>NC_084472.1:54610301-54913926 GCF_027409185.1 Cynocephalus volans
ATTATTCTAGTAGTTTTGCTGAAGATTGCTCTCCAACTTAGTGTAAGAGAACTTATTAAATGATTAGACTGGGCAGCAAGAAGATACAGTTCAGTGTTTTTGCTTTTCAATGACAACTCCAGAACAATGTATAATACTC
The DNA here is from genome assembly GCF_027409185.1 of Cynocephalus volans. Lineage (NCBI taxonomy): Eukaryota > Metazoa > Chordata > Mammalia > Dermoptera > Cynocephalidae > Cynocephalus > Cynocephalus volans. The sequence continues at coordinate 54,610,441 of NC_084472.1, forward strand.
GGTTTACACGTATTATCTTGTTAAAATGAAAAATTTCATTCTGAGAACACTGAATGTCATGATGAAAGTAGATTTTATAGGTCACTACAAAGTGCAAAATAATTTGATAATTTGTTTCTTTTGCTTCTGAATGTTCATATGACCTTGAGCACTAATTGGAAAGTATGGAATACTGGAAAGTAACTGAAAAAATTGGATGGAAGTATAGGTGGGTTACTTGATGCCAGTAAAACTCTTGCAGATTGCATATTAAATGATAAAGAGCATGGGGATTTTGAATAACCAGGGCTAATAAAAAAAAAAAGGATCTTGACTTTTTAATTGATATAAAACTTAGTAAAACAGATAATCAGAAGTAACTTGGTAAGAGAATGAGTGTTTCTAAAAATTTATAAAATGCTGTTCTCACATTAGTGAGTGTGCATCCTATAAAAGTGATCTTTTAAGAGAAACTAAGAATGTTTTTATAATTGGGATATCCTTTTCTTAAAAAAGAACAAATATTTCTCATCCCAAATGAAAATCCCATATATACATACATGAAAATATATGTATACACACACGTATATCTGTATAGATAATGTGCAGTAGAATAATATGTAAGTTCTTAGAAGGGTTTTGTAAGTTTCATTTTTTATCTGGGGTATATATAAACAAAGTCCCCACATACCTATAAAAGAAATAATAATGTCATGATTGAATTTCAGCAGGAATAATCTTATTTATTTTACCTATTTATAAATAAAATATTTTTGTTTAGTTTGAAAATGTGTTTTTAAGTTAAATTTGTATTTTTGAGTTATGAGACAGGGTTTCATAACTACTTGAATTTTTACAGTAAGAATGTCTTATATAGGCTATAGTCACTTTAGATAAATTACCTCACATCTGCTTTTATTCAGTATTACTTAAGGTTGTTTATTTAGTTGCAAAGATTTTTTTTTTTTTTTTGTGACTAGAGGCAGATATTTTGCCACGTGGGTATTTATGTCTGTAACTATTTAAATGTATATACACAAAAGTTGATACTGTGGCAGTAAACTATTAAAAATGATCACTGTTCTTTGTGTGTTTATTTTTTCGTCATGTAAGTTATTAAGTGTTAATTATCAAGCCAACATATTTTAACTGATTTCCATAAGCAGGCATCTTTTGACCATCACCATCTTCTCTGTTCTAGTTCTGTGGTAGGAATAGAAAACACAGGGGCATTTGGTATGGTTTCTGCTGTCAAGGGGCTTACATAGGGGCTTACATTTTAATTGGAGTGGGGGGAATAGTGAAATAGGAAATAAATGCCAGGAATAGGTCTTGAGTTGCTGGGTGTCTCACATGAATACCCTGAGTGATTTATTTAAAATAGCTATAGGGATTCATGATCTAATTAGACGTATTATGAACCTTTGTCTTTGACTGCTCCTGGGTCTGCCAGACAAGAGGAGCTGCTCTGCAGTTTTTTTTAGGTGACCTCATGCTTCTCCCTTCCTCTGCCCCAGCTCTAGAGCAGCAAAGATTACTTCATCTGAAGCTAGTCGTGCAGAAGCAGTAACTCAATGGCCTTCCTGTTTGACTGTGAGAACTAAAAGATAACCCTAGATTGTCGCTTGGATCTAGGAGTCACATCTTCCCCCACCCCTGCCCTCAAAAAGAGTCTGCTGACATCATGGAATGTAAATTGCCTTGCTGAAGTGGGTGGTGTGGGTAGCAAGGAGTTATTGGAGGAAAAGAAAAGCCGAAGAGCTGTAGGATGCAGGGCTAAGAAGAAGATACATAACAATGTCCAGAGAGGAAGGGCTTTGTATTGCAGGAGTTGGAGGGGAAGATTGGCTTCAGAAAGGGCGGAGTCAATCTGTGTGATTTGACTTGAGGGTTGTTGGAAGAGCGACTCCTGTCTCTAAGCCTTTGCATAGCGAGAACTGTTTTGCTAAAAGTACTCTTTTTGCTCTTTTATGTAAGGAGTAGCACATGAAGGCTTAGGCGCAGGTTCATAGTCTTCAGATATGAAAACTACGTATTTTTTTGAGAAGCATATTTTAATGTTAAATTCCCAAGGGGCTGGCCAGTTAGCTTAGAGCACACTGTTATGACACCAAGGTCAAGGATTCAGATCCCTGTACCGGCCAGCTGCAAAAAAAAAAATTCCCAAGATGTTCACATAATTGTTATTGTGTCTGTTGACTGACAAACTACTAGCATTTTAATTATATTTAAAAGAAAACCTCAATAGTGTGTATATTTTAAGAGTATCTATTTATGTATCTATTCATGAATGAGATAAATTGTTCTTCAGTCTAAAAACTGTATGCTATGATTTGGGTTTTAGAATCCCTTGCAATAATTACAAACTCCCTCCTGCCCTGCTTCCTACCCTCACTCCCCATCACTGGGCAGGAACAGCATAAATGGTAAAAATCCTTTTAAACTCATCAAACCTTTGTCAAAGGGGAGGATCTATCAGGAAGATAACTGACACCTTAAAAATAGAACAGTGACTGAGGGTGGTGGGATGCACAGAGCACCCCACTTTGGAATCCTGAAGCTGGACTTTCAAGGCAAAACCAGTCATGAGCCATGTGACCTTGGGCTGGGCAACTTCTCTGAGCCAGAGTTATTCTGAAATCAAGAGACCCAGATCACCTTTAAGGTGCCTTGTGGTTTGAATCAGAAAGTGGGATGTCAAGGGGGTCTGAAGAAGGCCTCCCACCACAGTTCCAGCCCTACTAGCCCCCATATCTGACTTCTTTTCACACAGTATAAAAGGAACCTGAAGGGTTTGCAAAGAGAAGAAGGGAGGTGGAATTTTAAACCCCCCTCCCAAAAATCTATTTTCTAGATTCTTCTCCCAAACATTGATTCTAAATCTCAGAGGAATTTGGGTGGCAACTTCTTGGATTTGGAGTATTTTCTTGGACATGAGAAGTCCCCGTGCATTCTGGTTTCCCTGGTGGTGGTGTCACTGTTGGAGCTCCTTTTTATATGTAGCTGAAAATAGCTGGGATCACCTGACAGACACACCCTATGGTGGTATAATCACTTGCATGTACTTAAGTAATAGGTCATGGTTAAAGAGGAAAACCTTTGTTAATTCAATCCAGGCACTAACTTTAGTTTCTCTTTTAAGAACTTTCAGAAATCAGTTTAGCAAATTTAGAGTCAAACATTAACACTCACCTACAATTTCTTCTCATATTTTTTTTCAGATATGTTATTCTTCAAAACAACAGAGAAATGGGAGAATTGATGAGAGTTATAGGTGGGGATTTAGTATTCCTTTACTTATAAGTTATTAACCACAAGCTCTGGGTCCCCCTACCCGCCATAGGCACACTGTATACTCCTTGTGATTAGAAACTGCACAATGCAAGGAGCCTGGGCTTGGGTTTGAATTGTGCAATAGAATAGCACAGAACAACATAGAATGTGCAAATAACCCCTTTATATCTCTTGTATTTTAGAAAAAGGCTTCTATTCTTTTGTCATGCTCTCTCACTATGATCTCTACTAGAGCTTATCAGATTTGCTCATTTCCAACTTCAGGTCTTTACTCAGCTATTTTCAAAACCACAGTGTACCTCTCCCCATGACTGTCATTGCTTCTGGCTTTGAAATCAGCCTGTCATTTTGCCACTTACTCTTTGTGTGACTCTGGATAAATACATGATTTTTGTTTTCTTATAAAATGTTGTAAAATATAACTATTCAGACCATCGTGAAAATCAAACGAGATGAGAATATGTGCATAGCGTCTGGCACTTAGTGCCCAGTAAATGTCAGTTAACTTTCCCCTCAAGGTGGGGGGTTAGAGATTAGCTTTTCTACAAAACTATGGGAAAATCTTGCACAGTTAAGAGTATTAGACTAAAACGAAACCCTTTGAGGGAAGGTGGCAGAGCATTGAGGGAGATGGAGGGAAAGGGGCAGTTTTTCCCTTGATGAGGCTGTTTTTAGTTTGTAAACTCTTAGGGATGGTAAACCATTTATTTTCACCCTGTATAAAACAGGTTTCACGAATGCTATTTAACTGTCCGAAGCCACTTGTCTGTATTTATATAAAAATTCAGGTCCTGATTTACATAATATCACCTCAAGAGATAGAAGGAAAGTAGCTGCCTAGTTATTTTGTATTTGGGTACGGCCAGATTTGGGGAAGGTGGGTTTTCCAGCTGGGAATCTTGAAAGGCTCTCCGCTGAGATGAGACTGAAAATTTGTTAATTTGGAAGACAGAGATCAAATCCCAGCTGCTTTGTTTTTGGTTTTAGGGAGTCAGAGTTGCATTCATTCACAGGGGGGCCATTGTGCTACTTGGAACCTGTACTGATATGAACAAAATTCCACAAGATCAATACTACCTACAGATCGCCCTTGTGTGCCAGGATCTTTAGAAACATAACTTTATTATCTCTAGTGCTCAGAACACTCCTATTCGGGAGGTATGATTATCTTTCTCATTTTATTGCTGAGAGAGCAGCCTCAGAGAATCAGCAATTTCCCCAAAGTCAACTGGCAAATGAGACACAGGATTTGCACTTGGGCCTTTCTGAGCTCCAAACCGTCTTCTTTTGCGACCACAATACAGCTGCCTTCCAGTGTGTGCTTGGGGGAGGGGTCCTCATCCCAGAGCGAGACTAGTTTGTTTTCCAGTCCAGCGCCTCATTATGTTTTACACCCCTGGGTTTTCTGAGGGTGGAAGTTTGATTGTTACGCCTGCTAAGTGAAAAAAAAAAAAAAAAAAAAAAAAAAAAAAAAAAAAGACTGATAAAGTGCAGCACCTGTTTGCATTCCTCTCCTGTACTGGGGCTTTCCGATCTCCAGCAATAAAATGGGACCTGGGTAAACTGTCTCACCTTATTCCGAGAAGCCAAATCGCGTCAGGCGGGGAAGGCAAAGCCGCATTTTATATCCCTGCAGGAATGTTGTGGTAGGAGGACAGAATTAATTCTGCATGGTACACTACCCCTTGGCGAGCTTTTTACCAGCTAAAACCAAAACAGCACCCACTGAGACAGACCTCCACGAGCTACATGTAAACAGTAAAGAAAGGGATTAAAAGAAGCCCGTCAAAACAGCAACCTGTTTGCTTTGTCCACAGCCCAGCAGCATCTGTCCGCCCCATTTCACGAAGTCGGCCAGAAGTTAGGAAGGAAGACGGAATTGTTGCCACCAGTTTTTTAAAAAACCAAACAATAGAGACTATGTAAATTAACCAGTCCGTGTTTTTGATGATTCCTTCTGGACAAGTGCTGGGGTGGGGCAGAAATCCACAGGTGGGGGGTTGGTTACGAAATCCGTTGGTTTTGAGTCAGGACGGAGTAAGGTCACGCCCCAGGGCCGGTATCATAAATATTCAGCCGGGCTCGGCCAGCGCCTGCGCCCTGGGCGGAGCAGGGGGTGGGGGGAGGGGCCAGGAGGAGCGTGCACCTGAGACGCGGGAAGGAGCAGGTGGGGGCCCGTGCGTCTCTTTGGTGGAGGGACCTGTGCACTTGGGCGAGTACCTTTGCTTGGTAATAAAGCTCCGTCATGTGCTCTTTTCTCTCTCTCCCTTTCCTTTTGCTGGTCCCGTGAAAGATTCTTCTTTCATGGGCCATGAACAGGGATATGCCGTCCGGTAACAGTTTTACAAAGGTTACTTTTTAGTAAGAGATTTCCAGATGCTTCAGGAAACACACATCTAACAATTAATCAGAAGAACACTCCCCTTTTCCCATCTGAGAAAAACGATGACACTTTCAACACAATATAGCACTGGCAACTACAGTGAGAAGACTCCTTTTGAAATTTTTACTGGTGTCACGTGAAAAACAACAGGTTTCTGAGAATTCCCAAATGAAGACTAAAACTTTAACTTTCAAAATGTAATTAATAGAAGAACATAAGGAAGTCAGGCTGATAGTCATAGATGACTCGTTAGCTGCCAGGGAAGCCAGGGACCTTTCCTGGGGCGGTGGAAAGTACCCAGCCTGACGTGATAAATCTGGGCTTTTCTTCCAGACTTATTACCTTAGAGGAAAAAGGATAGTAATAAGGCAGGGGTGAGCATTACTGCAAACACACTATTTTTAGAACAAGGTGGCTAAATGCAAAAGTGTTTGAAAACATACTTGGCTATAATTTTCAACCCAAACCATTTTACAGTTACAGCAGAAATCTCTTCATGAAAAATATTGTGAGTGGGCCATAGATATCAGCTCTTGTAATTATGGCAGCATTTTATTGTCTCATCCTAAAAAGAATATGGAATGCTTTTTGATTTTGGTTTGCCTGAGACTGTCCTGTTTTAAAACTGAAAGTTCCTTGTCCTGGAAATGCCCTCAGTTCTTGGCAAACTGACACAGTTAGTCACCCCTGTATAGAAATAATGTGATTCCATGTGTTCTTCTAACATCTTTAGCCCTGAGAATTTCTAGTAAATTATACACCACTTCCCCCCTCCCCCCTTTCCTTTTCAGTGGATTAAACTTTGTTCTGGGAATGATGTATAATTATCTTTTACATAAGCTTTATACAGTTGTTTCTGAACCATTTATCCAATGTTGGTTTTCAATGGGTTTTCTTTTTTTTTTTTTAATTTTAATTGACACATTGTAATTATACATAATTATAGGGTACAATCTGATGTTTTGATATATATTGGGTAATAATCAGGTTGGGGTAGTTAAGGTATCAATCACCTTATGCAATTATCATTTCTTTGTTTCTCTTACTTTTGACTCATTTATGAGACGGGGATAATCATAACTCCCCAGTGCTGTGCCTATCATAAGTTTCCTAAGGGCATTAAAAGATATCATGGGAGCAAATTACTCAAGTTAATCAGGAAAACTAGCCCGGGTCTGGAAGTTAGTAAGCCCCCAATAAATAGCTCCTGAAGAAAGTAATTTGGGGCATTACAAAGAGTTTACAAAAACCAAATGTTATCGTGGATGTTATTGCAATTTCAACACACATACTGAGTGAAGAGACGGAGAAAGCTTCCCCCTGCCTTACAGACTTTACTGCTGAGTTGCAGAGACAGATGAGCACCACCAGGCAAACCTCTGCAAATGGTCCAGAATGAACATTATAAACCAATGAAGTGTTCATTGGAAAAAATTTAAAAATCAAGTAAGGTCAGTTATTTTTTATTTCAAATAAAGAAAGGTGTTGTTTTCACTATCAGATAAATTATTTCACTATCACAATCACCAGAAGTCTTAATGGGCAGGTTTACTAAGTTATCCTTGGGACTGCTTCTCCAAAAGCTAGTTTTCTTGGTTAACTTCCTCAAATAGACTGTATTTTTGTCATTTTGTAATCTGTCTTCCATCTACTTTTTTTTCCCCCATAGATACTGTTTTCTTAAAGGTCACTTGTGGTCTAATTGCCACATCCCAAGGCCTCTTTTTACATTGCATCATGCTTAACCTCTGACCATCACCTTCTCCTTCACACATATGTAATTAGCACATGTCTTCATGTACCTTGAACGCTCTTCACTCTTTGTAGCAAGTTCCTCTTCCTTCTTGTTCTCTAAATGTCAGTTTCACAAGGTTCCTATTTCAGCCATGTTATCCCAGAATGATGACCACATGTGCCCTCTTTAAGCTCATTGGTTTCCAATTATCATTTCCCTCTGGCATGTCCCCCCTGCCTCTGTCTCCCTGCTAGATTTCTTCACTTTCTAAGATTTGTTTATGCATTTCATCAGCTTTGGATTCTTTTCCTTCTCTCTCTCTCTCTTTTTTTTTTGTTGCTCAAAGCTCTGTTGTTCTTCAAGGCCCATGTCAAAATCTATTTCCTTTGAGAAGTCTTTTCAGATTGCCCAGATCAGAAAGGACATTCTATCTTTTGGGTTCCACACCACATTAAAAAAAAAAAATCATGATCCGACACTTATTTCATTCACATTTATGTTAGTTGTTCTATGTCTGACTCTCCAACTTGATTATAAACTCCTACAGGTATAACAGATGTAATTTATTTTTTTACCGCCTGCTTCACTTAGCAAAGTTGCATTCATTCATTTATTCACTCATGCGTTCATTTATCCATGGAATATTTTTTAACCATATGTGTCAAGAACTAGAGATACAAATATAGAATTACCAAGAAGCATGCTATAGCCTCAAATGTCTCAAAGTCTAGTGGGGACATCAACTCAAAAACAAACAATTGTAATCAATCCTGTCAGTACAGTGTTAGGAGGTGAGTACAAAGCACTGTGGGAGCTCTGAAGAGGCTGACAAAGTGTGTGTGTGTGTGTGTGTGTGTGTGTGTGTCTATGTGTTTCGCAGGAGATATTGAAGTCTTCATAAAACAGATTCTGCCTGAGATGATTGTATTAGTTACATATTGCTGTAACAAATTACTCCAAAATTTAGCAGCTTTCAACAACACACAATTATTATCTCATAGTTTCTGTGGATCAGGATTCTAGGCATGGAGTGGCTGGATTTTTTGCTTCAGAGTTTCTCACAAGGCTTTGATCAAGGTGTTAGCTATGGCTGTATCTGAAGGCTCAAATGGAGAAGAATTCAACTCTAAGCTCTCTGGTGGCTGTTGGAAGGACCCAGTTTCTATACCATTGTTGGCATAGAGGTCTCAGTTTCAACTGGCATTTGGCTAAAGGCCACCCTCGATTTCTTGCAACCTGGGCTTCTCCAGCTTGCTTCATCTAAACAAGCATTTGAGAAGAACCAGAGAGAGAAAGAGAGTACAAACAAGATGGGAGTCACAATTGTTTATAACTGAATCATGGAAGTGACTTCCCATCACTTTCACTGCATTCTATTTGTTAGAAACCAGTCACTAGGTCGATCCCACTCACACTCAGGGGGAGTGGATCACATAGGGTGTGAATACAAAAAGTTGGGATCCATTTTTAAAGGCTGTCCACCACCACAATGAGTCTTAAGGAGTGAGAAGTTAACAGTGCATATCACTCAGGAACTGGTCTGAGCAGGTGCATGAGGAGAAGAGCATGCATATGAGACACTTTGGTGCTGCTGGCCCTTAATGCTGAAGGCAGGAGAGGTAGGGCTTGAGACTGGAGAGAGAACCAGGGCCTGGTATGTCATATTAAGGGGCTTGGACTTTACCTTGTAGGATGCTTATGCTAGTATAAGTAGGGAGTAACTGGAAAGTAGATATTTTAAATATCTCAATCTGGTACCTATATAGAGGATGGATTTGAGAGGGATGAATCTAAAATCTGGGAAACCAAAGAGGAGATTGTTGTAGAAAAATGATGAAGGCCTCAGTGTTGGCAGGTGTTAAGGGTAGGAGAAGAGGGAATGGATTTGAGATATAAAGAAGAGGTAAAGTTGGTTTACTTTTATTTACTATATCTGTGGGCTCTCAGGTAGAAACATCTAGCAGATAGCATGAATATATAACTATGAAGCTCAGGAAAGAACTTAGTCCAAAATTTGGGCGTCATATGAGTATCAGTGGTAGTTACAACTAGAAGAGTGGAACAGAGAATGAGATGAAAAATGAATCTGGGGAACACAACGGTTTGAGGGATGTGTAGAGAAACAGAGGCCTTTAAAGGAGAATAAGAAGGAACAGTCAGAAATGGTCAGTAGAATACTGGCATCACTCTAGTCAAGGGAGGAGATGTGGTATCAACAGGGTGAGATGCAGCAGAGAAATCCACCAAGAAAAAGACTGAATACCGTTTGCACATTTATTAATTTATTCATTCATCCAAGCCTTTATTTGGACTCCACTTCATGCCAGGCACTGAGATAAGTGTGGGCCATGAACAAGACATACATTTTTCCTGCCCCCAGGGAAGTTATGATTCAGTTGAGGACATGAACATTGGAGACAGTTAGAAGTGCCCAAAGGCAAAAGAGGTAAATAGGCATTTCTCTAAGGAAGATATACAAATGGCCAACAGACATATGAAAAAATGCTCAACATCACTCAGTATTCAGAAAATGCAAATCAAAACCACACTGAGATACCATCTCACCCCAGTGAGGATGGCTAAAATCCAAAAGTCTCTGAACGATAAATGCTGGCAAGGTTGCGGAGAAAAAGGAACTCTCATACATTGTTGGTGGGACTGCAAAATGGTGCAGCCTCTATGGAAAATGGTATGGAGGTTCCTCAAACAATTGCAGATAGATCTACCATATGACCCAGCTATCCAACTGCTGGGAATATACCCAGAGGAATGGAAATCATCAAGTCGAAGGTATACCTGTTCCCCAATGTTCATCGCAGCACTCTTTACAATAGCCAAGAGTTGGAACCAGCCCAAATGTCCATCATCGGATGAGTGGATACGGAAAATGTGGTACATCTACACAATGGAATACTACTCTGCTATAAAAAAGAATGAAATACTGCCATTTGCAACGACATAGATGGACCTAGAGAGAATTATATTAAGTGAAACAAGTCAGGCACAGAAAGAGAAATACCACATGTTCTCACTTATTGGTGAGAGCTAAAAATAAATAAATAAATTCACACACACACACACACACACAAAAAAAAAAAACTGGGGGGGGGTGGAAGAAGACACAACAATTACAATTTCTTGAAGTTGACATGACAAGCATACAGAAAGGACATTGTTGGGTGGGAGGGGAGAGAGGGAGGAGGGAGGGAGGTTTTGGTGATGGGCCACAATAATCAACCACATTGTATATTGACAAAATAAAATTAAAAAAAAAAAAAAAGTGCCCAAAGGAAATAAAGTGCCATGGGCAAAACTAACAGAGAACAAAATATTCAAGTGGAATCTTTCTAAAAAGTAGAGTACGGGACAGCCTTCATGATCCCATCAAGGAAATCTCTTCACCAAGTGTAGGGAAAGTGAAGGTAAATGGTCAGAGTCCCTCAGATGTTCAGAGTCCTGCCGAGCATTTGATGTAAATATGCACGTGCACACAGGGTTGTCTGACTCGCACCCAGGTGTTCCTGGGTTATTGGATTTAAGTGTAAGGACAAATGGCTCTGATCCACAGTGCCCTCTACCCCCATAACGCCCCTGGGGGAGGTGGGGCACAGGGAGGCCGCTACTGCTGCTGGAGGCTGTTGCTATGAGCTGCTGCTGCTGCTGGATCTGCTGTAAGCTGCTGCTCCTGCTGAGGAAGCTGAGGACTGAGCTTGTGTTGGAATGAAACTGTCAACTCTGCCAGTGGCTCCTGGGGCTTTTTACTATTACCTAGCTCATGGATCTTCATGTGAGGGGTCTGGTGACCCAGTCTATACAACATGTTTGAAGGGTCTCTGAGCCCTAGCTCAACACTGAGCCAGGCACAAAGGCTAAGGTGCAGATGCCTAGTAGCTCTCCTTGTGGCTTCTACATCCCAGCTTGCTGTTTAAACCCATGACACAATTAGCAGGTGTTTTCATTTCCTAGGGCTGCTGTACAAAGTGTACCACAAACTGGGTGGCTTAAAACAACAGAACTGTATTCTCTCACAGTTCTGGAGGCCAAAGGCCAAAATCAAGGTGTCAGCAGGGCTGGGCTCCCTCTGAAACTTATAGGGGAAAATCCTTCTTTGCCTCTTTCTAGCTTCTGGTAGTTGCTGGCAATCCTTGGCATTCCTTGGCTTGTAGATGCATCACTCCAATCTCTGCCTCCATTATTACATGGCATTTTCCTTATGTGTCTAGGTTTTCATGTAGCTTTGTCCTTAGAAGGACACAAGTCATACTGGATTAGTACCCATCCTAATGGCCTCATGTTAACTTGATTATACATACAAAGATCCCATTTCCAAATAAAGTTATATTTGCAGGAATCGGGAGGTAAGACTTCGATATATCTTTTTAGGAGGAACAATCCAATCTATAACAGGAGGTGTTTAAAATAATAAGTAAAACCTCACTAAGGACAGTTTCAGTAGACTGATGAGTTTTATGATTATTATATGATTTGCCTGAGATCTGCTCAATAAATGCTTTTGGTAAAACAAATGGCAACTATTAGCTTTCTCATCATTTATGATACCTTGCTAGAAAATGTTTCTGGCTACTGCTCACCACTAGAGGAGGAGAAAGAACGTTGGTCTGGCTGTTTGTTGGCTCACAGTCCTTGTTAGCTGGGTAGAAGCTCATCAACTGCTCCCAGCCTCACTCATCATTTCCCAAAAAGTCTGACCTGACAGGAATCTCATGTTGTCAGTATCTCCCCTGAAATTATGTAGAAAGGGGTTGTTTTATTCTGCAGAGGAGGTCTGTAGTATTTGTCAAGGGAGTCTGTGACTCAGTAATATTTAAGAGCCATTGGACTGGATTTCCTACATTTAGCTGCATATTAGAATCACCTGCAGAGATTTGAAATGCCCCATCCCAACTCCAGAGATTCTTATTCGATTGGCCAGAGGTGGGGCCTGAGCATCAGTATTTTTTAAGCTCCCCAGGTGGTCATGGTGTGCAGCTGGGCTGGGACAATTCCTATACCTCCTGCCTCCCCTCCTCCCACCTTTTCTGGCACGAGTATGCATATTCTGATGCCCTCTTCCCTATAAATAAACAATATGGCATATGCATCAAAACTGTCAGTGCCATAGCGGGTAGGATTTGTTTAGAGCCGCGAGTATTGTGATTAGAGACACTTCTGATGTACATTTCAAGACATTTTCTTAGGCTTCTGGTGGACTCTGCTGCACTGGGGTAGGTGGCTGCCTCTGGAAGCGTTTCTCCCCCTCTTCCTATACCATTGTGAACGCAGGAAGAAGCAGCCCACTGAGGAAGACACTGTATAGCTTGCAAGGGGAGGGGAGTGGGAGGGCCAGGAGCAGGTAGCCAAGCAAACCTCCCAAGTGGGTGGGAGGATGTCAAAGAGAAAGGGGCTGAGAAGTGCTAAGAATGGGGCTATCTAATATGAATCTGAGGCTGGCCGGTCAGCTTACTAGCGAGAGCATGGTGCTGATAACATCAAGATTAAGGGTTCGGATCCCCATACCGGCCAGCTGCAAAATAATAATAATAATAATAATAATAATAATAATAATAATAATAATAATAATAATGTGAGTCTGAAAAGTGAAGAAGTTACTGAGAATGTGCCACAGTTGCCTTCATACAGTGACACAGCAGGTTAATTATAGGAAGTTTTCTTTTTCTTTTTTCCTCTTTTTTTTAAATGAACCAGTAAAGAGGATCAGATGAACAGGTAAGTTAGTAAGACTGAAAAAAATGTTCAGTTTCTTATGTTCAATACGGAAATAGCTTTGTTTAATTAGCTACCCCCCCTCCCCAACAAATCTAATGACTCACACTTCTCTAGTTTACTCTGCAGACTGATATTGTGGAAGCCAGGCGTCTCTCTGGCACCACTACACAAACCACAGCTGGATAGAGATTCAGATAAAATGACTGTTCCACAGCTGATGATCCAGATACCCAGAAACACATATGGCCTCCCGGTTGTCATTTATCTTTCTACAGCCAGGAAGGCTAGGTGTGGGTGTGCTGTGGATCTGGCTGGGGACATGGCCCCGTGGGACATAAATTGCCCTGCTGGCAGCTGGGATGACTCAGACTGTGTTCTGCAGCCAACACTCGGCAGGGTGGGGCCGAGTGCAGTGGAGCAGAAGAGACCTTCCCAGTGGCTCTATTTTAAGTAACAGGGTCTTATAACAGGTTTGGTAGGAATTGAAGTGTTGGCTGAGGGGTGAGGAGGGATTAAATAGTCTCTGGGTCCTTGTTTTAATAATAGTTTACACTTTCTGATTACTTGGTGTCTGCCAGCTCCTGCACTAAGTACTTAGTGATTATAATTTCATTTAATCCTTCCAACAACTCTGAGGGCTACATATGATTATCACCTTTTCTTCTCTTTGTTTCCTTTTTTCAGCAAGGGACAAAATTGAAGGCTAAGAGGTTTGGAAGCCTGCTCAAAGTCAGAGTACTAAATGCAGAGGTAGGGACAGGACTTAGATTGGCCTGATTCCAAAGCCCGTGTCCTCAAGCTTCACAATACCACTGCCTGTGGCCTCTCCCTGTGAGGAATTAATTCAACGAGCATTTGTTGAGGGCCTACAGTATGCCAGATGCTTTGCTGGGTGCTGTGGAGAATTTAGTGCTGATACACGTGGCCTGTGCTATCTAGGGGTCAATAGCGTCCAGAAGAACCACCCAGGTAAATTGGAAAACGTTCATTTCAGTCTCAGTTCTATCCCTCACCAGTGGCATGATCATGACTGATTTATTTAGTCTGGGATGCCAGTTTTTTCAGCTACAAATGGAGATAAGACTATTGTGAATCCAGACAAGAGAAAGGATGGAGACAGTGTGTTGAAAAGTAACAGGTGCTCACAACATGAAGCTTCATTCATCTTTCACAAGCTGCCTGGAGTTTGGCTGGACTGGTTTTCAAACAAAGTAGACTCAGGCCAAGTTCAGGTGTGAGCTTGTAGACTTGTGAACTTGTAAACAAAGTAGACTCAGGCTCAAGCTCTTGGATGAGTCAAGACACCTCTCTTTCTATACATCTCCCATGCTGTCACCCCCTTGGCAAATCCTGGCAGCTGTACCTTCTGAGTAGGGACAGAATGTGATCCTTCTCTGTCCTACTCCACTCAGAGCCACCATGATCCTTCACCTGGATGGTATAATGGCCTCCTAACTGGTGTCCTGCTCTGCCTTGCTCCTCTTTTCAGTCTCTGCTGATGTCCTCTTATCAGAGGAGGCTTCTTTGAGTACTGCTTTAGAAGCTGCACCTGCCACCATCACCGACTGTGCCTCACCCTGCTTAATTCTTCTGCCCCACTTGATATAGATTTGTGCTGCGGTATCCCCAGGATGTCGAACCTCACAGACGATAGGTGCTGCCACACTTGACCTCCTTCCATTCATTGTCAACCCAGTCTGCCCTTCTTAAATTACATTTTTAACATTAGAAAATTCAGAATATAGAGGAAGTTAGGAAAATAGAGAAATTCACCCATAGTGGCAGTCCCAGCAACAATCACTGTTAATACCCTTAAAGTAATCTTTTGTCTTAACATAACTTTAAGAGTATTTTAATTAAAAGATTGACCAACCCTCATCTCATCTGACATGTTCTAAATTTTGATGCTTTACTTAAAGCTTTTGAACAGCACTGGAGTGACCTAATTTGGAGTTTATACTTACCATCGAGAATGAGTTTAGCATTATCAGCTAACCCTTGACCAAATATTTTGAGAATATTAGGCCTAAAAGGAAGCCCATCTTACATTGTGGGCTGCTCATTATGTGTATAATGATCTGACAACACGTCATACTTTATTCACATATTAATTTATTCATAAAATATTTATTCAGCACCGACTACATGCTGTACATCTAGTTTCCTGTCTCAGATCTTTGCACTGCCACGTTGTTGTTCCCATGAGTTTTCATTGTATGGATATAGGGGGGCCATCATGCAGAAGTCATGGTTGTGGTAGTGGTGAAGAAAATGGCTTGGCCTGTGGTTGGTAGGTACCTTTCATGATAAAGTCCATGAACACCAAGGAGACAATATTTTGAAGTGGGAAAAGCCTTGGACTCAGAGACAGGAGAACCAGGTTCTTGTCCAAGTGAGGCTGAGAGACCTTGGTAAGTCACTCACTCTCCAGATGCTGATTTCTATATCTAGAAAGTGTCAGCATGAATGGGGGGTAATTCCTTAACTCCCGTTAATTATTCATACTCTTGGCTAATTTTCTCTTGATTTGCCACCTATTCTATAAGTTGATTCAGGATAAAAAACAAACCAAACCACCTGCTCATCCAATGGACCCCCACCACCCCAGCCACTAAAACTGTGTCTCAGCAACACTTATTGTCTCCTGTTCAGATTCTCTGGTATTTTAACATCAGAAACTGCTTTTGGTGCTGCTTTGTGTATGTTTGTACTGATCTTTCACTATTTCTGAATTTCAGAAAGATTCTCTGGTGTTTTTCAGAGCCTCCCATCTGCAGAGAAGGGTAAAAAAAACTGAGGATTCAACCTGCCCCAAATAATACTCTGAGCTGGGGTCAAAATAGTGATTTTTCTCAGTGCCTTCCTGATATCTCAAATGCAAAATGTCTTAAAATGACAAAAACCTTTTAGAGTATTTTGGTTTTGAAGCTGGGACCAGTTACTGCTACTTGTTTATCACTCCAAATTTTTAATGCTTTTGTTACCAAATGACTAGAAGAGAGGAGATGGAATGTCCTCAACACAAAGAAATAGTCATGTTTGCAATGATGAGTGGGCTAATTATCCTGACTTGATCATCACACGTTGTACACAGGTATTGATATTCAATTCTCTACCCCACCCATATGTACAATCAATTTTGTTTCAACAAAACACAACAAAAAACCAATTTTTAATGTTTTAAACATACCATGATGTTGACTTTTACCTAGTTCAACCTTCTATGGAGCAGAGGGGGAAATAAATCACCCTGGACTGGTTAATGTTTAATTCTGTCAAATGTAGTATTTCTAAATCTTGCTCAGTATTGCCTTGTAATCTAAACAGGAGACTCCTGGGTGAGCCTGTGGCTCACTCGGGAGAGTGTGGTGCTGATAACACCAAGGCCACAGGTTTGGATCCCATATAGGGATGGCTGGTTCGCTCACTGGCTGAGCGTGGTGCTGTTAACACCAAGACAAGGTCACCAAGACAAGATCCCCTTACCGGTCATCTTTAAAAAAAAAAAAAATAAATAAAAATAAACAGGAGACTCCTTCTCTATAGTTGTAGCTTTGACCTGAACACCCTAGATGACATGTGTCTTTGGAAAGCCACCAAACATGACCACACTTCATCTGTAAGAGGACACCAGTGCCTGGTAACCCACAAACTTTGTTTAGTCTCTGAGGGGAGTTTCATTTCACCTGATAGCTGGCAACCTCTCTGTCAAGTGTGGTATGACCCTATCATCCCATCTCATTCCTGGCCAAAGATTCCTACAAGAGGACAGATTGCTTTTGGCAGTAAAAATTTTCTTACACAACATGCAGTTTCTTTGTTTTCTCCCTCAACCAAACATAAAATGAGGGTGACATTTTTCCAGCTCTTTATTTTGGTAGTGTGGAAGATGATTTGATGTATTACCTGAGCTTTTGGTGTGTGTGATATTCCCTGTTACTCCTGCTGTGGGGCAGACAGAAGCCAAGCTCTATTGCCTCAGGGGAGAATTATAGCAGAACCAGAGAAATAAGAATCAAACTCTTGGCTTTTAGTTTCAAAAGCCAACAGCCAGGTATACGATGCAAAAAATTTGGAACAGGTGGTCAAGCAGAGTCAGCTTTCTCACCACTGAAGATTAGATAAGGTTGTCCAAGAAAAGGCTTGAAAAGGGGGATAGTTCAGTGAGGCTGGGGACAAAGGGACCAGAGGTGGACAGCAGCAAAGCTAGTTGAAGCAAGCACTGTCTGTCTCCAGCAGCAGGAAGCTATGAGAGAGCCTCTGTGTAACCTCTACAGACTCCAGGCTCTATTCAGGAGCTTCCTTCATCTTCGATGCATCTGAAGCGTCCCTCCCCTCGGGGAGGCTGCCCATGAGCAACACTTGCCTGTGCCCAGCATCTTCTCACTGCTCACTGTGGGGGATCGCCCTTTCAGCAGCCTGGGACAGTTAAGCTGTCAGAAAATGCCTTTTTAGTTCCTTTTGTTCTGTCCCTAAAATCCTAATTTATACTGCCTCTGAACAGAAGACTACTGGGTGTTGGCCTGCTGCTGCTTCTAGTAGTTACACTTCAACAGACCTAATAGAGGTCATAAAGCTGTCAGAATATGAGGCTTGATCAATTTACCAAACAATAGCAAATTAGTTAGTTTAGATGTGTTAAGTCTGTCATCCTTTCAGGGGCACATAAGAACAAGAACTATTCATTGCAGTTGTAGAAAACCAAATTCAAATTATTCATATGACTTAGCATTAATTAATGTACTAATTCATTACAACACTTAATGTGCATGATCAAATTCACCAAATTAATTTTGGAGGATGCAGCTCTTAAATCATTTCTCGGGGCCAGCCCGTGGCTCACTTGGGAGAGTGTGGTGCTGATAAAATCATTTCTCTTTATTTGTACTCTTTTCCCATCACCTGAATCTAGTATATTACAACCTGATTTAATTAGATAAACTCAGTAGGGGATAGTTGAGTTTTCTTTCACTTGAGTACTGGTCAGTGTAGGCTGACTGCTATAAACAATTCCCAAATATAGATTGCTTAATGAAATTAAAAGTTCCTTAATGAAATTAAAAGTTGCTAGTGAGAAGTCTAACACCGATGCTCCTGGTTGAGAGGCTTTCCAGGCTTCTTTTTTCCCAGGGGTGATTCAGGGACCCAGATCCTTCACAGATCCTTCAGTCTATGGCTCCACTGTCTTTTGGCTTCAAGGCCACTGTTATGGGCTGCATTGTGTCTTCTTCAAATTCATATGTTTAAACCCTAACCCAGCATGAGACTGTGTTTGGAGACAGTGCCCTTACAGAGGAGATTAAATTAAAATGAGGCCATTAGGGAGGGCCCTAATCCACTATGACTGGTGTCCTTATAAGAAGGAAAGGAAATTTGGACACACAAAGAGATACCAGGGATGCGTACACACAGAGGAGAGAGCATGTGAGGACACAGCAGGAGGGCAGCCATCTGCCAGCCAAGGAGAAAGACCTCAGGAGGAACCAACCCCGTTGACACTTGGATTGTGGACTTCCAGCCTCCAGAACTGTGAGAAAATAAATTTCTGTTATTTAAGCCACTCAGTATGTCGTATTTTGTTATGGCAGTTCTAGCAAACTAATATTGTCATCATCCAAAGAATAGATGCGTGAAGAGGAATCCCATCTGGGAGCTCTTTACGGGCCAAGTCTATAAGTGGTGTATATCTTTTTCATCTACATTCCTTGGCTCAGAACCTAGTCACAAGTGGTAGTGGTCTCACAAGTGTACACGTCTAATTATGCTCTAAATTGTCCATGTATATTTTAAACACTCTTTGATGCATGTGGTGCATATCACTATGAAACATTAAAAAACAAAACAAAAAAGCACAAAAAACCCCTATACACTAGCGGCTCAAAAGTAGTACCTATTTAATAGAAAGTTTAGCGACCCTTTCCCCCCAGAAGTTAGAGATCCGAGACCAGAGAGACAGGTAGGAAAGAATCATCTCCCTAAACATTTTGTATGTTTTTTTGTTTGTTTGTTGGCATTTGTAATTAAACTATGATTAAAAGAACTGTTTTGATAAAAATGTATGATGTGAAAATTAAAAATTATTATTTTTCTGTTATTAAAGGATACTAGATCTTTTGAAGATTGTTTTGATTTTCTATAAGACCATTCTGAAAAGAACTAATTGCATTTCTTTAACAAAATTACATTTTTTCAATAATTTCTTTAAAATGAGTGTTTTATCGCATGTATGCACACTTATTTTCCTCATTCTTTTTTCTCACGAAAGGCCATCAGTAAAGATGTCCAGAAATGAGGAGTTAACTTAAAGCCTTTTTTATATTTTTGTGTTTATATTTGTGCCTGCCATATCTATAAAAGAATGAAAGGCTCCTGAGGTCTGAATTATGGTTTCCACTGATGCCTGAGACTGTGGCTCTTATTGAGTCCTGCTATGGTTTGAATGTTTGTCCCTTCCAAAGTTCATGTTGAAACTTAATCCCTAATGTGGCAGTATTGAAAGGTGCAGCCCTTAAGAGTTGATTGAATCATGAAGTTTAATCCATTCATAGATTCAGGAATTAATAGACTAATGGGTTATCATAGGAGTGATAAGAGGAAGAGAGACCTGAACTAGCACTCTTAGTGCCCCACCCCCCTGCCTTGCTATGTGATACCCTGCACCACCCCAGGAGTCTGCAGAGCATCCCCACCAGCAAGAAGGCTCTTACCAGATGCTCCCCCTCAGCCTTGGATTTCCCAGTCTCTGGAACTGTAAAACATAAATTACTCAGTTTCAGGTATTCTGTTATAAGCAACGGAAAACAGACTAGACAAGTCCTATTGAGAAGTATACTTTATGAGAAGCAAGACTGTATAGTAGTTAAAGGCAAAGACTCTGGTTTTGAATCAATCACTTAATAGATGATCAAGTTACTCAACCTCTCTGTGGTTCAGTTCTTCCATTTGCAAACTAGGCATAATCATAGAACCTACCTCATGGGGTTGCTGTGTGAATGAAAAGAGTTAACAGATGGAAAGAGCTTACAACAGTGCCTGGCACACAATAAGCCCTACCTAAGTATTTGCTATTATTGTTATTAATACCTAGCTAGATATTATCATCTTCCATGGATATAAAGCTGCCAACGCTTTTCTGTTTTAGCATCACATTTTTCAGAAAGAAAATGTGATGAAACTGTCAATGTGAAGAAAGCTAGTATGTTAATTAAAAATAAAATGAAGACAATTTCCCAAGAGGCCAAAATGAGAAAATGAGCACCTGTTCTGGAGATTCAGAAGTTCAGGCACACTCCTAACAGATGCCTCAGAACTCCACTTCTTTAGGAAAGAACCACACTTAAAACCTATTGTTGCAATCACAGCCAGCGATAGTCTTGCCTAGTGCTCCTAGACCTGTGCAATGGGAAAGACTGGGCATAGTGCTGCAATTCCATTCTGAGCAATGGTGGTGGTGTTTTAATCAGAGAAAGGAATCTACAACTGGAAAGACCTACCAAGCTCAATCTCTAAGCAGTTAATGTCTGGATGTCTGAGACTACAGATCATCTGTGCCAAGACTTGCCAAATATGTATGGGAGAGTCCATGATTCAAATTTGAGGGCTAAGTCAGCATAAAACTTGCTTCTGGAGGTAGGTAAATGAGATTAGGGAAAGGGAAAGACACACTGTTTACGATGTGACCATTTCTTTCTTGACTGTCCACAAATAATTTTTCTGGGGTCTGAGAAGACATATCAAGGAGACTGAAAGCTTAAAAACACCCACCCCTGCCAAACTTCCAGTACTCATTTCATGCTCAGGGGAAGTTTTCCTATCCTTGATGTTTTCTCCCTTCTCGCCTGTGCTAACAGGACTTCATGGGGTGAGTTGTCTCAGCCTCCTCAATGAAATATTGAACCAGAGGAACTTTCCAAATGTGGGAAATTTAGTGATGGGCATGTGTGGGGGGAGAATGATTGAAGACCTTATATGTAAGGTAACTCAGTAGTGGTTCCTTAAAGCAGAAATCCCTCCCCAGAGCAACCTATCTTGTATTTAACTGAGCAGAGAGCACACACATGTAACTGCAATTGCACACTTCCACGTAAGAGCCCTAATACTGCACTGCTGTGTGAACATGGGCAAATTAATTTTAAATTTGAAATTAATTTTAAATTGCAAAGTCTCGATGTTCTCATTTGAAAAATAAGTATTGTGCAATCTACTGAACTAGCCAGATTAAAAGCAAGTTTTCTAGTTTCAGAGGTGGAAACAGAAGCAAGTTATTTTTCTTCTAAGTGAATGGGCCTTTATGCAGAGAAGTCAACTGCATAGAGTATGAGTAAAACAAGAAGAAAGCTGGAATTCTGCCCCTAGTAGGGACTAGTCCAGTAGGGAAGACAGACAGAGGAGAGAAAGAGGTC
The DNA here is from genome assembly GCF_027409185.1 of Cynocephalus volans. Taxonomy (NCBI): domain Eukaryota; kingdom Metazoa; phylum Chordata; class Mammalia; order Dermoptera; family Cynocephalidae; genus Cynocephalus; species Cynocephalus volans. Next base: position 54,631,961 of record NC_084472.1, read on the forward strand.
CCAGTTTTATTTCATTTCAGATAGGGTACTGCACAAGTTACCCGGGGAAATGGAGGTGGCACCGTTTCAGCAGGTTACTGTGTCTGAAATAACTGGCTTCTGAAGTGCCAGTATCCTCACAGTACTGCTGATGCCAAATGTGTGGGATTTTCCCATCCCCCACATCCAGCAATTCTCTAGATATCATCTGGGTGATCTACAATTCAATTCAATTCTGATAGTAACTACCTGGAGTTAGTGCAGACCCCACTTATGACGCCAATTGCAAGTCCCAGGTCGTCACCTGTACTTCGATTCCGAGTGACGGGCTGTGAGTTGGGGGTTTCCATGTCCCCCTCCTCATGTTTGGTAATTTGTGGGAATGGTTTACAGAACTTAGGATTACATGTTACTTACAGTACTGGTTTATTATAAGGGATACAATTCAGGCACAACCAAATGAAGAGATGTGGGGAAGGGAGCACGGAGCCTCCGTGCTCTGCAGGTGTGCCACCTCCCAGACCTTGATGTCCTCACCAACCTGGAAGCTCCCTTAACTGTTGTTTAGGGGGGTTTAGACATGCTTGGTTAAGTCATTGGTCTTTGGTGATTAAACGCAATCTCCATCCCCTCTGCCCTTCCTGGAGCTCAGGGGATGAGGCTGATGGTTCCAACTCTGTAATCCTACCTTGGCCTTTCTGGCAACCCGCCCCCATCCTGAAGCGACCTAAGGGCCACCAGCCACTAGTCATCTCGTTGGCGTACAAAACACACTCCTACCACTTCAGAGATTCCAAGGGTATTAAAAGCTCTTGTGTCAGGAACTGGGGACTGAGACCAAATATGTATTTCTTATTGTATCACATCAGCTCTGTTCGTCCAATGGGAAGAGGATTAACATTTCTGCAGGGGGATCTCAGCTGAGACGTGGTAATAGGGAAGGCACAGAGTTTATGTACTGATGCATTGAGCTTCCCCGAAGAGATGAGCCTAGGTTCTGTCTAGCAGCCAGTGAGGTGTGGTCTTGACTCTTATTGTAGTGGCCAGGCATGAGGTCCTGAAATCCCTACTACAGGAAAAGAGGATAAAGTCCAGGCATACCCTTCTGATAGTTCTACCCTGGGAATTGAGATTCAATTCAGAGAAACTCCTACATTATTTTCTTTTTTTTTTTTTATTTTTTTTATTTTTTTTATTTTTTTTATTTATTTATTTTTTTTTCTTTTTCATTTTTTTTTTTATTTTTTTTTTTTAAATTTTATTTTGTCGATATACATTGTAGCTGATTAATGCTCCCCATCACCAAAACCTCCCTCCCTTCTCCCTCCCCCCCTCCCCCCCAACAATGTCCTTTCTGTTTGTTTGTTGTATCAACTTCAAATAATTGTGGTTGTTATATTATTTTCAAGTTGCATTAGCGCATTTATGTTTAAGGCCTATGGTTTCAATTAATTTAGGGACACACTGATGACTAGAGAGAATGCCGTATACAAGGTGGTTTATGTTGGTGTCTTTGTCAGTAAACCTATCTTGCTAAGTTGCTGTCAGGATTATGAGAAATAGCTTGTCAGGGTTCTAAACATTAAGTGCTGGATGGTGAATAGGACACTCGGTCCCTGTCCTCATGTTTCTTCTGGTCTAGCGAGAAAATTGAAAAATAAATAGGCTATTTTATTCTCATTCTAATTGACCAGGGATGTAATACAGAGTGAACTCTCCTGGAAATGATATGCTAAAAGAAGCTTAAGTGAGCACATCCTATTTTCTGGGGCTAAAGTCCAAAGATGTCATTAAATTCTTAAAGGTATCCATGACTCAAAAGAGTTTAAGAATAATTCTCTAGAAGTTAATGAAAAGCACCCCAAATTATCTTATTCTTCTGTTTCTTCAGTATTCTCCTGTGTTTCCCAATTTATTTCATGAAGCTAGCATTACCTTTTATAAAATCAATAGAGATATTTCCAAAGTAAAACTATAGACTGATTTCACTTATGGCTACAGATGCAAAAGTTATAACTTATGGAAAAATTTATAAAGTAACTTGTTTTCTGTAGTAGAACATTCTGGAATCTGTACTACTATTTATTTCTTTTGCAGTTCCAAGATACTTTAATTATGGTAGCTTTGTTTTATGTTTAATATAAAAAAGAATGAGTTTTGGGGGAGAATCTTCAGCATTTTTAAATAGTGATGGGAGGTACAAGCAGAGAGGCTAGTGATGCCACAGGACAATGGTGGTATTTAGGGGGAAGTCCCCTGAAGAGGCAGTGGGGGATGGTTTGCAGGGCCAGGTTGGGGAGTTAGACTTGACCACAAAGAAGGGCACCTTTAACACTGAGAGGAGACAGAGGGAGGGAAGGCTGCCCCAGTGGGCTCACAGCCTGTGAGCTTCACCTTGCTCCTGATGTTGCGGCCGTCTTGGGCAGCCGTATTTTGAGCTGTGATTCCCTGTCCATCCCAACCATCCCTGATGAATCAAAAAGCCCCTAGTGAGGCAGCCGTTTCAGATGTTGACAAGCAGCCTGTGAAGTGATGCAACATGAAGAGCACTGCTTAAACATGAAGGGGATGTTTCAGCCAGAATCGCTCAGGCGTTGATTTGCTGAAACACTGATTTTTGAATTTCAGATCCTGTTTACATAAAAAGTATAGATTCACAGTATGAATAAACATAGCAAGTGTTAATGCTTCCTCTCTTCCTCCCAAGACCCAGACGGGTAAAGGAGAGCAATGGCCCTGTCTAAAAGCCAGCTGAGATTGGAATTTCTTACCATTGTGGTCGGGATCTGGCTCACACTACAGAGAAAGGGACAGGGCCTGCTGTTCCCCCCACAGCCTTCAGGTCCTAGAGGACCGCTGGGTCCTGTCTCACCTAATCAGGGGAAAGCAGCAAGTCAAGTAGCCTGTCTCAGTGGGGCTGACAGCCTCCAGAGATTGAGTGAGTGTCCTGTTACTCCAAACTGCCCAGGAAGGTCAACTCTTGCATGTATGTTTTCCTAAAACTTATCTTCCTGAGAGATTGCCTTCATATCCCCCTTTAAAACCACCTCTTACCCCTTCGTTGTGGATCTTGCTGAGGCCATTGCTCCTGGGTGTGATGCCCTGCATATGAAGGCATGGGTGGTTGGAGGGGCTGATGGGCTCTTCTGCAGATCAGGGAGTTTTCAGTTGAAGGAGGAAATAATTATGCTATTAGCTTTTAATCTGGCAACTAATCAAGTAATTTGTTTTACTGATGGATGAACTTAAGTCTGTCCTTCCATACAGTAGGACATAATTCTGTGGGAGACATGGAAAGGCAGACTACTGGAGTCAGGGGCTGTGACCTCCTCCTGCTCCAGGCCATCATTCAGATTGCTATCTCATGTTGAGTTTTTGAGGCTGGGGCCACATGATGATTGCTGCTCTCCGATTCAGAGAGCATTCACCTCCCTGATGATAATAGGTATCATTAAGCCCTAATTGCTCAGGCTATAGGGAGTTGGTCCCCATCACTTAGAAGAAAACAAAATACATTGTCAATTTTCTTTATCAGTAGAACAAGAGGCAAGGCCACATGCTGGGGAGGAGGAGCAACAAGAGGGTAGATCACTGAAGGGCAGCCTGGCAGCTGCCGCTGGTGTCCTCCCCCACCCCCATCTCAGTGGCTAACCTAAGTTTACTTCTCATTCATGTAAAGTCCGTTTGTCACAGTGGAGCGGCAGGGGTTGGTGTGGTGTGGTGTGTGTGTGTGTGTGTGTGTGTGCGTGTGCGTGTGCGTGTGTGTGTGTGTGATTTGCTTCATGAGGTCATTCAGCACCACAGCTGAGAGAGGCTCTGGTTCTTTACCTGGTGCCATCCAAGTCTGCCCCAGGCCTCAGCATCTACTCTGCAGATGGAGGAAGAGAGAGGAGCAATTGTATAGGCCAAGCCTAGAAGAAGAGGAATGTCACTTCTGCCCACACTCCATGACTAGAACTTGGTAGCCTGGCCATATCACACAGGAGGGGGGCCGATGATAGTAGTTTTCCCGGTAGCCCAGAAGAGGAGGACACTGGTTGGCTCCTCAGCTCTCTGTCTCTGCTCTGCTGGGTGAGAGGTTTGAGAAAAGCTGAGAAGTTTGAAAAGAGCCGCTGGAGCATGAGAGAACAGTTAACCAGGAAAACACACACCTGCCGGGGAGTGTGGATGTCAAGGTGCAGCCTGTGGGTGGTAGGGTTTCCTCCAGCAGCCCGCAGTGACAATAAGGCAGACAGTTGATTGGATTTAGGTTGGGGTTTTGTGGGTAGGCATGACAGAAGGACAAGGGGCCTGAGAGGGGGCAGAGGGCCTAGGCCAAGCCCCTGCCCACATCCAGGCCAGTAACGGAGCCAGCTGAGACGCCTGGGGGTCCTGAGACGGGCTGAGGGCCAGCCATGCCCCAACGCTCAATCAGATTTTAAAATATATTTGTTAACCACGTGTGTTTCTTTGGGGTGTGTGACTCATCTGCTCATGTCCTTCACCAAATTTCTGCTTGGACTTTTCTAATTCATTTTTAAGAGTTCTTTTTGCAATAAAAAAATAAGATGATAAAAAATTTAAAAAATAAAGTTAAATTAAAAAAGAAAGGAAAAGGAAGGACAAAGGCAATAAGGAAATTGAGGATCTTTGTGGGAAAGAATCTGAAGTGAGGAACTACCATGTCTACAGTTGATGAGGAAGAGAGTAAGCCTGGCTGATGGGAGGAAAAGAAAGGGCTCATGCACCTAGAGGTCATGATGAAGTTGAAGGATAGAAGTAGCAGAAGAAGGGCCGAGCCCGTGGCGCACTCGGGAGAGTGCAGCACTGCGAGCGCAGCGACACTCCCACCTTGGGTTCGGATCCTATATAGGAATGGCCAGTGCACTCACTGGCTGAGTGCCGGTCACGAAAAAGACAAAAAAAAAAAAAAAAAAAAAAGTAGCAGAAGAAAGAGTGACTGCTGGGAGGTAGGAGGCCACCACTTAGGAAGGGTGTGCTTGAACTTAAGGTTTTGTAGTGAGACAGTCCTGAGCAGAGCTCAGATGCTGTGTGTGACCAAAGGTATGAGGAATGAGTGGGACTGAAGGTGTCTCAATACATGCTTGTTATCTTGGCCATAAAAAGGCTGGCTAGATGATTTGAATCAGGAGCAGTTAAAAATAGTTACTAGGTAGATTTGATCTGTAAAATATTTAAAAAGATTTTTTGATGATAGAGATTTGTATAACAGAGAAAAAGATGTCAAGATAAACAGCCCTTTTCAGATTATTGTGCACTGTATTTTATATAAATAAAAAAGTAAAGGATATTATCACACAGCAGCTGTGGTATTGATAAAGCAAAATGTAAAATTAAACTGTCTTGGGGATGGATGAAAATAAAACCCAGCCTACTTCAACCTGGTGCGGTTACATTGTACAAGTTATAACCCACGTGGTTTAATGAGAATGACTGGCAAATGCAAAACAAGAACGGTTTTAATACATGATACCTCCCATTACATTGTCAGATACTACTAGTAGTGTCCTGTTACAGAAATGAGGGTTTTAGGGAGGCTAATTAGAAATACCAGTAGTGATTTAAACATTAAAGATACTAAGATACTAAGAAACTAAGATACTAAAGATATTAAGAAATACTTTTATCTTTTAGCCAAAGCTAGTCAAGTTTTTTCTTTCAGGTGTCAGCTAGGGAGCTTTTTACCAGGTACAATCTCTTTCAGGTAGAAACAGCTGATGGATGTAAGTATCTTGGCTTATGTAGGCAGGAAAACTACCTGAGAGGTGAAGTCTGTATTTCTCAGATATGAGGATGGTAGTGGTGATTGTGGGGGGTGGGAGGGGGCGTCCTAAAAGAGATTGCCCTAGAAGGTTCTATCTATACACATGTTGCTGTGCTCTTGCTCACTATATTTAAGCACAGCTTGAAAATCAGATGCAGAAAACATTTCTCTGTGTTGACTTCAAATAGTCTTTTGTAATTTAGGTTGTAAATAAAATCCAAGAAATTGACCATTGAAAATGTAATGCAAACTCCATGGAGTGTGTTGCTTTGCTTTCTTAATCCTTGGGTATGTGAAATTGCTAGTCCTCAGTGAGAAGTTGTAGCTGACCTACTAATCAAGACTTCCTCTTCATGAAATTGAGTGAGATGAGACATTAGAGATTTGGGTGTTACTTTGAGTAGTATTTCCTCCTATCTTAGGGACTAAAATGTCTTTAAGAAACATTTGAGCCCAAGAGCATAGAAGCTTAAAGGGTCTAAAATTTCATGCAATGAATGTTAAAAATTGAAAAATTCATAAAACTCCTCATTTCTTGGGAAATAAAAACTGTTTTTTTCTTTAAGCCCAAGCCCCACACAGGTTATTCCAACAAAGATCTCAAATATGAAACTTTTTCTTCTCCTCATATAAGTACCATTGTCAATTCAATCTCTAAATATAAAAGTCTGAGACTGCTACTCTCCTTACATAAAGTCAGTAAGTGCAGACTGCTTCAAATTTGTATTTTAACCATGTGGCTTTGCTCTTTATCTTAAAATAATGATGACTATCATCTGTTTTCTATAATATTATTGTTTGTTAACTGAAGCTACCAAGTATTGTGAGTTTATCTAAGGCAGAATGATAGAGTACATGAGAAAAAATTAAATCCATGTTGTAACTAAAAAGGGGGTCATAAAATGAGAGCATGTTCCTGAAGAAAGCTATGTTTCAAAAGGATGGCCATGTATAATGGATTTCTCCAACAGCCTGAAGCATTTTTTTTTTTTAAAACAAGGAACTCACTTTGGTTAAAAAAAGATTTTAAAAAACATGAAGTAAAGAACAATATTCTGCATTGCTGTACTTAGGGTAGAAGTTTTCCAATGCTTAAATATAATTTCAGTCATTTGAAGATCAAGAAGAAAATCCCTGTCTTTAAAGGTTTGATTTGGTGTACTTGTATTTGGATTTTAGGCAAAATGCACACGTTTTGAAATTGTGGATTTTCAGAAGATACTTGATTATTAAAAATATATTTGTTTTTGTCACTGGTTAGTGTACTGAGTTGAATAGTATCCCCTAAATTCAGGGACCCAGAATGTGACCTGATTTGGAAATAGGGTCTTTGCAGATGTAATTATTTAAAATGAAGTCATACTAAATTAGGGTAGGACCTAAGGCCAATGATTGGTGTCCTTATAAGAAGGCCATATGGGAAGACACACACAGAGACACACAAGAAGAATGTCATATGACAACAGAGGCAGATATTGGAGTGATGAGTCTGCAAGCCAAGGAATAATGGCAACCACCAGAACCTAGGAGAGAGGAAAGGAAGGATTACTTGCCTTCTAGAGCCTTCAGCAAGAGCATGGCCCTGCCAACACCATGATTTCAGACTTGACCTCTAGAACTGTGAGATAATAAATTTCTGTTGGTTTGAACAACCAAGTTTGCAGAAATTAGTTACAGCAGCTCTAGGAAACCAATATAGTTAGTCTGATTAAAATATGGAGGTAAAAGCACTGTGATAGTTGACATTTTTTCTAAATGTTATTATGACCAGCCCGTGGTACAGCCTGAATGAACTCAAAGTGCTTCCTTTTAGAAATGTGAATTTCATGGGTTCTTTGGTTCTGAGTTTACTTAGAGGCAGCTAATAGACTTCCCTTCAAATGGAGAAATGCCTTTCTCTTTTAAATATAGACGGTTTGGACATGCTTTATGGTATCTTTAACTTCAGTAAATTGGACCCTGCACAGAAACATTCTACACGGCAGTCCCTGAAAGTACTACTTTTCATAATTTATTTTTATATTTTCCTTCATCTCCAAGGTCAGCCTCATAAATACATATTATTTAATTTTACTTTCAGCTAACAGTTACAAATACTATTTCTTTGTCTATAAATGCCCTCCAAATTATTCTGATGCTTTTATTCACCAAACTTCATAAGACTGTAAACCTTTTTTGTGATTTTTTTTTGAGGCAAAGACAATATTTTTATATGTTGATAGCTATAATAAAACCATAGGGATTACTTAAATGGACACATAAATCACAATAGACATATAAACAGAAATTTAATTAGTCATTTTGCTAATGGTTCTTCCCTGGTACAATCATTAGCCTCCGTTCCTTCTTTTGCCCTAAGAGACACACTGTATTATTTTATGAACTTTCTTCTGAGTGTTAATATAAGGGAGTTATTATAGCCTTCTTTACACAGAGACTTAATAAAATAAGGGCTTGCTCAACAGCACATTTTTCCAATCAGTGTATAGGTTCTCTAGCTGGATTAGTGCCAGATGTTTCTCCTACTCTCAGCCCAAATCTCATCCTTTGGCATTCTCAATTTCCTTCTACATTAAGAATGAATTTCATGTTCATAAGTATATGCCCTGAAATGACAAACCCACGTTCTCTATTTTTTTTTCAGCATTAACCTTTTATTTTTATTTTATTTATTTATTTTTTTTCTTAATTTTATTTTGTTGATATGCAATGTGGTTGATTATTGTGGCCCATTACCGAAACCTCCCACCCTCCTCCCTCTCCCCCCTCCCTCCCAACAATGTCCTTTCTGTTTGCTTGTCATATCAACTTCAAGGAATTATAGTTGTTATGTCTCCCCCACCCCACCCCGGTTTGTGTGTGTGTGTGTGTGTGTGTGTGTGTGTGTGTGTGTGTGTGTGTGTGTGTGTGAATTTATTTATTTATTTTTAGCTCCCACCAATAAGTGAGAACATGTGGTATTTCTCTTTCTGTGCCTGACTTGTTTCACTTAATATAATTCTCTCAAGGTCCATATATGTTGTTGCAAATGGCAGTATTTCATTCGTTTTTATAGCTGAGTACTATTCCATTGTGTAGATATACCACATTTTCCGTATCCACTCATCTGATGATGGACATTTGGGCTGGTTCCAACTCTTGGCTATTGTAAAGAGTGCTGCGATGAACATTGGGGAACAGGTATACCTTCGACTTGATGATTTCCATTCCTCTGGGTATATTCCCAGCAGTTGGATAACTGGGTCATATGGTAGATCTATCTGCAATTGTTTGAGGAACCGCCATACCATTTTCCATAGAGGCTGCACCATTTTGCAGTCCCACCAACAATGTATGAGAGTTCCTTTTTCTCTGCAACCTTGCCAGCATTTATCGTTCAGAGTCTTTTGGATTTTAGCCATCCTCACTGGGGTGAGATGGTATCTCAGTGTAGTTTTTGATTTGCATTTCTCGGATGCTGAGTGATGTTGAGCATTTTTTCATGTGTCTGTTGGCCATTTGTATATCTTCCTTAGAGAAATGCCTACTTAGCTCTTTTGCCCATTTTTTAATTGGGTTGCTTGTTTTTTCATGTAAAGTTGTTTGAGTTCCTTGTATATTCTGGATATTAATCCTTTGTCAGATGTATATTTTGCAAATATTTTCTCCCACTCTGTTGGTTGTCTTTTAACTCTGTTAATTGTTTCTTTTGCTGTGCAGAAGCCCTTTAGTTTGATATAATCCCATTTGTTTATTTTTCCTTTGGTTGCCCGTGCTTTTGGGGTCGTATTCATGAAGTCTGTGTCCAGTCCTATTTCCTGAAGTGTCTGTGCTATGTTTTCTTTAAGAAGTTTTATTGTTTCAGGGTTTATATTTAATTCTTTAATCCATTATGAGTTGGCTTTAGTGTATGGTGAAAAGTGTGGGTCTAGTTTCATTCTCCTGCATATTGATATCCAGTTCTCCCAGCACCATTTGCTAAAGAGGCAGTCTCTTCCCCAGTGTATAGGCTTGGTGCCTTTGTCAAAGATTAGATAGCTGTAGGTGTGTGGGTTGATTTCTGGATTCTATATTCTATTCCATTGATCAGTGTGTCTGTTTTTATGCCAGTACCATACTGTTTTGGTTATTATAGCTTTGTAGTATAGTTTAAAGTCAGGTAGTGTTATGCCTCCAGCTTTTTTTTTTTGCTCAGGATTGCTTTGGCTATGCGTGGTCTTTTGTTATTCCATATAAATGTCTGGATAGTTCTTTCCATTTCTGAGAAAAATGTCTTTGGAATTTTGATGGGGATTGCATTAAATTTGTATATCACTTTGGGTAGTATGGACATTTTCACTATGTTGATTCTTCCAATCCAAGAGCATGGGATATCTTTCCATCTTCTTGTATCCTCTCTAATTTCTCTCAGCAGTGGTTTGTAGTTCTCGTTATAGAGATTTTTCACCTCCTCGGTTAACTCAATTCCTAAGTATTTTATTTTTTTGGTGGCTATTGTAAATGGGCAGGCTTTCTTGATTTCTCGTTCTGCATGTTCACTATTGGAGAAAAGAAATGCTACTGATTTTTGTGTGTGGATTTTGTATTCTGCTACTGTGCTGAAATCATTAATCAATTCCAACAGTTTTTTTGTAGAGGTTTTAGGCTGTTCGATATATAGGATCATGTCATCTGCAAACAGGGACAGTTTGACTTCATCTTTTCCAATCTGGATCCCCTTTATTTCCTTCTCTTCTCTGATTGCTCTGGCTAGTACTTCCAACACTATGTTGAATAGGAGTGGTGAGAGTGGGCATCCTTGTCTAGTTCCTGTTCTTAAAGGAAAAGCTTTCAGCTTTTCCCCATTCAGGATGATATTGGCAGTGGGTTTGGCATATACGGCTTCAATTATGTTGAGATACTTTCCCTCTATACCTAGCTTATAGAGGGTCTTTGTCATGAATGAGTGCTGAACTTTATCAAATGCTTTTTCAGCATGTATAGAGATGATCATATAGTCCTTGTGTTTGACTTTATTAATATGGTGTATCACACTTATTGATTTGCGTATGTTGAACCAACCTTGCATCCCTGGGATGAATCCCACTTGATCATGGTGAATAATTTTAGGTATGTGTTGCTGTATTCTGTTAGCTAGTATTTTAGTGAGGATTTTTGCATCTATATTCATCAAGGATATCGGCCTGTAGTTTTTCTTTTTGGTTATATCTTTACCTGGTTTTGGTATCAGGATGATGTTTGCTTCATAGAATGAGTTTGGGAGATTTGCGTCTGTTTCGATCTTTTGGAATAGTTTGTAAAGAATCGGTGTCAATTCCTCTTTGAATGTTTGGTAAAATTGTGCTGTGAATCCATCTGGTCCTGGGCTTTTCTTTGTTGGGAGCCTTCTGATAACAGCTTCAATCTCCTTTATTTTTATTGGTCTGTTCAGATTTTCTATATCTTCATGGCTCAGTTTTGGGAGCTTGTGTGTGTCCAGAAATTTATTCATTTCCTCCAGATTTTCAAATTTGTTGGCATATAGTTGTTTATAGTAGTCTTGAATGATTCCTTGTGTTTCAGATGAATCAGTTGTAATATCATCTTTTTCATTTCTAATTTTTGTTATTTGAATCTTCTCTCTTCTTCTTTTTGTTAGCCATGCTAATGGTTTGTCAATTTTATTTATCTTTTCAAAAAACCAACTTTTTGATTTATTGTTCTTTTGTATTGTTTTTTGGATTTCAATTTCATTAAGTTCTGCTCTGATCTTAATGATTTCTTTCCGTCTGCTAACTTTAGGTTTGGTTTGTTCTTGTTTTTCTAGATCTTTACAGTGAAGTGTTAGGTTGTTCACTTGCCATCTTTCCATTCTTCTGAGGTGAGCATTTAATGCAATAAATTTCCCCCTTAATACTGCTTTTGCAGTTTCCCACAGGTTTTGGTATGATGTATCATTATTTTCATTAGTTTCAATAAATTTTTTGATTTCCTGCTTGATTTCTTCTTGGACCCATATGTCATTAAGTAGAATGCTGTTTAATTTCCACGTGTTTGTATAGTTTCCAGAATTTCATTTGTTATTGATTTCTAGTATTAATCCATTATGGTCTGAGAAAATACATGGGATAATTCCAAATTTTTTGAATTTATTGAGACTTGATTTATGACCTAATATGTGATCTATCCTGGAGAATGATCCATGTGCTGACTAGAAGAATGAATATTCTGAGGTTGTTGGATGGAATGTTCTGTAAATATCTGCCAAGTCCAATTGTTCTAGAGTATTGTTTACATCTTGTGTTTCTCTTCTGATTCTTTGCCTAGATGATCTGTCCAATATTGACAGTGGGGTGTTCAGGTCCCCTGCTATTATGGTATTAGTGTCTATTTCGTTCTTTAGGTCTAATAGAGTTTGTTTTATAAATCTGGCTGCTCCAACATTGGGTGCGTACATATTTATGATTGTTATGTTTTCTTGATGGATCAGTCCTTTTATCATTATGTAGTGCCCCCTTTGTCCCTTTTTATGGTTTTTAGTTTAAAGTCTACTTTGTCAGATATAAGAATAGCTACTCCAGCTCGTTTTTCTTTTCTGTTTGCATGGTAAATCTTTTTCCATCCTTTCACTCTTAGTCTATGTGAGTCTTTATGGGTGAGGTGGGTCTCTTGAAGGCAGCATATAGTTGGGTCCTCCTTTTTAATCCAGTTAGCCAGTCTGTGTCTTTTGATTGGGGAATTTAAGCCTTTTACATTAAGAGTTGTTATTGAATAGTGTTGATTTATTCCTAGCATTTTGTTGATTGTTGTTTGGTTGTCTTAGGTGTCTTTTGTTCCTTACTTTCTGATTTACTGTTTGTTTTCTGTGTTTGTTGGTTCCTTAGGTTGTAGATAGCCTTTTTGTTTGTTTGTTTTCTCTTCATGAATGACATTTTTATTATACTAGTGGCTTTAGATTTTTCTTGGGTTTTTATGGCAGTGGTAGTTATTTTTCAGGAACCAAATCCAGTACTCCCTTGAGAATTTCTTGTAAGGGTGGTAGTGTGGTGGTGAACTCCCGCAGTTTTTGTTTATCTGAGAAATATACTATTTGCCCTTCATTTCGGAAGTATAGCCTTGCAGGGTAGAGTATTCTTGGCTGACAATCTCTGTCTTTTAATATTTTGAATATATCATCCCATTCCTTTCTGGCTTTTAGGGTTTGTGATGAAAAGTCTGATGTTAGCCTGATTGGGGCTCCCTTATAGGTGATTTGATGCTTCTCTCTTGCAGCTTTTAAGAGTCTCTCTTTGTCTTTGAATTTTGCCAATTTGACTATAACATGTCTTAGAGAAGACCTTTTTGGGTTGAATACATTTGGAGATCGTTGAGCTTCCTGGATCTGAAGATCTGTGATTTTTCCTATACCTGTGAAGTTTTCTGGCACTATTTTGTTGAATATGTTTTCAATGCAATCTCCTTTTTCCTCCCCTTCTGGAATACCCATTACTTGGATATTTGAGCGCTTAAGGTTATCTGATATCTCTCTCAGATTTTCTTCAATGCCTTTGATTCTTTTTTCTTTTTGTCTGCTCGTGTTATTTCAAACAGCCCATCTTCAAGTTCAGAAGTTCTCTCTTCAACTTCCACAAGCCTGTTGGTTAAGCTCTCTGTTGTGTTTTTTATTTCATTGAATAACTTCTTCAGTTCGGCAAGTTCTGCTACATTTTTTTCAGGGCATTGATTTCCTTGTACATTTCCTCTTTCATGTCCTGTGTACTTTTCCTCATTTCATCATGTTGTCTAGCTGAGTTTTCTTGTATCTCATTCAGTTTCCTTAGAATTATAACTCGAAATTCCTTGTCAGTCATTTCAAGGGCTTCTTGTTCTATAGGATCTAGAGCTTGAGATTTATTATCTTTTGGTGGTGTACTTTCTTGATTTTTCATATTTCTGGTATCTTTTCTTTGATGTTTATCCATTGTGGCAGGGTGTTTCACAGTCCACAGGTTTGACACTATTGACTGACTAAGATGTTGCTGTGGTTGCCAATTTGGTATCGCTACCTCAGTGACTCCCTGTTCCGTGCACTCTGGTCCGGGCTGCTGGGATGCACCGAGGCACCGCAGAGCGTGTGGTCTCTGCAGAGCTTCCCCTTCCCCTGCAGGATGTCTCCCTGCTCTGTGCGCTAGGCCGGGCTTGGGATGGAGCCGGGTGGCGGTGATGAAGCCTACCTGCTGCTGGATTGCGCGGCAGCAGCGTGGACTCTGTGGAGTTCCCGCCTCCCCTGCCAGACGTCTCCCCACTCTGTGTGCACTGGGCTGAGCTGGGAATGAAGCTGGGTGACGGCAGTGAAGCCTACCTGTTGGATCATGCAGTGGTGGCCGCAGGGTGTGTGGTCTCTGTGGAGCTTCTGCCTCTCCCGCTGGACGTCTCCCTGTCTCCACCGCAGGTTGGTTCGCTTCCAGCTCCAGAGACGGGCAGGTGGGGGCCGGGGGTCAGAAGCCGTGGTCACCGCTGCAGCCCGGGGTAACACACGCCGGCTCAGGCCTCTATGTTTCCATGTCTGTGGCTGCGGCTGCAAGGGCAGGCTGCGGTGCACCGGCGGGCCACTTGCGCGGGTTGAGGGAAGATTCCCGGTTCTCGGCAGGGTAAAGACACCCTTTTGAAGCGGTTCCTTTGCGTCAATTCTGCTACAGCTGCATCTGGCGGGGTCCTCAGGCTGCTTCTACTCATGGCGGAAAAGCGGCAGGCAGCTCTCCTCTTCCGCCATCTTGACCTCCACTCTGAGCTCCGTGAAACCGGCGGCAGGATGGAAGGACCTTCCGAATGGGAGGGTTGCTGGGCACCAGACCTGCTCACTGCGGGTCGCCCGGGGCAGACTCCGTGGGGAGGGCGAGCAGCCGGAGAGTCTGTGCCCCGCGCCACCCAGGGATGGGGAGCGTGTAGAGCACCACTTTGTAACACCAAGGTCAAGAGTTCAGATCCCCACACCGGCCAGCTGATTCTTATCACAACATCCTTCTCTCGTGGTTGCGGAGCTCACGTCTGCACCTTCTTCCAAGGCTCATGCACTTTTCCAACCAGGTCCGCGGTGTTACCGGTGTAAAGTCCACTAGCATCAACAGTCTATCATAAAGGATATTACAGAAGATAGATGAGCAGTGAGATGAAGAGATACATGGGGCAAGGTCCGAGAGGGCCCTGAGCACAGTTGCTACTGTTCCTGTGAAGTCGGGTTGCTCCACTCTCCTGGCAAGTAGATGCAGTTCACCTACCTGGAAACCTCCCCACTTTCTCTTTGAAATGAGTTCCCTTCATGTCAACATAGAGAAATGAAACAGAATGGTAAGACAAAGCCCTTTACTTAACTGCTTTGCAGCCAAGATGGAAACTAAAGACCATTGGCTTGATCTGGGAATTAACCTACATAATCTACTGTGAGATAATAAATTTCTGTTGGTTTAAAAGAATAGGCATTTGTCCTTTGGTGATGTTTACCCTGAAGCACAATGAAGTTTAGCCTAACACCTGATTTAATTTTTTGATTTTTCTACCCTGTAGTCTGATCTTATTACAAGCATCGAATTGGCGCTTGTTCTCCCAAATGATCACAAGATTTGAGAAAGACTTTGAAAGGTGAGGGAATTACATAAACTATGCAGCATAGTTAAATGATCTGAAACTTTGCTCTGCCTATGAAGTGAAGGCCTGTAGTTGCCATGTTCTTTGAAATGCAGATAGCTTTCCTGGAAATAAATTAAATATAAAAATTTTAACTTACTGGCCAGCTAACAAAGGAAATGTATTAGATTTACAAGGCAGGATTTTAGAATTTGAGAGATTTGGAGTCTCCTGTATACACTTTCTTTAATGGCAGCTCCAACTGGTAGCTATTCAATATTGTCAAACCAGAGAAAATAAGAAGAGAAAGCTGAGTTTGGGGAGCTACTGCTGTGGGATGGTGTATTAGTCCATTTCTGTTTCTTGTAACAGGATACCTAAAACTGGGTACTTTATAAAGAAATGAAATTTATTTCTTACAGTTTTGGAGTCTGTGAAGTCCAAGGTCCAGGGAACACATCTGGTGAAGATCTTCTTCCTGGTAGGGTGACTCTCTATAGCAACTCAGGGGGTCACATGTCAAGAATGGGCTGAGCAAGAGAATTAAACTTCTCACTTGCTGTCCTTATAAAGCCATCAGAACCATGCCCATTACTCTATGAATGGATCAATCCATTCACAAGGGCACAGTGTATGCAATCTATTCACCTAATAAAGGCTCCACCTTTCAAATACCATAGTCAGATTTCCCACCCTTCTAGCACTGTTACAATGGGGGTCAAGCTTCCAATACCTAAACTTTTGGGGGGGCACATTTGACCCATAGCAGATGATATCTTTAAACATTGGGGAACTTACTGATAATTGTCTTGAGAGGCAGATGGCCTCTTGGGTCTTCAATTCAGTAGACTCTATGAAAGAGAGTAGGGTGAATAATCAAAATAAAGCCATAAAGAAAAAGTATAACAAATAGCAGGGCTACAGACCTCTGGGTCATAGAACACCACTCATCATTTCATTGGATCACCCTACAAAGTATCCAGTTCAGCCTGTTGGCGAATTTTTCTTCTCTAACTTCCACAGAAAACAAATTATTTTGTTAGAACTGGAGGGTGATATTTGTAATTTTAAGATGGTTCTTAGATTTTTTTATACCTCTTCATTTCAGGTTAGACTTTTGTTTGCAATTGTGATTAAAAAAAAAAAAAAAAAAAACGTCCTGCAAAATGTTTCAAGTAGAACACAGCAAGACAAATCTACATCTCAATTTGTCAGCAAAGTGCGGGGACGAGCACATGAAGAATAAATATCCCACTGCCTGCTAATGTTTAGCTTTATTGACGCTCAACTCAGAACTCATCTGACTAAAAACAATACTTAACCCCAGTGTTTTCCTGTCATTGCAGGATCTCACTGTGCCACAACACATCACTGTGGTACAAAATCAAGAAGGGAATTGAAAGTAGGGAAATTTTTGCTGTTGAGAAGGTAATAAGATATCATGCTTGCTTAGTTGTATGATTTTTATGCTTTCTAACTACATGAACTCTACACAGAGTTTATATACTCATATGGTCACGATTTTATCTTTCCTTTCTTTGGCCCAGCTTTTTGGGCCGCCCCTGCTGTGACTATCAATAGCTATCAAGTATTTAATAAGGAAGCAAATTCCCATATAGAGGCTCCCAGTACTTAGTGTCCACCAATGACTGTGGACACTTCGGGTGAGTCATTCTTCACTATAGAACATGGTTTATTTCTATTATAGATTTGAGCTATGAAGTTAATAAAGCTACGTAGTTTTTTATGTTATATGTTGAATTTTGGTAGTTCGTTATTAAAGTCTATAATAATAAACATTAAAATATAAATAATGGAAATTTATTTATTATTTATGTTTTAATTGATACGCAATAATTGTACATATTTATGGGATATAGAGTAATATTTTGATACGTGTATATACACTGTGTGATGATCAGATTTGATGAGTAAAAAAGTGGCCCAGAGGAGAGGTAAAAATCAACAGCTACTCTTAAAGGCAGGTTTTCATATAGCTTGTGTTAGGTAGCATAGTATTATCTCTCTGTGTGTGTATGTGTGTATTTAAGGGGGTGTATTAATGTGTTAGTGCTACACTAGCAAAGAACTGCAGACTGGGTGGCTTAAACAATAGAAATTTGTTTTCTCACAGTTTTGGAGGCCGGATGTCTGAGATTAATGTGTTGGCAAAGCTGGTTTCCTCTGAGGCTTCTCTTTTGGCTTGTAGATGGCTTTCCCTCTGTAGCTGTGTGTCCAAATCTCTTCTTATAAGGACACCAGTCGTATGGGATTAAGGCCCACCCCAATGACCTCATTTTAATTCCATCAGCTCTTTAAAGGCCCTGTCTCCAAATATACAGTCACATTTTGAATATTGGGGGCTAAGACTTCAACATATGACTTTTGGGGGGGACATAATTCAGCCCATAACAGTGGGTATATATCTCTAACAGCATTATTGAGGTATAATTTATGAGCTATACATTTTACCTATTTTGAGTTTGATGAGTCTTAGTAATTTTATGCAGCCCTGTGACCATCAGCACAATCCCATTTTAGAACTACGTGGTATTGTTGTAAGTCTCAAAGAGCACAATGATGTAATAGGAGTATTGGATGACAATCCAGTTGTTATATTCTCAAATTGCTTACTAAAATTCATATTTTAATAATGAGCTAAAAATATTGCCTGACATTTTTCATAATCAAGTATATTGGTGTTAATACATTTTTACTTAGCATCCTGCTTATGTTTTTTTTTTCTTTTCTTTTTGCCATGGTTTTTCTTATAGGAAGAAGGCACAGCCTCCAAATAAGCCACCTAGAAAGGAAGAGATGTTGTAAGCTTTCATATGGAGGGTTTCATCTAAGTTTGTAAACCAGTGTGATAGAATGGAAAGAGCACTGGACCAGGAGTTGGCAGACCCAGGTTTGGTCCAAGCTCCATGTTTTCCAATGTGATCCTCAATCTTCTTAACAAAATAAAACCCTGATCGCCATGCAAGATTGTTATAAGCATAAGATGAGATTATACAGGGTAAACATCCCTAAAAAATTATAAATTGCAATGTAAATGTAAGGTGGTATTACTTTTTGAAGAGAAATAAAATGGAGCCCCTGATTAGATATAATTAAAATAGACTCTCCTGAGCTGTTAACAGTTAACCCAGTCACTTCGAAGCATAGTTATCTTGCCAGAACCTCAGACTTTAAATTGACCCATGATCTAATTACTAATGCATCAAATTGCCTAAGGAAATTGGTTCAAAAGCACAAAAAGAGATTAGGGTATATGATAACTATTACAGAATCAGGTTTCGAGTTCATGAACAGAAGTCACATTTCATAATACTTTTAAATACATCTCTTATTAGATTGCATTTAAATACATGGGAAAAGTAGTTTTCAGTTTGAAGCTTCCTTTGCTTTTGCTCACAAGGACCTCTTCTCAAAGAGTTATTTATTGTTTGAAAATAATGAGGGTATGAAAAAGAGAGTCACTCCCAACACTGTACTCTACTATATGTCTGAACTCAGGTCATCCTGACTTCAGCCTAAACACCCTGGTGCCAACTCACACTTTGGACTTAATTGAAATATGTGTGGTGAGGTAGATTAATAGCAGATTGATTTATCATTAGGTAAGGCTTCCTCAAAACCCATAATTTTAATTGAGATCTTTAGTCCTTGGAGCAATGCACCAGCATAGAAAGGAGGCCCCTTCTTTGTAAAGTGAGAGGTTTCTTGAGGCAGGTGGTGTGAATATGCGGCACCGCTCTCAGGCAGGAATTTTAGGAAATGTTATTTACCCCAGACTATCTGTGCTCTCTTACCACTTTAATTCTTTTACAAGAGCTCACTGAGGGGTGTATATGTGAACTCCCGTTTGTAGACGAATCGTCTAGAACTTGCAAATTCAAATAGAAAGTACCAGTTAATTACATGTAGAACTATGACTGGCAATTCTTAGATTGAGTCACTCAGACTAAGGAACTGGCCTGTTCTTAAGAACATTAAATTTTCCTATTTGCATTTCAAGACATCTTTCTAAATCAATTTGCGTTTTCAAATGGAAACCACTAGCAGTTCATTGAACCATATGTGGAAAGAAATCAGATAATGAACATTCTGTTAGTTTCCCCAGGACGCTGATTTAAGTATTCTTTTTAACGAACAGGTCTATCTTATATGCTTGCTTTTCCTTTATTGACACTGAAGTCTGACCTGGCAGTGTATTTCAGTGTCTTGAAATACATATAACGCTTTCAGGAAAGCCATTAAGAACAGCTGGAGTCTCAAGATGCCAAGGCCTTGGCTAAGATATGAAAGCAATGGGAAGATCCAGCTGCAGATTCTGCATTAGATGGATATCACCAGGGAAAAGCAAAGTGTCTCTCCTACTGAGCCCCACAGAGTCTACTTTGCTCTCTAGGCAAAGCTAGGAAGGAAGGGACCCTAGAATTGTTTGAGATGCAATCTTGAGGGGTATGTGGGATTACACTCATTAAAAAAATAACTTTAAGTGGAACTTCAGAAACAGAAATAGTACCAAGGAAGCATGTGGCCTTAGAGTATCTAAGGTAACTACAAAATCTGCCCTAGCAAGCCATGAGGTTGGTGAAGTTAACCCAAGCTCAGACCCATGTTTTTAATCAGAAACACTCTTCACCTTATTCCTTACGTTCTTCTAAAACAGGAGTGAATAAAAACCTGACATTTTTCCAAGCCTATATTTCCCTTTTCATTGATTCCCCTGATCAAAATGTCACCAAGGTAGTAATCTCTAAATCTGATTAATGAGATGTGGTAAATCATAAAAGCACCTACTTCTAAAGAGATTTGGAGAAGTGTTAAGCAATCAGTTTTATTTATTTTATTTTATTTTATTGGTTATGCATATTCATGGGGTACAATAAGTGATCAGTTTGAATCCTAAGTAGTGCAAAATGAACTGCTGTGTTTGTTAATGATTACTCTGAATAGTGTTTCTTGTAAGCATTGGCAATGAATATCAGAACTCATTTTATTAATTTTCTCTGACCGTAGAGAAAATTGTGTTACTCCAGTTTTCAGATGGTTTCCATGATTTCATCCTCATTGTTCGGAAATCAGTCCTTCCCCTGGTAGGTGAAAGATAGTCCCTGATTGCTTAGCAGAAGACTGGATCCATCTTTCCTTTAACAAATGGCTGTTTTGTGCTGTTGCTGCTGAAATCCTGGTAGAAGAATTTCAGGACATCTCTGTGCCAATATAGACAGAAGGACACTTTCTCAGAGAATGGCCTTTGAAGAGGACCTGGGAGGAAGAGAGGAAAAAGTAAGAAAACCCAAATCCACTTTTGAGTAAAAGCAATGGGATAAATTACAAATCAATCCTGAAGAAATACATTAAGGGCTAAGTTTTCCTAATCAAATTGGTGCTCGGTTTGTGCATGTCAAAAACACATGTACAAAGAAGGAAACAAATTTCTAAATATTACTGGTCAATGTCAATTTGTGCCTGTGTTTTCATTCAGTAAATATTTATTATTGCGAAATGTATCACTAGAATCCTGTTAATTATTAAAAATATAAAAATAATAAGACATGATCTTTGCCAAGATGAGACACAAATTGATAAAAGATATTTTGGTAATTTTAAAAAAGTGTTCTTTTGGAAAAAAGACAGTGCCGAGCAAACATAAAATATATACAGTATATGAATTAGATCTAAGGCTTTTGTTGCCCTCATAATGAAACAGTTAGATAAATCTACCTACCTATCTATTTATCTGTTTATCTGTACTGATATCCAATATAACAGTTAACATTAACTAGTTAACCTTCAGTATTCTGATATCAACTGTTTATAAAATGAGCTCATCTTTATCAATAAAACCATAAGATATTTTTCCATTTTAGTGATAGCTGACAAAATAACTAACCTTTAAAAGTTTTATTATGACTCATTGATTTGAGTTGGGTATATACAAATTAGCACTTGATTAAATATTAGGGTAGTTTGAAAAGAAACTTGCTGTAACATCTTTTACAATAATTGGTTTTCACTCTGTATTCTTTATTCTGGAATAAATATCATACTTGAATTTTACTTGTTCAAATAAAAGAGAAATTGAAAAAAATTACTCATTCTTGTTTTAAGAACAAGGAAGTTCATGAACATAAATCATTTGGTGGCACCGACAATGATAGACTTCTTTTGATGTCAATTCTGAATGTCCATGTTGGGCAAAAAACACCAGGGGGGCACTGAATCTACTACCTAACAATCTCTGGGTGACATTTGCATGGTGAGATTGGTATTCTACTCTTTATATGTAGACATGGAGCCACAGAGAAGTGAAAGCAATTATTAATGCTTTAGACTGAAGACAAGCTCAGAGAAATGATTAGAATTCTTGGGTCTTAACAAGCTGTACTGACCTAGGTCTGGTTTTCCCCTAAGTTATGTCATAGAGCATAATTCTGGCTAGAAGAGAAATCCTATTCTTTAATTTTAAAGCTTAAATTCCACCCCCAAAATGCACACAAGTCAGCTTCTACAACATCAAAGTACCATGTGCCAAAGGGAAAACATGCCTAAAAATTTTTCGCCAAATACTAAGTTTATTGGATTTAAGGTACAATGTAATAACTAGCTGTAGATCTAAAACATGTAGTTTTTAATAGTAAAATTTAATTTTTGCTAGCTCATGTTCAGACTTAAAAGGCTCTTGATAGTAATTTAGAGTGTATCATAAAAGACTGTACCAAGTCTCAAACTTTAATCAAGCTACTTATTAAAGTGGGAATTTTTTAAATAAAAAAAAATCTATGCAATTCTTCTCAATAAGAGAAGTGCAAGTGGTTCAACCATAGCCACCACAACAGCCACTGCCACTGCAAGGGCAGCTTGCTGCCACAGTAGTGGCTGCAGCCACCATGCAGGTGACTCACTGCCCACTCAACTGCATTGATACAAGGAGAGACACCAGTGGAGACCAGAAAAAGAAGAGGAATTCTCTCTCTTCAAAACCCACTCCAGAGTAATATAAGAAGCAATTGCTCTACCACATGACCAGACATCAATGTGGAGATACTAGAAATACAAAATACCAAGAAAACATGACACCACTAAAGGAATACAGGAATTCTCAAGTACCAAAACCATTTCAGAGCATTTCAGAGTGTTCTCAAATAGGTCAGAAGAAAAAAAATCCTTTAGTAATGATATTCAACCCCTGCTTTAATGACAGGAAGTACAGATGCCAAACAAAGAAAAACCACTTCGGAACTGTAAGCCTGCATTTTTTTTTAGTGTTTTGAGAAACACAGAATATGTCGTTCAGAACAAAGGTGTTTAGTATTACGATTAGTCATAGAGAACTTACCTTGGCAATTTTTACTGTCTGAAAAAGTGCTTTTGGCTTTTAACCCATTGTATTCTGATGGCTCCAATTTTGTCTGTACTAAAATTACTTTCACATTTCTTAGGGGTTGGAATGTGACTTTCTAGATAAATTCAATGAGCCGGTTAGCTCAGTTGGTTAGAGCGTGGTGCTGATAACCAAAAAAAAAAAAAAAAAAAGAGGAATAGATAAATTCAATGGTGTTTAGAGATCCAGAGATACCATGTCAAGGAAAGGGCAACAGATCTATTTCTAAAAGAATAGTGCCTGACACAATATTTTGTGTGTGACTTCTGGGAGATGTAGATTGGTTGTTGAAATTTTGGCACCTGTGAGGCATTTAAGTGGCTTATGAAAATAACAGCAGAATCCTTTGTTTTAAATATTTCATGCATTCAAGTTCTGGTTTGTTTTTGTTCAAATGTTTAATTTTTAAAATATTGAAATATTTCAGAAATATAGAAAAGGAATGCATTCATTTACTCAATAAATATCCATTGAGAGTTTACCACATGCCAGCAACTGGTCTTCATGTTTGGGATATATCAGAGAATCATATAGACAAAATCCCTAGCTTTGTGGAGATATATTCTAGCAGAGAGGACAGGCAATAAATAAATTAATGCAGAGATAGCCTTGAATAGATGACAGATGATAGGACCTAGTGCCTAAGCAAGGAATTGTATTTAGATAATCCCGCGATGGTAATTGGCAGGAAAACAGAATATGTCGGTATAGATGCTGAAGGGTGGGTGGATGTGGTCAGGGGAGGTTGGGACCCTCTGATTGATTCACTAATCTCTGGGAAGTAAGAAGCAAGGTCTTCAGCAGAAAGTGAGGATGGGGAGAAAGGGTTGCAGATTTGAGGAAAGAAGCTGAAGGTGTGAAAAATTTATCTATTCAGTACAGAAAATGACGTAACAGACATTTATAAACAACCACTGAGATTAGACAGATATTTGCATATTTTGTTCAGTTTTTTTAAATGAAGTGATATAGAGATAGTCAAAGTAACTGTTCACTTACTATTTACCCTTTCCATTCTCCCCCAAATATCTCTTAAAGAAGCTGGTGTGCATGATATTCATGCATTACTGTTTAGGTTGGATTTGAAGCTGCTTATGTCTCTGATAAACTGAATTTAACAAGCTTCCCATCCTGCCCAGTGCATTTTATTACTTTGCTTTTTTAAATATTGTGTTAAAATACACGGGGTTACTTCAAAAAGTTTGTGGAAAAATTGACTTAACAGATAATACAAATCTTTCCATGAACTTTTTTTTGGTGATTAATGCTCAGTTTATCAGCTGTTTTAATAAAGCAAAACTTTATAGTGAAAATAATGTGCTAGAAATAGTTTTTTGAAATCCTTTTTAATGTTATGCTTACAAAATGACAGAAATGGGTGAAAACATCTTCAGTGACGATAATATAATGAACTAGTTCTCTGTGAGTAAAACTGAGCACTACAGAGGCAGGCTGACTGTGTAAAGACAGATCAGCTGCTTGATACCATGGAGATCCTACTTAACAATTGTACCAGGGTAGCTTCTAAGCTTCACTGGTCTTAAGGTTAATGCAAAGATTCCACATTATCAGCTATTACAAAGTTTCGGAGAGGAATTCCTTCATCTATAATGATATTTTTCTCCCGTACCACCTGATCTTTTTGATGCCTTTTCTTTTTTCTTTTCTTTCTTTTTTTTGGTGGCTGGCCTGTACAGGGATCCGAACCCTTGATCTTGATGTTATCAACACCACATTCTAACCACCAGAGTCAACTGGTCAGCCACCTCTTTGTTCTTTAGTAGGGACTTATTGTATCATCCATCACAAACTCATACACTACTTTTATCCAGGAATTGTAGTGGGGGACATTAGCCTAGTATTCAGCTGCTGTTTTCTTCATCAGTGGAAGGCTTTTTCCTGGAATGGTGGGGAAGTCAAGGATTTTATCTCTGCATATTTTGCTAGGATCTCCTGGTGCCCATGGACATGGTGCTGGTCGGTGTAGACCCACTCAAAGTTTTCCAGTGAAACGTGGCTCCCCATGGCCCACTCCCAGCCCTTGCTCCTGGCCCTCGCTACTGGCCTGGCTGCTCCAAGGTGGCTATGGTGGTGTCCCCCTGGCTCCCAACTTCCTCGAACTTTTTGAAGGCCCCTTGTATATACATAATATTTATCATTCATTCATTCATTATTGATTGTAAATTGGCAATTTATAATTGTATAAATGTATGGGTTAAAAAGTAATGTTATATGAATACAATGTGGAATAATTAAATCAAACTAGTTAACATATCCATCACCTCAAATACTTAATATTTTTTGTAGGAAGAACATGTGGAATTTACTCTTAGCAATTTTGAAATGTACAATATTTTTTATTAACTATATTCACCACACTGCAATAGAATTAAAACAAACAAAAAATATATTCCTCTTGTCTAACTGAGATTTTGTGTCCTTTGACCATCATCTCCCCATCCTCCCTCAGCCCCCAGCCTCAGTAACCATCAGCCTACTCCTTGCTCCTATGAGTTAGATTCTTTTAGATTCCACATGTAAGTGAGAACATGTGGTATTTGTCTTTCTGTACCCGGCTTACTGCACTTAGCATAATATTCTCCAGTTCCATCCATGTTGTCACCAATGACAGAATTTTCTTTTTTTAAAGGCTGAATATCATTCCATTGTGTGTGTATATACATGTGTGTGTGTGTGTGTGTGTGTGTGTGTGTGTGTATACTGTACCACATTTTCTTTATCCATTCATCTGTTGGTGGGCACTTAGGTTGATTCCATAACTAGGCTATTGTGAATAATGCTGCAATGTACATGGGAGTGCAGACATCTCTTCAACAAGCTGATTTCAAATATTTTGGACAAATACCCAAAAGTGAGGTTGCTGGGTCAATATTTGTAAGTATATATTTTAGTGGTATTACATATATTTATAATGTTGTGTAATCATCACTGTTATCTACATCCAGAATTTTTTCATTTTCCCCAATATAGACTCTATACCTATTAGGCAATAAATCCTCCTGTCCCCACCCTCCCCTCAACCCCTGGTACCCTCTATTCTGCTTTCTGTCTCTATGAATTTGTCTATTCTATGTACTTCACATAAATGCAATCATGCACTATTTGTCTCTCTGTGTCTGGATTATTTCACTTAGCATAATGTTTTCAAGGCTCATCCATGTGATAGCATATATCAAAATTTAAAAACTTTTTATAGGTGAATGTAACAGGGTTTCAGTATCACAGAAACTTACTGCGATTGCCTAGTATAGGTACAGGGGTGCTAAGGACTGCAAAAACACAGTGATGTCAGGGTTGCAGGCTCCAAGCAGTGGGCTCCTGGACATTCAGGGAGAGTATTGTACATGCAGGGGATGTCTGAGTACTCAGGAAGCATCCTGGGCAAACAACCACCACCTCCAAAACCCAAACACATGATGATATCTTCTGTCTTCCTCTTCAGTATTTCCCATCATCCCTACATAAAATTTTTATTCATAAATACTTTTTAAGCTGTTTCATTAACCTCTCCTATAATCCATACTGAATGTCATGTGGTAAGGCAGGATCTTGTTCCCTATCAAGATATCAAGATCCTGGAGGACTGCCAGGCTCCCAACTCTGAGGCCGTGCTTTCTGCACATGATCTCTGCTGGGCTGAACGGGGCAGGTGCAGAGGAAAACAGCAACTAGATATCAAAAGCAGCTGCTGCTTGCTGACCGGAAATAGGGCCAGCACAAGCAGGGGGTCGAGAAGGAACATTTGGGTAATGGTTTCCATAGTTTTCCTTCTTGGGAGTCTTTAAAATGACAGAGTCTTTAAAATGACAGAGCCACAAAAAGAGAGAACATGTCTTACAGGGATTGTACTTTGCATAGCTTTGCAGCTTGTGGCTTAATGCATGACTCTTTAAAGTTTGAAAGACTTAGATTTGGCAATACTAAATTTTAAGTCATTTGTCATTTTTATCTCAAAAATCATATTTTAGAAGAGATACTACCTTACTTTTCAGATATCTTCCTCAGAAGAACTAATGCTTAATTTTTTTTCTCTAAAATTCTTACAATGAACAGCATTATTTTTGTAATGAGAAAAAATGTTTTGTTCTTATTAAATTTAAAGTTACTTGTTCACCGTATATTAGAGGTGGTCTTGTTTCTTCTGTAGTGTATTACTAACATCAATAACAATAGGAAACTCTTTTTTTGAAGGCTTGGTATATGCCAGTGTCCAAATAGACATTTTATATACATCTTTACTTAGTATTTGTAACTATCTATGAAGTACGTGGTCTCATATTTATTATTCTCATCTTCTAAATGAGGAAACCGAGGCTTACTGTATGCAAAAAAATAAATAGCAATACCATGATTCAAACCAGCATTGCAAATGCCATTGACCTTATTCTTAGTCAGTACACTGCATCAGATTATCAGACAAGGTTCAAGACAGAAGGCTGACTAGAAACCATTTGGCTAAACACCTCCTTTTGCCAGTCTGGAGATAGACCCAGAGTGGTCCCAGCCTGCCCCATGCTCATTGAGCTGGTTAATTGCAGGTCCAGAGCTAGCACAGGAGTCTTTCAATGCCAGAAGATTTATGCACTTTTATACAGGATTGCTAGTATTTTCTTTTAAACTGCTTTTTAGTCTATGGCTTTAAAAAGAGAACTCTTGTAAATACTAAAACTTAAAGCAGTAAGTCGAAGAAGGGTGAGCTGGAAGGTGACGTAATCATGTCTTTTCTAGAAAGTGAAAAAATGGCTTGATATTTCAAGGTGTGTGCTCACTTGACAATCACATTCAGTTAGAAGAATTTTATTCTTTATTTCATCCTATTTGCCTTTTCTTCTCCCTTCTTCCCATCTCTTTTCTAGTTTCTGAGGCAGCTGTTAGCAGTGAAGTATCTCATTCTGAAGGCAATGCCTGGATTTGGATGATGGTGTTATCCGATTAAAAAAAATCCTTGGACCTGCTAGAGATAAATAAACATGAATCCTAAAGAAAGAAAAATCCCACATTGGTAATAATCCTTAGTTCTGTGGTTGAATGTGAGAAATCAAAGCTGTTATTTGTATTTGAGCCCTAAGATGACTACCCAGATGTCCTTTGTTATTTTTTCTATATTTTGTTTTACTTTTTATTTTTAATTTAATTTTAGTTGCCAGTTGGCTTTGTTGTTTTCTACCACGGCCATAAGTTTACCTGCTGCTATGTTTTAGGGCATTAGGGGTGGTCGGGATGGGAAAGGACAGGACACTAGGCATCTCCTTAGGTCTGATTAGAGTTTATGTTTATATTCTGGTAATCAAGGGATATATTCAAGAGGCCATGGTTTGTCGAGAAGACACCCTGAAGCCAAGCATCTGATGCTGCGATGGCTGAATGCTACTGCTGGAAACTAACAACAGCACGCCCCCAAAGCCCTGCTCTTTATGTGTTAGGTGGCCGGAACCAGGCAGTACCTTGCAGCTCACCGTCCCATAAGCCGGTCTTCTCAGGACTGGGTGAGAGGTGTAGCTCTCTAACAAAACACACACACCTGGGCACCAACGGTGGTGGTGGTTTCATCTGCAAAACAGGAAAACCTTATATAGCAAAACCTCAATTAACAGGAAGCCAATGCATCCAAACCCCTCATTAACCAGTGACTCTTGAAACTAAGTGAGCAAGCTTCTCACATAATTGTTTCCTGCTGTTAAAAAACTCAGCACTCAATTCGCACCCACTTCCAGAAAGTACAAGAGATTTTTTGATATATATTTCTGCTTTGTACTCATTTCCCTGGCTTCATTTGACTGTTCTTATTATTAATATCCCTTTGCCTTAATCACATTTTCTATTTTTACACTTCAGCACTTGTATACTATACATTTTTATAAATGGCTTCAAATTCCCTTTGAAACGAAACTAAATAAAAGGAGGAAATAATTAAAAATATGTATTTCTGCTTAATATGGTCTTCTTAAAAGGCTCACAAAAGGTTTTTTTCTGATAGGTGATGACATCCATCTCTATGTGCCACCATAACTTCATGTAACCTTGTATAACAATACCACTGCCTTGTTCTGCCACGTCTGAAACCCAACTCTTTATCTGCAAGAATATTTCTTCTTTTCCTATTCTCTCTCTCAGCCCCCATCCAGCTGTTGCTTCTGGTTGGAAGGCTTGAGGAAAGTTCTGACTATTTTTATTTCACTTCCATATCTTCTAAATGTATCTCCTTATAAATGCATCTTCAAAATATTTTGGAAGCCATCCCTGTCACTTTGTTTTTCTGGTGCTAATTTTGTTCAGCTCTTCTTTATTTCTCTATCAGACAGTGGCAAATAGATTCTTTTCTTTTTCTTTTGCATAGTAAAATTTTAAATTGTATAATTCAGTGGTTTTTAGTATATTTACAAAGTTGTGCCACCATCACCAATATCTAATTCCAGAACATTTCATCACTCAAAAAGAAACCTCATACTCATTTTTGGTCACTCCAATTCTGCTTTTCCCCCAGCCACTAGCAACCACTAAACCAATTTCTGTCTCTATAGATGTGTGTCGGGCAGTAGTCTCAGATCCTTCTGTCCCTTCCTGTGCAAGTCGTGAGTCAGGTAATTGAAAGAAGACCCTGGCTGCTTTATGCAAGGTAGACATACTTTATTCTCAGGTGTGAGCTTCACAGACATGCTTTATTCTCAGACATTAGCTCTGCCAACCCTCCGTGCTCTGCCATCCCCTCTGCTGCTCTGCCAACCAGCAGTTCAGAGCAGTTGTCTCTATACTCTTAGCAAACAATAGCAGCCACAAGCCAAGCATCACATAATTACACAATCATACTGAATCAGTAAATGGGCACACATGCAGTTACACTACCTTTATAACTTGTTTCTAGTGAATGTGCTGAATCTTGCCCATTTGTAACAGACGTAAGGTGAGAGATCCTAACTAAACTTTTTCTACTTTCCTTACAATGTGCCTATTCTAGGTACTCCATATAAATAGTTACAGATGGTCTTTTATGACTAGCTTCGTTCACTTAGCATGTTTTAAAAGTCAATCCATGTTGAAGCATACATCAATACTTCATTCCTTTTTATAGCCAAATAATATTTCATTGTTTGGATATGACACATTTATTTATTTATCAGCTGATGGACAGTTGGGAATAGTTTCTTTATTAATAAATTCTCCTGCTTCCTTGATTTCCTCACTCCAGTGAATGCATAGTCTGTACTATGTTTAGAATTATTTTCTTAAACAGTTCTGACCACAGCACCCTCTTTTCAAAAATCCTCTGAAGGTGATGCTAGAGGCCTCAACCCACCCCGGCCTCTTATCAGGTTCTTGATTCTGCCACAGGAAAGAATTCAAGAACAGAGTCAGAGTAGATGATGAAAACAAGTTTAATGTGACAGATAAGAAATATAGACTTCACAGAGAAAGTGAGGCCTAGCTTCAGAGACTGAAGGGCCCACAACAAGTTTAATACAAAAGTAAGAAATACACACTTAAAGTTTAGTGCAGAGCGCAGGCTGGCTTGAGAGAGCGAGCAGCCACCTGCTAAAAGTCAAATTCACATAAAAGTAAAGCACACACACCTCAGCTGGCAGAGTGCGGGTTGGCCCCAGGAAAGTGAGCAACAGCCCCGCCTTCTGCTGGGATTCAGCTGTTATAGTTTCACTATCTAATACATATTCATGTTATCTAATGGATGTTCAATTAAGGGCATAGCTCCCTTTTACTACTGCCTTGTCCTGTCTTGTCTCAGCCACTTTCCTAAGGAAGGAAGAGATCCCGAAGTGAAAAACAGCAACTCTGCATTTGACAGTTTAACTTCTGTGAGGAAATTGTTCTGAACAAAGCATAGCTGTGTGTGAGTTGTGTTTCCACAGAGCAGGGACTTTTCTTTGTCCCAGCTCTTTTTACTTTTCTCTATAAAGGCATGTTGATGGTTGCATGCTGTGGAGAAAGATAGAGCAATGTCCCTGAGAGAGATTTCAATTTGTTTATTGTCCTTCCTTCAGGGTGAGGGACCCCAAGCCTGTGAGCAGAGAGAGGGCGCCACAACCAGCTTAGGGCTTCTCAGCTTAAAAGACTCAAGAACAGAACAGGGTGCCAGAGGGAGTCTGAGACAGGATTGGCAACATCATTGCAGGGCTTGATGCAAGATGAAAATGTGGGCCCCCCTGTTCAAATAGTCTTAAGACTTTCAACAGAGTGACAGCTGAGTATTAAACCAAGCAAGAGGTTCTTCTGAGATGGGGGCAGAGGGGTGACTACCATACAGGTCACTTGCTCATGAAGCTGGCCCTGGTCAGATATAGATCTCCAAATGAACATTTGTCCTCAGAATCATGGGAAAACGGCAGCAGTGGTAACAACAATGACATATATTCCATTAAGGAATTGGGCTAACAAAAGTTCTCTTAAATTTTTTTTTTTCTATAATGTAGCTTATATAGTAATTGTACTTTCTATATGATAGGCATGGTTCCAAGTGCTTTATAAATACTGACTCATGTTTTTCTTCTTGAAAACTCTAGGAGGTAGATATTATTGTAATACTCATTATAGATGAGGAAACCGAGGCATGGGAATTCAAGTAAATTGTCTCCAAATCTACGGAACTTAGCCAGTCTGGCTGGGAGGCTGTCTTTCAAGCCACTATACACACTGCATCTCTGAAATAAAAACAAGACCTATCTACTGCATGACTCTGCTACCAACATATTTTGGAAGATGACAGTTTTTAAAGATGTCTTTTTTGTTTTTTAATCCTAAAAAGGAGAGGATTTAATTAATTGCAAGTGTCTATAGGGAGCTCCATGGGTCCTTCAGGTTCCGGCAACCCAAACTGTCTATATATAATCCTATCTGAATTGTTATAGCATCTTTATTCTCTTCAGCTCTCTTAATCAGTCCCAACCATTCAAAAACACATCTGAGAAACAAATATTTAAAAACGCACCCCTGAACGAGCAACATCAATAACTACGACTGCCCCCACCACTGTTCAAATTATAAAGAAGCTTTCAAGAAAAGCTGATAAGATCCTAAGTAAACAGTGTTTAATGTAGCTCCTGAAAATACCTCTGTATTCTCACTGCTCAGGGACACAGCTAGCATTTTTGAGCGTGAAGATGAGAGAAGGTTAAATTGGATCTGTATTATAAAAGAGAGGAAAGTATAAAGTGAATCTTAGAAAGCATTTTATTCAAAGTGTTTAAAAAACACAAAGTGATGGGATATCTGTAATAATGTTAATTATATGGAAGCTTCATATATTAATCCCCATTCACCTTTCATGAGATATTGCAAAAGTGTATTGTTTCTGTGTTTTATTTTTCTCTGTGTGCACTTTAGCTTCCTAAATGGGAATTAGGATTGCAGAGTTTATTTTCCCTGATGATAAGATGGAAAATTTTCATAGAATCTGAGTTAATCTAAACCAAATGATGTAAGTACATTGAAGAATATTAAATGAAAAAAACTTACTGTGTAAAGATACATTAATTTTTTTTCCCTTAAAAATTAGCAAATTTACTTTGAAGTAAAGCCATTTCTTGAAAAATGCTGAAAGAAAGGAAAGAACTAGAGTTCTTCCTATACTTCTCCCGCCCATAACTTTGGGCTTCTTTCCTGCATTGTGTTGCTCTGGTGTAGGACAAAATTGTTACCACTGGAAGAACATTTTACACATGCCAGGGATTTCCTGATTAGTCTGCCACCTTCAACTGGTAAATGGTTTCCAGTTGGATCGTTTTCCTTCCCATCCTCTCCTCTCCTTTTTCCTGTCTTCTCACCTTACTCCACCTCTCTCTATGTGTGTGGGGTTGTTTCTATATGATGCCGTCATCAGAAATGCATCTTGCAAAACACTTTTCCAATAACACGTTTAAAAGGAAAGTAACCCACCTACCCTCTGGCCAAGTTCTAATCAGAATGAGCCATCCTGGGTTCTTATAGCGTCATGAGTATTTCAGAGTTGGAGGCCAAAGGCTGCTTCTCTCAAATGTATTCTTTTTCTTTCCTTTGTTGACAGACTTGTTACAGGAAAGTCAAATAACCCTTGGGAGCAATATCAATGTCTTTCTTCCTGCTTCTTTTTAAATTTGAAAACTTAAAAAGAAATGAAAAAATAGAAAATAATATAACAAGCATTAGCATAGTCAAGAAAATATTAAACTATTGTAATTTCCTTTGTCAAATTAATAAATATTATCAATAAAGTTGAAGTCCTCTTGATCTCCTCTCTGGTCCTTTTTTCCTTAATTCTTCCCCAGAGGTCACCACCATGAACATTTGGGCATGTTATGTCAGCTCATGTTTTCACTTTTGCTACAAACATACATTCTTTATTAATAGCATATAAATATTGCTTAGATGTGCTTACAAGTTTACAAACATGGTATTGTGTTTTGCCAAGATCAGATTGAACTACCTTGATCTTTGGGGTTGAGAAAGGATAAACATTTTCTTAAATGACAACCTTTGTTTTAGAAACTGTTCCCTTGAGCAAATTTTAATCTCTGGAGTAATCAGAGCAGCAAATTTCTACTGCAGACAGGAAATCTTTTTGCTTTGGTGATTTTATGAGGTTCTACTAAAAAATGAAACTGGCTTGGGATTATCTCTTACCCAAAATCTGTAAATGTGAGAAAAACTTGCTTTCAGAGCATTTCTGAGATTAGATTTTTCTGGCAAACTGATTTTTTCTGCATCTATTAAAATCTTCAGGTGGTCACCATAGTGAATACATAAATAGTTGCTATATTTTAAATCCCTGGATACAAGATGTTATTGTAGTCACAGTTTTATCTGTCCAAGTATAGATTTTTTTTTTAAAGGTAGTGTGACAAAAGTTTTGGAAAAAAATAAAAAATGCAAATTAGTCATAGTATTTATAAATTCATCTTTTCTACATGGAAAAATTTAATAATTGGCAAATATACATGAGAGCTAAAAATTTTTCAAAGATATTTAGTTCTAGACTTCAATCTTAAAGAAAGCTCTAATAGTACTATGAAAAACAGCTGAGTACTTTAGCACTTTAATTGGAATGTAATGTCCCCTCACGTATTAAGTTGATTTTAGTGAGTTGGTGTTTTAATAAATGTAGTAGTCCAGTGCCACCTTGTGACTGAAATACTCAATTACATTACATTAGATTTCAGAGGGCTTACCCTTTATTTCTTTAAACTTTATTTCCTTAAAAGTTCAATTCATTCATTTTCCAATATTTATTGGTAATCGGATTGACAGTGTCTACTAGTAGTGTGATCAATCATCCTGGTTTTCCCTGGACTGAGGGGCCTCCTGAGACACAAGGCTGTAAGTTTTAAAACCAATCCTGGGCAAACTTGGACCAGCTGGTCACCGTACCTTCCAGGTACAAAGCACTGTCTGGGCACTCAGGAGAGAGCACTGAGTAAGACAAGTAAGGTCACTGTTCTCAATAGAGTGCATGTTATTGTAGGGGGAGACAGACAACATAAAATCATGTAAAATATTAGGTAGTTATAGGTTATGCAGGGGACTAAAACAGGTTAATGTAATAGAAAGTGACTTGGTCGTTGTTATAGGTAGAATGCTTGGTAACGGGGGAGGTGACATTTAAGCTGAGAGATAAATGGCATGTAGAAACTGGTCATATGAAGATAGGAGGAAGAACATTCTGGTCAGAGAAAAAAGAACAGAGTCCCCAGGTCAGGAATAATCTTGGTGGGTTCAAGGAACCCAAAGGAGTCAATGTGACTTGAATATTGAATGTGTATTAGTTTATGAGGGCTACTGTAGCAAATAACCACAAACTGGGTGGTTTAAAACAGTCGGTATTTATTGCCTCATAGTTCTGGAGGCCAGAAGTCTGAAATCAAGGTGTCATCAGGACTATACTCTCTCTGAAGGCTCTGGGAGAGAATCCTTCCCTGCCTCTCCCTAACTTTTGGTAGTTGCCAGCAACCCCTGATATTCCTTGGCTTGTGGATGCACCATTCCAGTCTCTGCCTTCATTTTTACCTGGGATTCTTCCTGTGTCTCTGTCTTTACATGGCCTTTTCCTCTTATAAGGACACCCATCATTGGATTAGGGCCTACTGTAATGACATCATCTTAGCTTGATTACATTTCCAAACTTTATTTCCAAATAAGGTCACATTGACTAGTACAGATGTGGGGTGGGGTAGGGATTCAAGACATCTTTTTGGGGGACACAATTTTACCAACTATAGTGGGCAAAGCTGGAAATGGTACCAGAGGAGGACAGAGAGGGAGGCAAGGCCCAGATCATGCAGGGCTTTGCAAGGTAAGGTAAAGTAAGGAATAAACGCTTGGTGTGTTTAAAGGAGCAGAGAGATGTGATATCACAGCTATTTAAAAGTAAGATGACTAATGTGGGGAGATGGACCACAGGAGTGCAAGAGTGGAGAGAAAGTCAGGTACGGAGAGAGATGACGTGGCCTGAATTACGACAGTGGTGTTAAAGATGGAGAGAATCAGACAGAGTTGGGATATGTTTCAGAGAGAGAATTGATAGGTTTTCTAATGGACTGGAAGTGGGTATGATAAAAGAAGGATATCAAGGATAACTGCTCTAGTTTTGACTTGAACAATCTGGTGGATATTTCTGCTAGTTCCTGAGATGAGGAAACCTTAGGAGAGAGACAGGGTTAGGGGAGAAAGCTGAGAGTTATACCTCTGCAATGGTAAGAGAAGAATAATACCTCATTTCCAGACCCCGAGCTCCAGGGTGTATGTGAGAAAAGATAACTGCTCCTTCAGTAGGACAGTGGGGAAAAAGGAGATGGTTTTATGGAACAACCAGGTTTTGGATAGGCATGAAAGAGAAGGCTTAGAGAAGAAATTGAAAATAACGAGAGTTTCCTGATGATGCACTGTAAATTCCATAAAACCCATCAGCAAGATTTGGAAGGTTGGTGAGGAAGGAAAATTGGGTCACATTAGTGCATGTGCCTGGTAGTTTGGTGATGATGATGGACTTGCAGAGTTTGGGCTTCTGCTGGTGACGGACGTGAAGTGCTTGCAAAGCTGAAGGATTTGTATGACAATCTCTTAGTGGAAAGTAACTGGTTTAGTGTATCTTATATGGGAGCCACTGGGCAATTGTTTCATCTTGTAGCTTCTAGGGGCATGGGGTGGAGATGAGAGCCAAGGCCTCCTTACAGACTCCTTCTTTAGGAGGTTGGGAGTAGTAGGCTCCTTGATGGCTGGTGGCTGGCGGAAGGCTGGTCTTATCTGGAGCAGGAGGTCAGGAACCGCCTTGTTTCTTGGTGACACAGTCAAGCATGGGACTATTGTTTACAGAAGCCTCTTCTATTGCAGGCAGCCTCTTCTGCTCATGTGTCAAGTAGTCATGGCTCTTGGGTTGAGTTGCTCTAGTCGTATTTACAATTGGAAATTCATGTACTGAATATGAAACATTCCATCTGTCGGCAGAATAATTGACCACTCTTAGTTAGCATCTTTAAATTACACTAACTAGTTAGAAAACTTGTGAACTGCTTTTGATTTTTTTGTTATTTTTTATGTGATGAAACACAATGGAAGACAAAGATATGACATAAAAATTATTTCACATTTAAATTTTAGATCTGAACTCAAGTGAATGCATGTAGATTTAGTTTTCTTTCTAGGCAAATAAATCGTCTTATGTTTAGATTTCCAGGTCAGGCTAAGATCAGAGAAACTCAATAATAAATAACTTTTATGGTGAAAGAAGGAGAAACAAGAGGAAGAGAAAAAGTGAATGTTCATTTCTGTCTTTTATGTTTATTTTTATTTTTCAGTTTGGACAAGTTAGGTCTGGTTGGTTTCCCAGCCTCTCCGATCCATGTGTCATATATCATATTCTAGTCTACATGCATATTTCCATCTGGTCCCATGCTGAGAAGGGAAGGAGGAGCTGGACAGTCTTCTCCAGCCCCGTATCTGGGCTGATCTCAGGGTTGCACGTAAGTGTGAGAATCAGCACCCGCTTCAGGAGAGAACACAGAAAGACCAAAATGGGCCTTTTCTTTCTCAATCCCTCCAGAATGTATATCAAATCCCTAAAGAGCATTAATAAGAGTAAATGCTCATTACTGCCTTTCTTCTAATTTGGAATCAGTGTTTAATGTGGAATCAGTGTTAAACAAGAAGCTGTCTTTGAGCAATATTAACTTTGTTTATTTTATACAAAATATTCTGACTAGTTGTTTATTTTGTAGTTTATGAAGAGTAAAATGTATTCTTTTTGGTGTACTGATCTACAGATTTTGACAAATGTGCAGACTTATGTAACTACTACCACAATCAAGATACCAAACAATTCCATCACCTCCCAAGATTCTGTCATGTGTCCCTTTGCATATTTAATCTTTTAAGGTAAATATTTTTAGTTATTCTTAGGCACTTCATCTATATCAATTGGGTGAATCTGAAGGAAAAAAAATTTCTTTTTAGAAAGATTAACCAGTCACTCTCTATAATACTGGTATAAGAAACACTTTTCTACTATGGGCCAATCATTACTCAAACAGCCCCCTCTAATGTGACCACAGGTCACATTAGGATGGTTCTGTGATTTCACTCCTTGCTTTCATCCATAGGACTTCAGTTCTTTTTATGCTTCTTCACTCATCTTCATGGCTATTGGTTTCCTTGCCGTTACTGCTTTTTTAATATGTTAAAGCAACTCTTGAAACATGATGTCCAGAATGAGATGCAGTGCCCCAGAGGTTGATACTGTACACCACGGGCCTATCAAGTGCACACCTTCTTCCTCCTAGATTCTGTCTAAAATTGCAGTAGCATTTTTCTTTTCTTAGTCTTAACTCACTGTTTACTGACAATGAGTATTCTGGTCAATTAAACAAACTGAAAGCATTTAACACGTGGCTGCTAATTTATTTAGTACTTAACCTAGAATTTGTGCATCCAAGAAAAAGACTTTTATATGTATCCCTGTAATGTTTTCAGTGTAAAATTTGACCATAGTCCTAGTCTGCTAAGATGGGTTTAGATCCTACTTCTGTGACATTATGCAAGCGCCTTCCTTGCTTAATTTTCCATCAAGGATAGAAGGTAGCCAGGCATGTCTTGCTTGTTGCCTTATCAGCCTCACATCTCTCTTTAATTTGGATGCCTTTTCCCCCATTTTTCTCATTTGCTTCTATCTCTTTAAAAGCAAAAGATGCCATAACTGGAGCCACCTAAAAATGTAAAGAGAAGGGACAAACCCAATGGGTACTGCTGGGCCATTGATGACTTCCTACTTAGGGGGTTCTCAGGACACTGAAAACTGGGTCTTTTCTGGAAAAAAGATTTGAGAAGCTAGTAAAAAATATGGCTTATAATTGGAGCTATTGCCTGATTATCATATATTAGGCAAGTCATGGAAGGAGCATGGTTTGGTCTAAAGAATAAAAAGAATGATGTATTAGTAATATTTTATCAACACATATTTAGTGAGTTCCATTTATGGGGGAAGGATAGATAGGATTCAGTTATAAGGATTCTGTATGTCACTCTTACATGTGTAATTTAGTAAAAATGCAGAGAACAATTTTTTCACTTTTTAGGACCCTTGTCCAGGACATTTTGTAATTCTTTGCTTCTATTTCTTTGATTCTAACATTTGTGATAATGAAGTGTTTAGATACAGCAGATGCGTTTGCAACAACAGTATTATTTACTATAATTTTTGACCCATAAATTTTTATTAAACATCAAAGGAACTTTATTTCTAATGAAATTATTTCAAATATACAAAACACAAAGATTAGATAATAAACTCTGTACTGCTACCCAGATCTTACAAGTAACATTTTTGCTATTTTTGCCTCAGATTTTGGAAACAGAAAATAAAACATTTTACCAATGGAGATGAAGCTCTGCTTGTGTCTCTTGGTATCCCCTTCAGATTAATCCCCCCCAACCCCCATGTAAAGAACATGTTATTACCATGATGAGCCATGTAGCTTTGATCACTCATCTTGACTGCTGTCAAGAATTTCATTTATGAATATTCCATAATTTAAACATTTCCCTATTGGTGACTATTTAGATAATTTTGAAAATTTTTTGGTATTGATACTGCTGTGAACATTTTGTACCTGCCTTTTCGGGCTCATGTGCTCGAATTTCTAGTATGTATAAGTGGAAGTAAACTTTCTTGGTGATAGGGTACAAACATCTTTAAGTTTAGTGGACATTGACAAATTTCTTTTCAAAGCGATTGGAACAAATTATATCTCACCAGCATTTATTCTGACAGTGTACACCTTTGCACACCCTTGGTATTGCTAGACTTTAAAAATTTTTACCAATATTATGGTTATGAAGTGGTAGGTTATTGTTGTTTTAAGTCTTTTCATATCAACTGAAATGAGATATAATTGATGTAGTTAAATTAATTGGTTTTTTCCCTTTGTGATTTGTGCTTTGTGTGTCTTATATAAGATTTCCTTCTTTATCGGAATTCAAAAAAGTTACTGTTCTACATTTTCTTCTCAACTTTTTAGAAGTTTTTTTTTTTCTCCTTACATTTAAGCTTTTAATTCCACTAAAATAGACTTTTATCTATGGTGTGAATTTAAGAATCTTGATAACCTCTTTCTATATGGATAACCGATTGACTCCAAACCATTTATTGAATAGTTCATTCTTTTCCACTGATTTGTAAGATTAGCTCCGTGATATATTGGGTTTCCATATTTACTTTCTAGTGTGTTTCGACTATGTTTTTTCTTTACTGTGTCAAAGTCACAATGTCTTAATTATTGAATTTTATAGTGATATTTATTAGGGTAAGGACATCCACTATCTTTTTCATAAAAAAAGTTTCAAAAACACTTAGTTTTTGAAAGTGAAATTTAACATTGGTTTGTCAAATTCACAAAACCTTAGTGAAATCTGAAATGGAATTTTATTGAATTTATAGATAAATTTGGTGAGAAATGACGTCTTTATTACATTGAATATTCTCAGTCATAACCATGGTTTATTTAACTGGCAGCTTCCTTAATTTTTTCCTCTATTTCCACCTTAGGACCAACAAGAGAAAGCCAAATATACTCCCTAACCAATCTTAGGATGTCCAGCTTCTAGTTATCCCACCTCCGCTTCCCCATGCCAACCACCTCCAATCAGGACATACTAAGTCTCCCCTTTTCTCCACTATAAAGGTTTTCCACTCCTTTGCTTGCCTTTGAGTTTCTTCCAAACACAAGGTATGGTGGCTGACTCCCTTGCTATAGCCAGCTCTGAATTAATAATCTGTCCTTGTTCTCATTTGGGTGGCCTTCATTTATTTCTTCCACTTGAGTAAGAGAGAAGCACAAAAAAGGAACAAGAGCTGAAACCTGTGGGAAAATGCTCTCTCATGTTACCTCCCTAATGTACCAGATCTTTATTGATGAAGGTCCAAGACAGTAGACTTCAAAATTCTTGGGGGATAGAAGATATACATAGTTTCGTTCTTGAAGTCCAGAAGAATTTATTACTAATAAAGACAGGAAAGAAAAAAGAGTGGATAAATGGGAGCATATTTTTCTCTCCTTTGTTCCTTTTTCTCCTCAGGCCCTTAGATAATAGATGAAACTAATGATACTGGACTAGCCTAGATGAGGAACACCCCTCTAGAAATGTATGGCGCACTGTAAGGGCTTAATAAATGTTGTCCAAATCTAAATCTGAGGCCACCTGCCGAAGACAATGTAGGAGATGACTTGAAGTAGCATTAGCTACTTTAGGGCTTGAGATCAGTTTGCTGATCAGGCCATTTATTTCTTATTTCCTGATTTATTTTCTTTTCTGAATCATTCCCATTCATTCAAAAAATATTGAGTGTTTCCTGTGTGCTAGTCTCATTAGCCATCCTGAGACCCACTGTGCCTAAGTTCCTCCAGACCTGTCTAGCAATTCCAATGAACTGTATCTTCTCTTTTCAAGCAAAAGTAAATTTGAATCTAAACTGGCATCAACCTAAAATGTGAATATCTAATAGAATTAACTCTTCTAATATGTGTTTGCACTGTTTAAATAAAGCTGTTAACACAAATCAGTCTCTGCTTCTTCCTGGGAAATATTTACACTAAGCAGATTTTTTACCGCATCTGCTGGAACATAAAAGTACAGAACCAGTCAATCTCTATTACTTTACTCTTTTACAGTTTTATTCAGGAAATCCACACTGAATGGAACGCCATTCAGATGTAACCTGGGGGAGTGAGCCTTCGCTGGCACAGCACATACTGAATATCTCAAACAAGAAGTGCAGAATTCTGAGGTCTGTGTTGTAGATGTGGGTATGTGACTGAGTGAAGGTGAGGCTTACAAAGGAACTGTTAGGTGAAGACAGGCTTAAAAGGACAATGATAAAAGCAGAAATTCTGAATACAATAATCTGGACAGAGAGGTCAAAGTGGGAGGTACAAAGTGCTGTGGGACAAGTTGAAGTATTAATTTTAGTTCACTGAGAATGGCGAAAGCCGTTACCCTTAAGACAACAGTTTCTTTTTCTTTTTTTCTCTTTTTGAGATTAATGGCTTTTTTCCCCTCAGAGAAAAGAGCAAATTCTTGTATATTTTTGTACGCCCAACAAAGAGCATGCTCAAAAAACATTGATTTATATGCTCAATATACACTGATTTAATCAACTTAGCAAAGTCCATAAAGATTCCCACTCACATTAAATAACATACAAGGGCACTTAAAAAAGTTTGTGTAAAAACAGAATTGAAAGACAAGGATCTCTCTGTGAACTTTCTAAAGTACCCACATGGAAATTAGAACTGTCACTGCACTCAGATTTTGCTGAAGTTTTGCTGTTCCTGAAAGAAAAATAGGCAAGAAAGAGACAGAATTATTCCTGTTTTAAATTAAGCCTCAGTAAAAATGTCCTATGACTTTTTAATACCTTTGAGATCACAATCGCTTCTTTCCCAATGTAATGCACAAAGGCATTTTGATTCTCTGCTGATAAAAAGAAATTTATAAAAATGATTTCTAATCTTTAAGAGGAGTAACTTTAACTTTCAAAACAGTTTTTAATCTTTTAACTTAAAAAATCACAAAATAGTTGTAAACATTTTCCTTTTTTTTTTTTTTTTTTAAACCACTTTGGGCACATTTATAGCTTTCTCATGAACACGCACACATTGTAAAAAAATATTCTTTTTTTTTTTTTAGTTTTATTTCATTTTGTCAATATACAATGTGGTTGGTTATTGCAGCCCATTACCAAAACCTTCCTCCCAACAACCTTCTATCTGTTTGCTTGTCGTATCAACTTCAAGGAATTGTAATTGTTATGTCTTCTTTCCTCCCCCCGCCCAGTTTGTTTGTGTATTTATTTATTTATTTTTAGCTCTCACAAATAAGTGAGAACATGGGATATTTTTCTCTTTCTGTGCCTGACTCGTTTCACTTAATATAATTATCTCTAGGTCCATCCATGTTGTTGCAAATGGCAGTATTTCATTCTTTTTTATAGCAGAGATATACCACATTTTCCGAATCCACTCATCTGATGATGGGCATTTGGGCTGGTTCCAACTCTTAGCTATTGTAAAGAGTGCTGCAATGAACATTGGGGAACAGGTATACCTTCGACTTGATGATTTCGATTCCTCTGGGTATATTCCCAGCAGTAGGATAGCTGGGTCATATGGTAGATCTATCTGTAATTGTTTGAGGAACCTCCATACCATTTTCCATAGAGGCTGCACCATTTTGCAGTCCCACCAACAATGTATGAGAGTTCCTTTTTCTCAGCAACCTCGCCAGCATTTATCATTCAGAGTCTTTCAGATATTAGCCATACTAACTGGGGTTAGATGGTATCTCAGTGTGGTTTTGATTTGCATTTCCCAAATGCTGAGTGATGTTGAGCATTTTTTCATGTGTCTGTTGGCCATTTGTATATCTTCCTTTGAGAAATATCTATTTAGCTCTTTTGCCCATTTTTTAATTGGGTTACTTTTTTTGTTGTAGTTGTAAAGTCGTTTGAGTTCCTTGTATATTCTGGATATTATTCCTTTGTCAGACGTATATTTTGCAAATATTTTCTTCCACTCTGTTGGTTGTCTTTTGACTATGTTAATTCTTTCTTTTGCTGTGCAGAAGCTTTTTAGTTTGATATAATCTCATTTGTTTATTTTTCCTTCAGTTGTCCATGCTATTGGGGTTGTATTCATGAAGTCTGTGTCCAGTCCTACTTCCTGAAGTGTTTCCCCTGTGTTTCTTTAAGGAGTTTTATTGTTTCACGGTGTATATTTAATTCTTCAATCCATTTTGAGTTGATTTTAGTATATGGTGAGAGGTATGGGTCTAGTTTCATTCTCCTGCATATGGATGCCAAGTTATCCCAGGAACATTTGCTGAAGAGGCAGTCTCTTCACCA
Source organism: Cynocephalus volans (assembly GCF_027409185.1). Classification (NCBI taxonomy): domain Eukaryota; kingdom Metazoa; phylum Chordata; class Mammalia; order Dermoptera; family Cynocephalidae; genus Cynocephalus; species Cynocephalus volans. The sequence goes on from NC_084472.1 coordinate 54,675,053, forward strand.
GTGTATACGCTTAATGCCTTTGTCAAGATCAGATGGCTGTAGGTATGTGGGTCAATTGCTGGATTCTGTATTCATTCCATTGATCAGTGTGTCTGTTTTTATGCCAGTACCATGCTGTTTTGGTTATTATAGCTTTGTAGTATAGTTCAAAGTCAGGTAGTGTTATGCCTCCAGCTTTATTTTTTATGTTCAGGAATGCTTTGGTTATGTGTGGTCTTTTGTTATTCCATATAAATGTCTGGATACTTTTTTTCCATTTCTGAGAAAAATGCCATTGGAATTTTGATGGGGATCACATTAAATTTGTAGATCACTTTGGGTAGTATGGACGTTTTCACAATGTTGCTTCTTTCAATCCAAGAGCATGGGATATCTTTCCATCTTCTTGTGTCCTCTTTAATTTCTCTCAGCAGTGGTTTGTAGTTCTCATTATAAAGATTTTTCACATCCTTGGTAAACTCTGTTCCTAAGTATTTTATTTTTTTGGTTTTATTGTAAATAGGCAAGCTATCTTGATTTCTCTTTCTGCATGTTCACTGTTGGAGAATAGAAATGCTACTGATTTTTGTGTGTTGATTTTGTATTCTGCCACTTTGCTGAAATTGTTTATTAACTCCTAGAGTTTTTATGTAGAGGCTTTAGGCTCTTCAATGTATAGGATCATGTCATCTGCAAACAGGGACAGTTTGACTTCATCTTTTCCAATCTGGATGCCCTTTATTTCCTTCTCTTCTCTGATTGCTCTGGCTAGTACTTCCAGCACTATGTTGAATAGGAGTGGTGAGAGTGGGCATCCTTGTCTAGTTCCCGTTCTTAAGGGAAAAGCTTTCAGCTTTTTCCCATTCAGGAAGATATTGGCATTGGGTTTATCATATATGGCTTTAATTATGTTGAGATACTTTCCATCTATACCTAGCTTGTAGAGAGTCTTTATAATGAACAAGTGTTGAATTTTAACAAATACCTTTTTAGCATCTATAGAGATGATCATATGATCCTTGTGTTTGATTTTATTGATATGGTGTGTCACATTTATTGATTTGTGTATGTTGAACCAACCTTGCATCCCTGGGATGAACCCCCTTGATCATGGTGTATAATTTTGCATATGTGTTGCTCTATTCTGTTAGCTAGTATTTTATTGAGGATTTTTGCATCTGTATTCTTCCAGGATATTGGCCTGTAATTTTCTTTTTTTGTTGTATCTTTACCTGGCTTTGGTATCAGGGTGATGTTTGTTTCATAGAATGAGATTGGGAGAATTGCCTCTGTTTCAATCTTTTGGAATAGTTTGTAGAGAATTGGTGTCAATTCCTCTTTGAATGTTTGGTAGAATTCTGCTGTGAATCCATCTGGTCCTGGCTTTTCTTTGTTGGTAGCCTTCTCATAACAGCTTCAATCTCTTTTATTGTTATTGGTCTGTTCAGATTTCCTACATCATCTTGGCTCAGTTTTGGGAGCTTGTGTGTGTCTAGAAATTTATTCATTTCATCCAGATTTTCAAATTTGTTGGCATATAGTTGTTTATAGTAGTCTCTAAAGATCCTTGTATTTCTGAGGTACAAGTTGTAATATCACCTTTTTCATTTCTAATTTTTTTATTTGGGACTTCTCTCTTCTTTTTTTAGTTAGCTGTGCTAATAGTTTGTCAATCTTATTTCTCTTTTCAAAAAACCAACTTTCTGATTCATTGATCTTTTGTATCGTTTTTTGGATTGCAATTTCATTAAGTTCTGCTCTGATCTTAATGATTTCCTTCCATCTGCTAACTTTGGGTTTGGATTGTTCTTGTTTTTCTAGTTCTTTAAGGTGAAGCATTAGGTTGTTCACTTGCCATCTTTCCATTCTTCTGAAGTAAGCATTTAATGGGATAAATTTCCCCCTTAGTACTGCTTTTGCAGTATCCCACAGGTTTTGGTATGATATGTCATTGTTTTCATTAGTTTCAATAAATTTTTTGATTTCCTGTTTGATTTCTTCTTGGACCCATATGTCATTAAGTAGAATGTTGTTTAATTTCCATGTGTTTGTATAGTTTCCAGAATTTCATTTGTTATTGATTTCTAATTTTAATCCATTGTGGACTGAAAAAATACATGGGCTAATTCTAACTTTTTTGAATTTGTTGAGACTTGATGGTGAACTAACATGTGATCTATCCTGGCGAATGATCTATGATGAGAAGAATGAATATTCTGAGGTTGTTGGATGGAATGTTCTGTAGATGTCTGCCAAGTCCAATTGGTCTCGAATGTTGTTTAGATCTTGGGTTTCTCTGCTGGTTCTTTGCCTAGATGATCTGTCCAATATTGATAGTGGGGTGTTCAGGTCCCCTGCTATTATGGTATTAGTGTCTATTTCCTTCTTTAGGTCTAATAGAGTTTGCTTTATAAATCTGGCTGCTCCAACATTGTGCATGTATATATTTATGATTGTTTTGCCTTCTTGATGGGTCAATCCTTTTATCATTATGTAGCGGCCCTCATTATCTCTTTTTAAGGTTTTTAGTTTAAAGTCTATTTTATCAGATATAAGAATAGCTACTCCAGCTCGTTTTTCATTTCTGTTTGCATGGTAAATCTTTTTCCATTCTTCCACTCTTAGTCAATGTGAGTCTTTACAGGTGAGGTGGGTCTCTTGAAGGCAGCATATTGTTGGGTCCTCCTTTTTAATCCAGTCAGTCAGTCTGTGTCTTTTGATTGGGGAATTTAATCCATTTTCATTAAGAGTTGTTATTGAAAAGTGTTGATTTACTCCTAGCATTTTATTGATTTTTGTTTGGATGTCTTAAGTGTCTTTTGATCCTTTCTTTGTGATTTACTGTTTGTCTTCTGTATTTGTTGGCTTCTTGGGTTGTAGATAAACTTATTTTTTTCTCTTTATTATTAGCATTTTTATTTTACTCGTGAGTTTTGATTTTTCTTGGGTTTTTATGGCAGTGGTAGTTGTTTTTCAGGTACCAAACCCAGTACTCCCTTGAGAATTTCTTGTAAGGGTGGTCGTGTGGTAGTGAACTCCTACAGTTTTTGTTTGTCTGAGAAATATACTATTTTCCCTTCATTTTGTAAGGATAACCTTGCAGGGTAGAGTATTCTTGGCTGGCAATCTCTGTCTTTTAGTATTTTGAAAATATCATCCCATTCCTTCTGGCTTTTAGGGTTTGTGATGAAAAGTCTGATGTTAGTCTGATTGGGGCTCCCTTATAGATGATTTTATGCTTCTCTCTTGTAGTTTTTAAGATTCTCTCTTTGTCTTTGAGTTTGCCAATTTGACTATAACGTGTCTTGGAGAGGACCTTTTTGGGTTTAATACATTTGGGGATCTTTGAACTTCCTGAATCTGAAGATCTGTGTCTTTTCCTATACCTGGGACGTTTTCTGCCACTATTTTGTTGAATATGATTTCAATGCCATCTCCTTTTTTCTCCCCTTCTGGAATACCTGTGACTCGGATATTTGAGCGCTTAAGGTTGTCTGATATCTCTCTCAGATTTTCTTCAATGTTTTTAATTCTTTTTTTGTCTGCCTGTGTTATTTCAAACAGCCCATCTTCAAGGTCAGAAGTTCTCTCTTCTCCTTCTGCAAGCCTGCTGGTTAAAATCTCTTTTGTGTTTTTTATTTCTTTGAATGAATTCTTCAGCTTGGCAAGCTCTGCTACATTCCTTTTCAGGGCATTGATTTCCTTGTACATTTCTTCTTTCTGATCCTGTATACTTTTCCTCATTTCATCCTGTTGTCTAGCTGAGTTTTCTTGTATCTCATTTAGTTTCCTTAGAATTATCACTCGAAATTCCTTGTCAGACATTTCAAGGGCTTCTTGTTCTATAGGATCTAGAGCTTGAGAGTTATTACCCTCTGGTGGTGTACTTTCTTGATTTCTCATATTTCTGGTATCTTTCCTTTGATGTTTAGTCATTGTGGCAGGGGATTTCATGGTCCACTGGTTCGACACTATTCCCTGGTTAGGATCTTGCCGTGGCTGCCAATTTGGCATGGCTGCCTCAGTGTCTGCTCGGTCACCCGCTGGCTCCTCAGGGTGCGTGATCTCTGCGGGTCTCGGTCCTCTCTGGGGAGGCACCTCTCTGGTCAGCGTGCACTTGGCCAGGCCGGGGATGGGGTTGGGCAGGGGCGAGGCTTACCTGCTTGGTCATGCACTGGTACCATGGTGCGTGTGGTCTCCGTGGTTCTTGGCCTCTGGTGGGGAGGGGGTCACCTTTCTGGTCAGTATGCCCTGAGCTGGGCTGGGGATGGTGTCCGGCTGCAGTGAGGCCTATCTGCTTGGTTGTGCGCTGGTGCTGCTGGGCGCATGGTCTCCGCCGGACTCAGGCCTCTGGGGGGGGGGGGCGGGGGCGCCTCTCTGGTTGGTGCGCACTTGGCTGGGTTGGGGATGGGTCTGCTAAAAACATATTCTTAATCATGCTTTTTAAGTGCAATATATGATTTTCTATTTTAATGCTTTTTAAAGGGAGTGAAAGGGGAGTCTTTTTTTTTTTTTCAGCATGAAATCACACGTATATACAGTTTGATATAGAGGATGGATATGGCGTACTTTACGATGATGGAAATTTTGCAATCAGACAGAGAAGGTTTATACACTTTGTAAAAATTATTTTCTGGGTTTCCACTTTGCTTTTGTTATGGTGACTCATTTTGGCTTCTAATCTTGAGAAGTCTTAGTGAATCTCTGAGTAAAGAAAAAGTGAAAGCTAAACTCCTTTTAGTATTCAGAACATTGATAAAGCTTTTTATCATAGATACTCCTTTCACATTTAAATGTGTGAAATACAAATGCAATAGCTTTTCTTTTTTGCTTATGTTATGAATTCTTCTAACCCCAAAGTAGGAGAGAGGATGCAATTTTCTGTGGGTGTTGACCATTCATTTTCTTGCCTTCTCTTTTTCTCACTGTCAACCTGTCCTTTCTCATTTGGTGAAAAGTCTTGGTGTAGTGTAACAACAACAAAAAAAAAAAAGTGGAAAGATTAAAGAGGCAGCGATGTTTCTTTAATATCTTAAAAGAGGACTGTCATCATATAATACAAATAAGCAGGCTCTTGATCAATGGTGGACTGATGCTGGTAGTAAAATTTTTAAAAGGATGATTTTTCCTTGACTAGTATGAGTGACCACTGGCACTGATTAGCCTAACCTTTATATATAATTATTTTGTTTTACCTACAGGGCTGAATAATTACTCCTATTCTTGGTGGAGTTCTTACATTTCCTAGGACTGCTTCACATATTCAGGTTTTCAGTTTCAGGAAGCAATTCCTCAGTAATGAGAATTAAGAATTTTGCAAATTTAGCTAGGAGAAAGATTAAGCAAAAAAACCCCCAAAGTTAATAGTGATAGAGTTGGATTCACTCAAGCCTCATTTAAAAACAAAACAAAACAAAACAACTCTATTGTGGTATAGTTTGCATACAATAAAATGTACTCATTCAAAAAATACATTTCAAATATTTCTGTAAACTTTTTATACCCCTGTAACCACCACCAAATTCTAAACACAGAACATCTCTGTGATGGTTAATTTTGTGCATCAATCTGACTATGCTGCAGAGTGCCCAGATTAAATATTATTTTGGGGTATGTCTGTGAAGGTGTTTCTGGGTGGGATTAACATTTGAGTAGGTGGGCTCAGTAAAGTAGATTGGGTGGGTATCATAAAATCCATTGAAGGCCTGAATAGAACAAAAGGCAGAGGAAGGAGGAATTTTTTCTTCCTGCCTGCCTGCTTGAGCTGGAACATCTTCTGCCCTTGAACTGGGGATTTACATCATCAGCTCTCCTGATTTTCAGGCCTTTGGACTTAGACTGGAATTTACACTATCGTCTGCTCTCCTGGATCTCTAACTTGCTGAGGGCAGACTGGGACATGTCATAATAAATCTCCATAATCTCCATATATATCTAAATCTACATGTAAATCTAAATGTATGTCTATATCTATATCTGCATCTCTATCTATATATCTTTCCCATTGGTTCTGTTTCTCTTGAGAAGTCTAATACAATTTCCACTGTATCAGGGTCCCTGTGTTCCATTCTGAAACCCCTGCCCCCACTCTTAGCCCCAGGCAAAAACTGATCAGCTTTCTGTCACTGTAGATTAGATTTGTCTTTTCTAGGATTTCATAAAAAACAAGGTTTTCTTCTGGAATTTTTTTCTCTCAGCTTTATTGAGGTGTAATTGACAAATAAGAATTGTATATATTTATGGTGTACAACATGGTATTTGACTTATGTATATATTGTGAAGTGATTACATCAAACCAATTAACATATCCATCACCTGACATAGTTATTATTTTTGTGTGTGATGAGAATATTTAAGATCTACTTTCTTATCAGATTTCAAGTATGCAACACAGTGTTATTAACTATAGTCACCATGCTGTACAATAGATCTTTAGGACTTACCCTGCATAACTGAAACTTTGTGCCCTTTGGTTAACATTATTTCATTTCTCCCACTTCCTAGCCCCTGGCAACCATCATTCAACTCTCTGTTTCTATGCATTTGACTTTTCTTAGGTTCTACATATAGGTAAGATCATGCAGTATTTGTCTTTCTCTACCTGGCTTTTTTCAGTTAGCATAATGCCCTCCAGGTTTATTCATGTTGTCGCACATAACAGGATTTCATTTGGTAGCATTTCACTGTGTGTGTGTGTGTAGGAGGGTACATCAAAAAGTTCCTGGAAAAATAGAATTGCAAGATAATACAAATCCACAAACTTTTTTTTTTTTTTTCCAATTTTTATTTGTATTTATTTTTGTGGGATTCAGTGTGTTGTTTCAATACATGAAAAAACTGCATAATGATTCACTTAGGGTACATAGCATAGTTTTGTACCTGTTAGTCCACCCCTTCTCCCCTCCACCACCCCACCTTCCTTCCCCATCCAGCTTCTGGTAACCACTATTCTACTCTCTACTTCTATGAAAAGCACTTAATTTTTTTTTTTTTTTTTTAGATACCACATATGAGTGAGACCATGTGGAATTTTTCTGAGCCTGACTTACTTCCCTTAACATGATAGTTTCCAGTTCCATCCATGTTGCTGCAAATGATGGGCTATCACTTATTTTTGAGGCTGAATAGTATTCCATTGTGCATACATACCAATGAATTTCTATCCATTCATCCATTGATGGGCATTTAGGTTGATTCCATCTCTTGGCTATTGTGAATAGCATTGTGATTAACATGGGAGTGCAGGTGTCTTTTTGATATATTGATTTCATTTCCTTTGGTTGTATACCTAGTAGTGGGATGGCTGGATTGTTATGGTAGATCTATTTTTAGTTCTTTGAGGAACTTTCATACTGTTTTCTACAATGGCTGTACCAATTTACATTCCCACCAACAAGGTAGGAGGGTTGCCTTTTCTTCACTTCATTGTTATTTTCTGTCTTGTTGATAATAGCCATTCTAACTGGAGTGAGATGATGCTCTCATTATGGTTTTAATTTGCATTTCCTTGAGGATTAGTGATTTTGAGCATTTTTTCATGTGCCTATTGGCCATTTGTATGTCTTCATTTGAGAAATGTCTATTTAGGTCCTTTGCCCATTTCTTAGTTGGTTTACTTGTTTAGAAATACCCTCATGTACCCTCTCTCTCTCTCTCTCTATCCTTCTATATATATGTATGTAAATGCACACACACAATATACATATATATTTTCTATATCCACTCATTTGTCTATGGACACAGGTTAATTCCATACCTTGGCTATTGTGAATAATGTAATGAACGTGGGAGTGAAGATATCTCCTCAACATACTGACTTCATTTCCTTCAGATATATACTCAGAATTAAGATTGCTGAGTTATATGGTAGTTCTATTTTTAATTTTTTGAAGGTCCTCCATACCATTTTTCATAAGGGCTCTACCAATTTACTTTCCCACAAACAGTATACATGGGTTCCCCTTTTCCACATTCTTTTTAACACTTATCTTTTGTCTTTTTGATAATAGCTATTCTAACAGGTGTGAAGTAATACGTCATTGTGGTTTTGATTTGCATTTCTTTAGTGATTAGTGATGTTGAACATTTTATATACATATATACCTGTTGACCATTTGTATATCTTCTTTTGAGAAATGTCTATTTAAGTCCTTTGCCCATTTAAAAAAAATTGGGTTCTTTGTTTTCTTGCTACTGAGTTGTTTGAGATCCTTATATATCTTGGATAATAACCCCTTTTCAGACGAATGGTTTGCTAATATTTACTCTCATTCCATAGGTTGTCTCTTCACTCTGTTGTTTCCTTTTTCCTTTGTTGTGCAGAAGCTTTTTAGTTTGGTGCAATCCTATTTGTATATTTTTGCTATTGTTGCCTGTGCCTTTGGGGTCATATCCAAAAAATCAATACCAGACCAATGTTATAGAAAATTTCCCTTTGTTTTCTTCTAGTAGTTTTACACATTCAGATCTTATATTTAAATGTTAAATCAATTTTGAGTTGATATTTATATATGGAGCAAGATAAGGGTCCAGTTACATTCTTTCACATTCTTTGTAACATATTTCGAAATCAGGTAGTGTGATGCCTTCAGTTTTGTTTTTCTTGCTAAAGATTGTTTTGTCTATTCTGGGTCTTTGGTGTCCTTATGAATTTTTTTTTTTCCTATTTCTGTGAAAAATACCACTGGAATTTTTGATAGGGATTGCATTGAATTTGAAGATTGCTTTGGGTAATAAGAACATTTTAACAATATTAATTCTTCTAAGCCATAAACATATCTTTCCATTCATTTGTGGCTTCTTCAGTTTCTTTCATCAATGTTTTGTAGTTTTCACTACATAGATCTTTCACCTCTGTGGTTAAATTTATTCCTAAGTATTTTATTTTATCTTTTTTGATGCTACTGTAAATGGGATTATCTAAAAAACTTTTTTTGGATAGTTCATTGTTAGTGTATAGAAACACAACAATTTTTGCATGTTGAGTTTGCATCCTGCTAATTTATTGAATTTGTGTATTAGTTCTAACAGTGTTTTTGCATCTTTAGGGTTTTCTACATATAAAATTCTGTCATCTGCAAACAGAAACAATTCTACTTCTTCCTTTCTGATTTAAATGCCCATTTGAATTTCAACTTAAATAGAAATTTTATAGTTCTAGATCTTAGATTTAGTTGTATGATTAAGTTTTTAAAATTTATTTTTAAATTTTAACTTGTCAATATACAATATAGTTGATTTTCATGTCCCTTTATTAATTCCTCCTTATCCTCCCTTCATCTCCCTCTTCCTCCATCAATATCATATCTGTTCACATGTCTTAACAAAATCAAGGAGTTGTTATGATTGTTGTATCTTCTTCGCCCCTACCCCACTCATTTGTTTATTTATTTGTTTTTATTAGCTCCCACAAATAAGTGAGAACATGCAGTATTTTTCTTTCTGTGCCTGGCTTATTTCACTTAATATAATTTTCTCTAAGTCCATCCATGTTGCTGCGAATGGTAGTATTTCAGTTTTTTTTATAGCAGAGTAGTATTCCATTATGTAGATATACCACATTTTCCTTATCCACTCATCCAATGAAGGGCAAATAGGCTAGTTCCAACTTTTGACTATCATAAAAAATGCTGCAATAAACATGGGGGTGCAGGTATCTCTTCCACATTCTGTAGTCTTGGAAGCTTGACTACCCTACGTTCTCCTGCAAATGGAGAGCTTGTTTGGAGGTTCTAGCAGGGGAGCACAGCTACTTGGATACCCTTGACCGAAGAATGGTCCTCTCCTCTATTGGGAAAGATCATCCTCTTTGACTGAGCATGCAGCTTCGGGAGGGATGCACATGGAGCAGTGAGGGAGGAGGGGGACACCTGCATAGCCAACCAGATCAGCCGAATCAACCCCGGCGATCAGTGGTGTGACAGATGTCACAGCCAGATCACCCTCACATCCTGATTAAGTTTGAATAATTTTTTGTATATAGTCTGAGATAAAGTTTGTGTGTATGTGTGTGTGTGTGTGCATATCCAATTGTTTCAACAGAAGTTGTTGAAAAAACTATTGATTCCCCAATTGAATTACCTCAATACCTTGGTTAAAAATCAATTGATTATATATGTTTGTGTCTGCTTCTGGTCTCTCTCTCTGTTCCATTGATCTATTGTCTATCCTTATGTTAATACTACATTTTCTTGATTACTGTAGCTTTATAATAAATTTTAAAATCAGGCAGTGTAGGTTTTGTTTTTCTCTTGGAATAAAATTTCTTTTCCTATTCTAGGTCTTTTGAATTTCCATATAAACTATAAGATCAGCCTGTCAATTTTTACAAAAAACAGCTTGCCAGAATTCTGATTGTGATTGCATTTAATATATTAATCAATCAGGAGAGAATTAACATCTTAGCAATATTTAGATTTCTTACCCATGAACATGGTATATACATCCAATTTTTTAGGTCTTTTAAGAGTTTTCTCAGGAATGTTTTAATTTTTAGTGTACAGGTATTGCAATATTTTGATAAGTTTATCTCTAAGTATTTTATGTTGTTTTACACAGTACTTTTAAAATATTTTGATTTTAATTGTTCATTGCTGATACATAGAAATACAATTATTTTTTGTATGTTGACTTTGTATCATGTGACTTTGCTATTCTCACTTAATATTTCTAATAGCTTTTTTTGTAGCTTCCTTAGGATTATTTGCCTGGGTGATCATATTATTTGAAAATAAAGAGAGTTTTACTTCTCTTTTTCCAATCTTTATATCTTTATTTTTCCTTCTTTAATTGTCCTGTCTAGGACTTACAGTATAGTGTTGAATAGAAATAGCAAGAATAGATATCCTTGCTTTCTTTCCAATCTTAGGAGAAAAATATTTAGTTTCCACCATTATTTATGATATAACTGTAGTTTTTTCATAAATTCTTTTATCAGGTTGAGGAAGTTTTCTTCAATTTCTTCCTTGTTTGCTGAGAGTTTTTTTGTAAAATCATGAATGGGTATTGAATTTTGTGAAATTTTTTACAGTTATTGAGATAATATGTTTTTCTTTTTTATTTTGTAAATAGTTACTCCTTATTTAGATTTAGATTAATTTCTGTATGTCAAGTCAACTTTGCATTTGTGGAATGAACCCCAATTGGTCATGATATATTATCTTTTTTATGTATTTCTGGAATCAATTTGCTAATATTTGGTTAAGGGTATTTGTGCCTATGTGCACAGGGATATTGGTCTGTTTTTTCCTTTTCTTATAGTGTTTCTCCTGGTTTTGGTATCAGGGTAATACATACCTCATAAGGTCATAAGGTAGTTCAGAAGTGTTTCATACTCTTAAGCTTTCTGTAGGAGTTTGTGTAGAATTAATATACTTACACTTTTTATAAAATTTATTGCTCACATCAGTGAAACAGTTTTCTTTGTGGGATGTTTTAAAATTAGAAATCCATTTTTATCACATGTATAAGGCTCAAGGATATTTATTTCTTTTTTATTGAACTTTGTGTCTTTCAAAAATTATGCCCATTTCATCTAACTAGTTGAATGTTTTGATTTATCATTGTTTATAACAAAAGCAAATCTGAGAGGGAAGTTTATAGCAATAAACACCAGATCAGAAAAGAAGAAAAATCCCACATAATCTCAAGAAACTAGAAAAACAAGAAAAAAATTAGATCAGAAATAAATATAATAGAGACTAAAAACCAATAGGAAAGATCAACAAAACTAAGTTGATTTTTTAAAAAGATAAATGCAATTGACACATCTTTAATTATATTAACTAAGAAAAAAAAGAGAGAAGACAAATTTAAAACTTTTAAGACTTGTCTATGGCCCAGACTATAGTCTATCTTGATGAATGTCCTAACAGCACCTGAAAAGAATGAGTATTCTGTTGTTGGGAGGAGTGTTCTATCAATATCAATCATAGCAAGTTGATTGATAGTGTTATTCAAGTCTTCTGAATTCTAGTTGTTTTGTCTACTTTTTTAATTACTGAAAAAGAAATATTGAAGTTTCTTACTAAAATTGTAGATTTATCTATTTCTTATTTCAGCCCCATCAATTTTGCTTCATGTGTTTTAAAGCTCTTTTATACTTATCCACATATTTGTCATTGCTGATGCTCTTTAGGTAGATTCAAATTTCCATCTGGAACTATTTTGCTTTTGCCCGTAGAGCTTTATTTAGCTTTTCTTGTAGTGGTCTGCTGGAGATTATTTATCCAGGCTATTTTTTTCCCCTAAAAAGGTCTTTATTTCAACTTCATATTTTATTGTGGTTTATTATACATAACATAAAGCTTACCATTTTAAAGTGTAAAATTTAGTGGCATCCAGTGCATTTATAATGATGGGCAACTATTCATAACTTTTTCATCATAGCTAATGAAAACCCTGTACTAATTAACCCACTAAACCCTGCCACTAACCCCAATCCCTAGAAAGCACAAATTTGCTTTCTATCTCTATGGATTTGCTTACTCTGGATATTTCACATAAATGGAATGATACAATGTATAGTCTTTGTGTTTGACTTTTTTCACTCAGCATAATGTTTTCAAAGTTCATCTGTGTTGTAGCATGTATACTTCATTCCTTTTTATGGCTGAATAATATTGCATTGCATAGTAACAAATAATAATATTTAATAATAATATAATAACATTATTACATAACTATATAACCATAATGTTACATTGTATGTAAATAAAATATCACATTTTGTTTATTCACTCAAAGGTTGATGAAATTTGAATTGTTTCCACCTTTTGGCTATTACAAATTGTGCTGTGATGAACATTAGTATACAAGTTTTTTTTTAAAGAACTGTTTTAATTTCTTTTGCATATACACATAGGAGTAAATTGCATGGTCATATGGTAAGTCTATGTTTAACTTTTTTTTAGAATATGCCAACCTGTTTCTTACAAAAGTGGCTTTACATTTTACATTCCTACCAGCAATTTATGAGCATTCCAGTTTCTCTACATCCTCACCAACACTAGCTATTTTCTTTTTCTTTTTTTAAAATTGCCATTCTGGTGGTCAACTTCATTTCTGAAAGATGTTTTCAGTGAGTTAGACTTCTAGACTGACAAATTTTTCATTCAGTAAGTTAAAGGTGTTTCTTCCACTGTTTTCTGGCTTGAGTAATTTGTCATGAGAATTCTCTTGTTATTCTTTTTTCGCTTGTTGCATTTAAGATTTTCTCTTGGTCACTGCTTTTGAACAATTTTATTATAATAAATCACACTGTACCTTTTAAAAACGAATGTTTTTTCTGTTTATGGTTTATTGAGTTTCTTGGGTATGTGGAATTAGTTTTTATCCAAGTGTAAAAATCATAGCACTATTTTAAAAAATTATTGTATTCTCTTCTCCTTTGGTCATACTCCAATATCATGTGACCATTTGACATTGTCCCACAGGTCACAAAGGCTCTGTTTGTTTTTTTGGCTACTTATTTATTTTTCTTTCTGTGCCTCATTTTGGATAGCTTCTACTGCTGTGTCTTGAGGTTCCCTGATCTGTTCCTCTGTAGGGTCTAATCTGCTGCTATTCCCACCCAGTGTATTTTTCATTTCAGATACTGTATTTTTTATCTCTAGAAGCTCTACTTGGGTCTTTTGTACACCTTCCCTTTTCCTCCTCATTACATTCACGTTTCCGTATACCTTCTGGAACATACGGAGTGTATTTAGGATAGTTGTTATAATATCTTGTCTGCTTCTTTCATCATCTCTGTCACTTCTGAGTTTGTTTCTGTTTCTGATTTTTCTCTTGGTTATGGGTAATACTTTCTGGCTTCTTTGAAATTCAAATAAATTTTAATTGATGCTGGACATTGTATATTTTATGTCATTGAAGGTTAGATTTTTGTATTTCTTTAAAGTGTGTTGGGCTTCTTCTGGCAGGCAGTTAAGCTACGTGGAAAATAGTATAATCTTTTTGAGGTTTGTTTTTAAGTTATTTAAGGGTAGATATCTAGGTAATACTTATTGTAAGGCTACTTTAGTTCCAATTTTAAGGTTTGGCCCTTCTGAGGTTTCTATTGAATGCCTGTGTATTCAAGAAGGTACCACCACCCTTCACTCTGGCTGGAGGGAGTCAAATAATTCCTGGAGCTGTTTGAGATTTGGAAATTGCACATTTTACAGCTGGCTAGTAACTGTTTTTTCCTTTGCAGTTGTTGCTGTCTGACCTTGTGGTGTTTCATCTTATGTATATGCAGATTGGAATTCAGCCAAGGACTAAAGCAGATCTCTATTCCATGGTTTGAATAACATTCAATTGGTAGACCAGGCTGCAAATTAGTGTATATGGTTAGTACATTAATTTATTAAACAAGAACTTTTTTGCCACATGTGTAGTGTTATACTAGGTTTCCTTACTCTGAAAGAAATTGGTCAAATATACCATGTGCAATATCTATTTTGTTTTTAATAACCACCACCACCTTCCCTGGGGTAGTGTCTTTTGGTGTTCTCCAATGTCTGTGACAAGACTCTTGTCATGTTTAATCACAGAAAGAAAAATGCATAAAGAACAGGTAGGTCATAAAAGATGGATTGAAAAGTGCCTGGTGATAATTCTCTCATGAGGAATTCTGTGACTCTCTTCTGCCCCCGTTCCTTTGAATAATTTACCTATTTCTGTAGAGAACTAAAAGAGTGTGATTGAATTACATTACTCTTTAATTCAGCTGGTGGTGGCAGCAACATAATTTAGTAGCTGTTAAGGGCTCTCAAGTTGTGTTACTCAAAATAGAGGATCCTTATATGCTCCTTAGGAAATTCTGGGAAAATTCCCTAAACATTATTATGTTTTAGCATTAGTTTGAAACAATCTTTGGAGCATTATTTATAAGTCTTTATAACCAATTAATAGTTTTAACTTTTTAAAGTGGCAGGCCTTTTATGACTTGGAATACAGTTTGAAAGATACCTCTTTAATCATTTTTATTCATAGTAAAGGATTCAGAAAGTCTCTTGATTCAGACTACCAGGTTAGATAGACTTTGAACTCCACCACTGCCTAGTTGGGCAACTTGTATACATTATTTAGCCTCTATGTACTCAGTCTGATCTTCTTTAAAATAGATAATAATGATGCCTACATTATAAAATTGTTGTGACGACCGAATGAGATAATCCATGTAATGCATTTAGTATAATTCTGGCACATGTAAGCCATTCACATGTTAGCTATTAAGATTATTCCACAGTTATCACATCCTAATTCTTGCAACTTTACATCGAAATTATTATAAGTAGGCTTCTCCTCATGCAGAAGTCATTAGCTTTAACTGTAAATATGGTTTCAGTGTCTGCATGTTTGATTTTGTAAAGTCTGATTCCAAATCAAGAGAAGATGACTAATGTCTGGCTAAGCATGCAGGTTGCACTGAAGGCAAAGTCTTTAGTGTGCTGTTTGCCTGCACGAGACTCCTGGCATTCCCTTGGAGCATTCAATAGATTCATCTGCAGTTAAAACAAAATAAATCATCAAACGAGCTAGTTGTAGTGAATTTGTGTTGAGTCAACTTAGCTAAACTACAATGATGTTTTCCAGAATTCCCTTCCCTGCAGAGTTCCCTGCACAGTTGGCATGGCCCACAAGAGACATTTATATTCAAAATTTGGAAGGAGGAAGTGAAGAAGCAGCATATTGTTTGTATGCTCACAAGGTGGGTGCAGGGCACCAGGAGCTGTTCTGCTCATGCATGTGGCTGCTTCTCTGCTGGCTCCTCTGGTTGACATGGGCAGCAGCCAGGCCCATGAGACACCAGTTTCTGTGGTAGGAAAGTGTGTTTAGCTTTGTGATGAAGAGTGCCCGCCTCACCTGCAGGTCACCTTCCTTACTGAAGGTGGGGGTGGTGAGACACTGATGTGCGTTTCAGTCTGCCCATATATGTTCCATCTCATCCTTGCAGGTCCCAGTTTTTCCTTGCTCTTTTCTACTCACATCCGTCTTTTCTTCCTGAATGTCAGGCCCACTCCCTTCAGGCCCTGGCACCGGAAAAAAACACTGACATGACCTTTTACTCAACTCCCACGTTCCATTAGGTCAAATGCCTGTAATAAATCCCTCATTATATACATCACTCCCACTGGTTCGACTTCTCTGGTTGAAACCTGACTGACATACTAGGTGTGACAGCATTTTAGCCTCAGCCTTTTGTAATGTCTCTTTTTTTTTTTTTTGGTGGGTGGCATGTACAGGGATCCAAACCCCTGACCTTGATGTTATGACACCGCACTCCGACCAACTGAGCTAACCGGCCAGCTCCCTGTTATGAGTCTTTTTGCAAAGAGCATTGTGTGTGTGTGTGTGCGTGTTTAAATCAAATGTCAGTAGGAATTAAAAAAATGTATACGTTTGTGCACCAAACAAATATTGCTCAGGTTCATGAAATAATGCCTAGAGCAATTTTTGGTACTAGTGTGAGGGTCAGTAAATAGACCTTTTGAGTTTTTGTTTCTTCTCTTTCTTTATTGTCCTTTTTTTACTTTCTTAGGTTTTCCCCTCCCCTACCTTTGCTCCAGGTCTATATATTAATTAATCGGTTAAAATTTTCATTGAGTGTCTACTGTATTCAGTACTGTATATTTGCCAATATACAAGGAATTGTGTTGGGAACAAGGTATAGAGTGGGGAACAAAATAGAGATAGTCTAATGTTGGTCCTCTTGAAGACAGGCATGAAACAAATAAACACAGGGATATATAATTACAACTTCCGTAAGATCAGTGGAGGAAAAGATACCTGCAAACATATCTAGGGTATGTTCCTGACATCCGGTGCTGTAGACTGAGTGTTTATCCTCCCCTTGCCCCCATTCATATATTGATACCCAATCCCCAAGCTGATGGTATTAGGAGGTGGAGCTTTTGGGAAGTGATAAGGTCATGAAGGTGTAGCCTTCATAAATGGGATTAGTGTCCTTATAGAAGACTCCCTAGAGAACTCCCTTGCCCCTTCCTCCATGTGGGGACACAGCAAGAAGGTGCCATCTATGAACCAGGAAGAGGGCCCTCACCAGACAACAAACCTGCCCTGATTTTGGACTTCCCAGCCTTCCAGAACTATGAGAAATACATTTCTGTTGTTTATAAGCCACCCAGTTTATGATAGTCTGTTATAGCAGTTTGAACAGACTGAGACATCTGGTCTTTCACAACGTGTGAGAAAGGAGTGTTCATAAGAATGGCTACCAAGAAAGGTACCTGCACCTCCAAAATCTTCACCTTCCACGTGGTTGTGGTTTGCATACCCTTGAACCTCGTACTTTTCAGCACAGCTGATCTGGGAACTTCCAGTCAAGACAAACCATATGGGGCCGACCCCGTGGTGCACTCAGGAGAGTGCCGCGCTGGGAGCGCAGCGATGCTCCCGCCGCGGGTTCGGATCCTATATAGGAATGGCTGGTGCGCTCACTGGCTGAGTGCCGGTCACGAAAAAGACAAAAACAAACAAACAAAAAAAGACAAACCATATGAAGCATATATTTACTTTTCTTTGATAATTCAGAGAATGTCTTCAGAGTTTTTCATCCTTACCACCAGATGATTATGTGAGCAATCTATTTTTGTATATTTCTCATAGTGCTAATTGATATGTTAGGTAACCAGCTCTAATTGTAAACAGTAGGAGAAAAAGTAGGTCTTCAATTTTGGTCTGTTGGATGACTTTGGTCACCATCACCAGTTCTGTGACAATCTACAATGTCCACCTCCTTGTGGTAAGTGACCATAAGAGATTCATTCCCAACCTCGATGCTGTTCATTTTCCTATTTTGCTCAAGTTTTTCAAGTTGTATTTTTTGCGTTTCATAAATTTTTTCATCAGCATATTTTCTTAACAAAATAAGGCCGTTCAAAAAGAACAAAACAACTCTCTAAACACAGCAATTATTTTTGCATATGCAGATTAATTTCCAATCATTTTCACAGAAGTGCATATTTCAAATGTAAATTAAGTCATGATTTACACACTAGCTGAATAAACATATACGAACAAGTTACTCTTGCTGTTCAGTAGATGGCGCCAAAAACCAGGTTACCAATGAACCATATTTTAACTTTATTTTTTAAACTGCAGAATGAATTTCATAAGTTTGATAGCATCTTACTCATTTCTCTGAGGAATAGAAAATTGGCTTAGATTACATTTTTTGTTCAACTTTCCAAAATTTTGTTCAATGTAGTCCAAAGTTTTACATTTTAAAATCCATGCTCTGAAAAACTGCTATTTATTTTAGGGAACGTTTTTCAAGGGTTTTGACCATACTTGTGAAAATTTGATGAATAAAAAGTATGTGTAGAGGTAATCATTTTATGTGCTAAAGGAAAAGTGTGCATTTGTAGACTTTGAAATACTTTTTGAATTATAACAGCAAAAAATTGCCTGTGATCTGTGTGTTGATGAGGCTGATTTTATTAGCTTTTTAAAAAGTTTTCATCTTTTAATACTATTGCCATGAACTCTGAATTGAGTCACATTGTGTGTAATGCTACAGGTGTTGTAGGCAGATGGACTAACAAGGCAATGACCTACTTCACAGGTAATAGTTTCTTTTATGTAGCAATAACTCAGGCTTTGACAATTGCATAGAACTAATCCAGTAATTATTTCAAGTTAACATTGCAGCATGTCAATGTGGATAATGCTAGGTTATCAACACTTTCCAGTTCCTTTACACAATTTAACAGTGTTTTCAGTGCTGTGTGTAAATCTTTGGAAAGTGATATAAATTTTTAGCATCTTTAAAAATGACTTTAAAGGTCAGCATATTTCTTCGCTATACACATCAAAGATATACAAGGGGATTTCAAAAAGTTTGAGAAGAGATTTTTGTTATATTTTAATTCTAATTTTCCATGAATTTTTGATATACCCTAGCATTTACATTTTGGGGAAATTTAAAATAGCCAAATAATAAGTGATTCTGCCTTTTTGTGTGGCCAGTTGACTGACATTTGACTCTTTCACATCTCTTAAAATATTTGCTTTATGGGTAGCTGGTCTTTACTTACCTGTCAATATGGGTTGTGCCCCCCAAGTTTTATGTACTCACAGTTTGATCCCCACTATGACTGTTAAGAGGGTGGAAGATCCTATTATGGTATTTGCAAGGTGTGGCCTTGATGAGGTGATTAGATTCTGAGGACCATGCCTAGTGAATGGATTAAAATGCTGGTCATGGGCATGGTTCTGAGGGCTTTAAAAGAAGAGCACATGAAAAGTTTGCTCTCTCTGCTCTGCCATTTCTGCCATGCAAGACCCTTGGGTCACTGTTGCCACCACCAAGACCCTCACCAGATGTGTTCCCTGGAGTTTGTACTTGCCAACCTCCAAAATTGTATGCAATAAATTTTGTTTTCTTCGTAAATCACCCAGTTTCAGATATTTATGTTATAAGCAACAGAGACAGACTAATATACTTGTGTTATTGCACTGTTTATTTAGTAATCTAAAAGAAGACAGAGCCAGGTGAACCATCACCAGGGGCTTACAGTTTGCTGTTTGTTTCTTAATATGTATTCTCATTGATATCAAATAGGAATTCACTTTGATACATATCTGAATTTTCCAGAAAACTGAAGCTTTTTTCTTAGCCAAATACAATGATAGAGTTTGGATGTGTTGTTCCTGCCAAAATTCAAGTGGAAGTTTGATCCTGAATGTGGCAGTGTTGGAAACTGATTGAGTCATGGGGGTGGATCCCTCATGAATGGATTAATGCTCTCCTGAGGTGGGGGGATTAATGAGTGAGTTCTCACTCTATTAGTTCCTGTGAGTGCTGATTGTTTAAAACACCCTGGCACCTCCCCCTCCCCCTCTTGCTTCCTCTCACCATTTGATCTGCTTGTACCTGCCGGCTGTCTGCCACTTTCTGCCATCAGTAGAAGCAGCCTGAGGCCCATGCCAGATGCAGCTGTCCCAGAATCATAAGCCAAATAAACCTCTGTTCTTTATAAATTACCAAGCCTCAGGTATTTCTGTTATAGCAACACAAATGGACTAATACATACATAAATTTAAAAAAACTCTATCACTCAAAAATTCCTTAGACATCTTTCTATGTTCAAAATATACTAAAAATTTAATAATATCTTTCTTTGATGAGATGTTTTACTTTATAATGGTAGTCATCATTTTATTTTTTGCTACTTATTTCTAAATGAAATATTCCTACAGAGCAGTTGTAATTCATGGTTTCCTGCATTTTATCATCTAGATAATGTAAATACAAAAAGTATTTATCAACCAGTGTAGCATGAATGTAGGTATCAGGATGGATGCTAGCTGAAAACACCTGACTGACCATACTGGCCTCTACTAGCTGAATATTGGAACCACAATTTACTTCCTCTAGTCTGATTCTGTTTAATGAATGACTTTCTGATGATTGGTTTGGATCCCAGGAACTTTGACTGCTGGAAGGATGTGCTCTGGAGATTGAATGTGTGCTGGTCACCATAGTAAGGATGTATCCCATTGGACTGTAAATGAGTGAGTTGGCATTCAATCCATTAGTGACATGAGGATTTAGTAGCTAATCTGGAAGGCTAAGGGTCAGCTATACTATGGCCAACCCTCCATGCTAGGAGGCCCCTCCAGATAAACCATCTCACCAGGTCCTGCTCTGTCCTGTCCTGCTACATCTCTTACATGCTTAGTGAGAAGATCTCAACATTGGCCACAGAAAGAAGCCACATAGATGGGTCCTTTTGGATTAAATGAAGAAAATCTAAGAGAGAGAGTAGGCAATCTTAAGTGCACAAACATCCAAAATCATGGGTATTCCTGAAGGGGAGGAGGAAGGAAAATGCATTGAGAACTATTCAATGAAATAATAGCAGAAAACTTGCCAGGTATAGGGAGAGACATGGACCTTCAGATTCAGGGGGCTTAAAAATTCTCAAACGGATTCAGTCCAAAAAGAGACATGTTATAGTCAAACTGGCAAAACTCATAGTCAAAGAGAATCCTAAAAACAGCAAGAGAAAAATTTCAAGAGAAAAACATCAAGTCATCTATAGAGGAGTCCCCATTAGACTAACATAAGACTTCTCAACAGAAACTCTACAACACAGAATAGAATGGGACTATATATTCAAAATATTATAAGAAAAAAACTATCAGCCAAGAATTCTGTACCCAGCAAGGCTATTCTTCAGAAATGGAGATATAGTGTATTTACCAGACAAACAAAAATTATGAGAGTTCACCACCACATGACCAGTCCTACAAGAAATCCTCAATGGAGTCCTGCATCTGGAATCTAAAAATGATAACCACTACCATAAATATACAAAAAAGAACAAAAACCACTGGTAGAACAAAAATGCAAATGAAAAAGAAAAAAAACCCTATATTTTACTGCCTCCAAAACCGAACAAACACCAAAGGCAAACAATAAAAGGGAAAGAAAGAAGCAAAAAATATTGAAAATATCCAAATGAAAATAGATAAAATGCTAGGAGTAAGACAATACCTTTCAGTTACAACCCTAAATGTAAATGGATTAAATTCCTCACTCAAAAGACAGACTGGTTGATTGGATTAAAAAGCTAGACTCAACTATATGCTGTCTACAAGAGACTCACCTCACTTGTAAATACACACACAGACTAAGAGTGAGGGGATGGAAAAAGATATAGCACGTGAATGGAAATCAGAAATAAGGAGGAGTAGCTATTCTTATATCAGGTAAAATAGACTTTAAACCAAAAACTGTAAAAAGAGACAAAGAAGGCCACTGTATAATGATAAAGGGATCTATCCAGAAAGAAGACATAACAATCATAAAGGTATGTGCACCCAACATTGGAGCACCCAGATATATAAAGTAAACACTATTAGACCTAAGGAAAAAGATAGACCCACATACTGTAATAGTTGGGGACCTGAATACCACTCTTTCAATATTAGACCAATTATCTAGGCAACAAAACAACAGAGAAACACAGGATTTAACCCACACTTTAGAATGATTGGACTTGACAGATATCTACAGAACATTTCATCCAACAACCACAGAATATTCATTCTTCTCAACAGCACATGGAACATTCCCCAGGATAGACCAAATGTTGGGTCAGAAATCAAGCCTCAACAAATTTTAAAAAATTGAAATCATTCCAAGTATCTTTTCTGACCACAATGGATTAAAACTAGAAATCAATAGCAAGGGAAGCTCTAGAAACTATACAAACATGGGGGAATTAAACAACATATTTCTGAACAACATATGGGTCTAAGAAGAAATTAAACAGGAAACTGAAAAATTTCTAAAAACTACTGAAAATAAAGACATGTCATACCAAATCTGTGGGACACTGCCAAAGCAGTACTAAGAGGGAAGTTTACTGCAAGAAACACATCAAAAGAATAGAAATATTTAAAATAAACAACCAAATGCTACACCTCAAAGAACTAGAAAAACAAGAACAATTCAATCTCAAAATTAGTAGATGGAAAGAAATAATTAGTATCAGAGCAAAACTAAATGAAACAGAATCCCCCAAAATGATGCAAAAGACTAATAAAACAAAAAGTTGGTTTTTGAAGAAGTTAAACAAAATATACAAACCATTTGTTAGGCTAACTAAAAAAAGAAGAGAGATGAACCAAATAAGAAAAATTAGAAATGAAAGGCAAGACATTACAATCAATACCACAGAAATAAAGAGCATCAATAAAGACTACTATAAACAACTAAAAACCAACAAATTTGAAATCCTGGAGAAAATAGATAAATTTCTAGACGTAGAAACTACCAAGACTGAACAAAGAATTAATAGAAAACCTGAACAGACCAATAACAAGCAACAAGATTGAAGCAGTAATCAGCAGTATGCCAACAAAGAAAAGACCAGGATTGGGAGGCTTTACTGATGAATTCTACCAAACCTTTAGAGAGGAATTAATATCAATTCTCCTCAAGCTATTTTCAAAAATTGAAACAGAGGCCATTCTCCCAAACTTGTTCTATGAGGCTAGCATCACCATGATACCAAAAGCAGATGAAGATATAACAGATAAAATTGTAGGCCAATATCTTTGATGAACATAGACGCAAAAATCCTCAGTAAAATATTAGCAAATAGAATACAGCAATATGTCAGAAAATTTCTACATCATGATCAAGTGGGATTCATCCCAGGGATGCAAGTTTGGTTCAACATATGCAAGTCAATAAATGTGATACACCACATCAACAAAATCAAGGACAAAAATCATATCTATCTCAAAAGATGCAGCGAAACCATTTGACAAAATTTAACATCACTTCATGATAATGACTCTCAGCAAATTAGGGATGGAAGAAAAGTATCTTAATACAATAAAAGCTATATATGACAAACCCACCACCAGTATCATCCTAAATGGGAAAAAGCTAAAAACTTTTCCCTTAAGAACAGGAACAAGAGAAGAATGCCCACTCTCAACATTCCTATTTAACATATTATTGGAAGTACTAGCCAGAGCAATTGGGCAAGAGAAAGAAATAAAGGGCGCCAGATTGGAAAAGATGAAGTCAAATTGTCCCTGTTTGCAGACGATGTGATCCTGTATATAAAGAAGCCTAAAGACTTTACAAAAAAACACTTAGAGTTGGTAAACAATTTCAGTAAAGTTGCAGGATATGAAAAAATCTAAAAATCAGTAGAGTTTTTATTCTTCAACAATGAATTAACAGAAAAAGAAATCAAGAAAGCAAGCCCATTGACAATCATCACCAAAAAACAAAACAAAACAAAACAAAACAAAACAAAACAAAAACAAACCCCCCCAAAAAACCTAGGAATAAATTTAACCAAGGAAGTAAAAGATATCTATAGTGAGAAGTACAAATCACTGTTGAAAGAAATTAAAGAGGACACAAAAAGATGGAAAGACATTCCATGCTTTTGGATTGGAAGAATTAACATTGTGAAAATGTCCATACTACCCAAAGTGATTTACAGATTCAATGCAATCCCCATTAAAATAACAATGACATTCTTAACTGAAATAGAAAAAAAAAAAATCCTAACATTCGTATGGAACAACAAGAGACCCTGAATAGCCAAAGCAATCCTGAGTGGAAAAAAAGAAAAATCTGGAGGCATAATACTATTTGACTTCAAATTATACTATAAAGCTCTAATAAACAAAACAGCATGGTACTGGCATAAAAACAGACAGACCAATGAAACAGAATAGAGAACCCAAAAATCAACCCACAAGCTTATAGCCAACTGATCTTCAACAAAGGCACCAAGAAGAGTATACATTGGGGAAAAGACTGCCTCTTCAGTCTGGTGCTGGGAAAACTTAACATTCATATGTAGAAGAATGAAATTAGATCTGTACCTTTCACCATATACCAAAATCAACTCAATATGGATTAAATAGTTAAATATAAGACCTAAAATTATAAAACTCCTAAAAGTAACCATAAAGGAAACACTTCAGGAAGTAAGACTATGCAAAGGCTTTATGAATATGACCACAAAAGCACAGACAACAAAATGAAGAATAAACAAATGGTATTATGTCAAACTAAAAAGTTTCTGAACAACAAAGGAAACAATTAACAGAGCAAAAAACACCTATGGAGTGTGAGAAAATATTTGCAAGCTATACATTGAAAAAGATCAATATCCAGAATGTATAAGGAGCTCAAACAACTTATCAGTAAAAAAACAAAATAACACTATTAAAACATGAGTGAAGGAGCTGAATAGGCATTTCTCAAAGGAAGATATACAAATGGCCAACAGACACATGGAAAATGCTCAATGTCACTCAATGATAGAGTTTGTATATGTTGTGCCCCCAAAGTTCATGTCAAAATCTGATCCCAGTGTAGCAGTGTTAGGAGCTGTTTAGGCCATGGGGGGTGGATCTCTCATGAATAGATTAATGCCCTGGGTGTGGTGGGTTGTTAGTGAGTTTTTGCTCTATTAGTTCCTGTGAGAACTGGTTGTTTAAAGGACTCTGGCACCTCCCCTGTCTCTCTCTCTTACTTCCTCTCTCACCATTTGATCTAGCACTCTTTGGCTAGCTGCCTGCCACTTTATATCTTGAGTAGAATCAGACTGCAGCCCATTCTGCTTGCAGCTGTCCCAGAATCATGAGCCAAATAAACCTCTTTTTCTTTACAAATTACCCCCTTGAGGTATTCTGTTATAAGCAACAGAAACGGACTAATACATTCAGTGTTAGGGAAATGCAGATCAAAACCACATTTTGAGATATCATCTCACCCCAGTTAGACTGGCTATTATCAAAAAGATGGAGAACAACAAATGCTGGTGAGGATGTGGAGAAAGGGGAACTCTCCTACACTGTTGGTGGGACTGTAAATCGGTGCAACCATTATGGAAAATGGTATGGAGATTCCTCAAACAACTACAGATTGAACTGCCATACAATTCCAGCAATTCTACTGCTGGGCATATACTCAAAGAAATGGAAATTCATGTCAAAGGGATACCTGCCTCCTCAAGTTCATCGTCGCTCTATTTACAATAGCCAAGAGTTGGAATCAATCTAAATGTCCACTGTTGAATGACTGGATAGGAAAATGTGGTATATATACACAATGTAATACTACTCTACCATAAAAAAGAATGAAATACTGCCATTTGCAGCAAAATGGGCAAGTTAGAGAACATTATGTTAAGTGAAATAAGCCAGGCACAGAAAGAGAAATACCTCATGTCCTCACTTGTAAGTGGTAACTGAGGTTACCAGAGGTGGGAAAAGGGGAAGGGGAGGGAAGTTAAGGGAGGAATTAGTAAAGGGTCACAAAAAACGATAACATTGTATAATGTTGAAGATACTAATTATCCTGATTTGAGTATTGCACACAGGTAATGATATTCGGCTCTGTACCCCACAAATATATACAATCAACTATATTACAATAAAAATTAAAAAAATGATATGAATACAAAAAACTCTAAAAGAAAACAAAATAAAAAAACAACAGATTAAACTGATGCCAATAGACAGGAAGAAATTTGAGTAAATAATAATGTGTTACTCTTCTTCAAGTTGGAGAAAATCAGGATACCTTAATGTCTCATGCTTCTTTGACCAAATTAATTTGTATGATCAGGAATATGAAAATGCCATTTTGTATTCAGATTTAGAGTAATGAACCCACTTAAAACTTCTGTCCCCAGTGGAGATAGAAAAAAAGTTACCTCTATTTTAATATCAAGTCAAAAGATAAAAGAGGAGAAACAAGAAAGAAAATTGGGAATTGTTTATGGATTGCAAAGAATAAACATTTTTGACAGGGATCCTGAATGAATCAAAGTGGAAGAAAGGAATTTTGATGAGTGACCATAAATGAGCCAATTGACCTGTGACTAAGTTGTATTTGTTTTACAATAAAAAATTCATTCTGCATAAGCCTGTTTCCATGTCTTTAATATTTCTATGTTATATTTCAATATTGCTTGATGTCCTGCAGAAAAATTCCTGCCTGTGAGAGATCCTGTCGTTAGTTCCTTTTTCACCCATTCCAACCCCCTTTCCTTGTTTTCCTCTTATTATAGAGTCTAGAAAGCTAAAATCCCACTTTGGACCCTCCTGCAACTACGGTGACCCTGTGTTACAGTCTGGCTCTTGAAGGATAAGTAAAAATCTTCTGTGGACTTCTGGAAAGTCTTTGCTTTTGGATACAGTTCCTTCGCCCACTTCCCTTTTCTGATTTGGTTCTTCGTCTCCTGCTGGGAAATGGTCTGAACTGCTAGAGCTTCACGAGCCACTTCCTACCATTAGGAAGAGTCCAGATGGCTGTAGAGCCTCAGGCCCAATATCTTTGAGCTGCAGAAACAAGGCTAGCAACTATCTACTCATGACCATAGTGCACGAGAAAAAAAATCATGACATGTTTAAACTATTATTAGCTGTGTTTTCTGTTATTTGGAGTCTACTTGATACACTGTCTGTCTCAATAGAACTAGGCTAAAAGAAATTTTTCATAAATGAGTCAGAGTGGCAATAGCAATGAGAAAAAGAGAAGGAAAGATTCAAAAAGAGGGGACAGATGAAACTTCGGGGTGGCAGTTTAGGAAATTAGGGAACGAATTGTCAACAGGCTCCTCTCTGAGATGATGCTTCATCTGCTCCTATCTGCCAGCTCAATAGACAATAATTTTCATACAAATTTGATTTCCTATAGAGACTCAGAGATTGCAACCAAAAGTTGGTGTTACAATATGTTTGGATGTCTTGTACAGTTTCTCAATGGGGTTGCTCTTGACATTTTGGACATGGCATTTCTTTATTCAGAGAAACTATCATACATATTGTGGGATATTTATCATACCAAGCCTCTGCTCATTAATGCCTATAGTGCCCACCTGTTATTTTGACAAACAAAAGTGTATTCTCACATTTCAAATGTCACCTGGGAGGGTAGTCATATGGCTAGTTGAGAACTCTCAGAACATTGAATACAGTGCCCTGCACATGGATGGTATTTGGTGAAATGGCTCATATTCAGTGGCATGCTGCTAAGCTACCTCTAAAAAAAAAAAAAAAAAAAAAAAGGCCCTGATTTACAGCCTTTGCCAATTTCTGTGTTTTAAATATTCCAAAGATATCAATTTCATGTTATCCATGGTTTAACCACTGGCTCGTAAGATTATTAAAAATTTAACAACTGGCTCTTTAGGTTGGTAGGGCTAGTTCCAGTACAACTCCATTCTTATGGAAGTTCATAGTTGGAAGGAACTTTGGGGTCATCTAGTACTCCTTGTTTTGTGAAAGAAGTAATATTGAAGAAGTGTGTATTTTATAGAAACAAGTGTGTATTTTGCTACTACCAGCCAGTCTTTGACTAAACAATGCCACCATAAATTTTTCAGAGAGCCTAAAGTGTTTATTGGCTTCACCACTAAATTATGATGGTTAAGAAAAGTGTTATGCCTCTGGCTTTATTTTATTTTATTTTCTCAGGATTGCTTTGGCTATTCTGGGTCTTTTGTTATTCCATATGAAAGGTAAGATTGTTTTTTCCATTTCTGTGAAGAACGTCATTGGTATTTTGATGGGGATTGCAATGAATCTGTAGATTGCTTTGGGTAGTATAGACATTTTCACAATGTTAATTCTTCCAAAGACTTCAAATTATACTACAAAGCTATTGTAACCAAAGCAGCATGGTACTGGTAGAAAAATAGACATTCAGACCAGTGGAGTAGAATTCAGAACCCAGAAATCACCCCTCCAGCTTGTAGCCATCTGATATTGGACAAAGGCAACAAAAATCTACATTGGGGAAAAGACTGCCTCTTCAACAAGTGGTGCTGGGAAAACTGGATATCCGTGTGCAGAAGAATGAAACTAGATATGCATCTCTCATCATACACTAAAATAAACTCAAAAATGGATTACAGACTTAAGTATAAGACCTGAAACTGTAAAATTACTAAGAGAAAATATAGGTAAAACACTTCAGCAACTAGGTCTGGGCACAAACTTTATGAACATGAGCCTGAAAGCACAAGCAGTAAAAGAAAAAATAAACAAATGGGACTATATCAAACTAAAAAGCTTCTGCACAGCAAAGGAAACAATCAACAGAATGAAAACTACAACTTACAGAGTGGGAGAAAATTTTTGGTAACTATGCATCTGACAAGGGATTAATATCCAGAATATATAAGGAACTCAAGCAATTGTACAGTAAAAAACCACATAACCCAATTAAGAAATAGGCAAAGGAGCTGAATAGACATTTTTCAAAGAAAGACATATAAATGGACAACAGGTACATGAAAAAATGTTCAACATCACTAGTCATCAGAGAAATGCAAATTAAAACTACATTGAGATACAAACTCACCCCAGTTAGACTGGCTGTAATCCAAAAGATGGTGAATGGGCTGGCTCTGTGGCTCACTTGGGAGAGTACGGTGCTGGTAGTGCTGAGGCCGCGGGTTCGGATCCTATATAGGGATGCCTGGTGCGCTCACTGGCTGAGCATGGTGCAGACGACACTGTGCCGAGGGTTGCAGTCCCCTTACTGGTCAAAAAAAAAAAAAAGATGGTGAACAACAAATGCTGGTGAGGGTGTGGAGAGAAGGGAACACTTCTACACTGTTGGTGGGACTGTAAATTAGTACAACCACTATGGAAAACAGTATGGAGTTTTCTCATACAACTATAGATAGATCTTCTGTATGATCCAGCAATCCTACTTCTGGGTATATACCCAGAGGAATGGAAATCATGATGTGGAAGGGATACCTGCATTCCCATGTTCATCACAGCTCTGTTTACAATAGCTAAGATACGGAACCAACCTAAATGTCCATTGATGGATGATCGGATAAAGAAACCGTGGTATATATACACCATGGAATACTACTCTGCCATAAAAAGAATGAAATTCTCCCATTTGCAACAACATGGATGAGCCTGGAGAAACTTATGTTGAGTGAAATAAGCAAAGCACAGAGGGGTAAATACTGCATGTACTCACTCATATGTGGGAGCTAAAAGAGAAAGAAGAAAGGAAAGAAAGACCACAGTGGTGTGTTGGACTTGCAGAAGGAGAGAACATTCCTTGGGCTACAAAGTGGAGTGAAGGGGAAAGGGGGAGGAGGTGGGAGGTTGGGTTTAATTGGATTGGGGACACGGGGTTCAAATGGAATTTGTGGCAATGGAAATGCTGCCAGTATGAATCTGGCACTCACATGATGTGCCTGAGGGGTGACAATCAGGTTTCTATCTCATAAATATTCATAACCAATTTTAAAAAAAAAAGAAAAAGAAAAGTGACTTAGGTCACAGACCAGGCTACGATTTCATTTCAGGCACTTTGCTTTTCGGTTTGTCTGATGCGAAGGTATCCATAATATATGCAGTTTATTTAGGCTAAACACACAAGCTGTTGTTTATTTGATATTTGCCCTGACCCTAGGGCTTAGAGGGGAGAGAAGGAATGTCCCATTCAGAGCACTTGTGCTACTGCACCTCCTTGTCTGCAGCACTAACCCAGGCCTCTGCCTGGAAATGGGAGGAGAGGCTCCCCTTTGGCAGTCTCCATTTCCCCTAAGATGCCAGATCATCTTCTTTTGGTCAGGAGAGAGGCAGTACTTCATCTAGGGGATCCAAATGGTTGCAGCAGTGACAGTCTTTTGGAGCTTGCGCCTCCTACATGAAGGTCCCCCAAGAGGAAGTGAATGCCTTCCCTTTTTTCCTGAAACGAGTTGCTGCTACATTTATCATTAGTTTCAATTATATGTGCCTGTTTCACCCTCTCAGCCCTCCTGGTCTTTCACATGCATCAAGCCAACATTTCATGGTTGTATCCAAAATTTTCAATCTTAGACCTAGGAGCATACATTGATTTAGATGATAGCCTAGGCACAATCTATAGGAGCCTTCGCTGCTTGATATAGCCCCGTAGAACTTTCTTAGGATTATATATAGCTGTAGAGTCAGGACGAGAAATAAGGCCTCCTGGTTTTCAGACATTAATTAACTTGACCAGGCTCACATGACTAGGAAATAGCAGATGCCGTGCTCAAACCTGGGTGTGCTTACACTACTCTTTAGAGAAAGGGAAGTAGCTGCTGCCAGCTTTGTCTTAAGAAGAAATTCTAGGTCATATTCCATCATGCAGGATACAGAAACCATTATCCTAAAGCCAGCATCCCATTAGATTGTGTCTGATAAGTCAGACTTTTGGAACTATGCCTAATCTTGCTATTGAATGTTAGCCTTTTATAGGAAATTACCCTGATAGCTGCATGGCAGCATGGTAGATTTCCTCACTTCACTTTTGCTCACCTGGAACAGAGATAGATGACTTATTTCCAAGTGGCCCTGCAGGACTGTCGATAACTTTGGAATCAGGTATACTTGGGTTCAAATCCAACTCCATCACTTACTGGTTGGGTACCTTGTGAAAGTTTTGTTTTATTTTATTTAAACTTCTTGAGTCCTCTCACTCTTACTAGGCTATTCTAGTTTCCTGTGTCATTGTACTTAATACCTTGCATTTTTATTACCTATTATGTCTTTTCCACTAAAGTATAAGTGCATTAACAGTATTTTCAGTTGTTAATGTTAGTATTTCTAGAAATTATCCCGATGCCTATTATATAATAGGGTCTTAATGAGTTTTTGATAAATTGTTGAGCTAGTGACATAGTACATCTGTGGTTTGACTATATTGGGGGAAGATTGTCCTATGACTCGGAGTGGGAATATTTTCTTTCTGTAAGTCAAAATTTCATGAACTTCTTAAAGTGTCACTATTCAAAATCTTTTTTTTGCAAGTAGAGATAATGGGGCTGCTTTCAGACAAATTAATCCTTGCTTTTTATGTCTTTTAGTTATTTCTGAGAACACCAAGAAAACATGGCAGACTGGATTTGGCCACCAGGTGGAACACTTAGCCCAACGTCAACACCTTTCCAAACCATTTGTGGATATAAATCTTTGGTGTAAGTGGAAGAGTTTTTAACATTCTAGACAATCATTTCTCATGTATAATAAGACAGCACTTAGGATTTATATTGCCTATTGGATATATTCTGAATCTTCAGATCTCACCTAAGCTGCCTCCCATTCAGTAAACAAATACAGAGGTGGAGAATTATTTTTCTTATTGTCTTTGGTGATGATAAGAGAAAGACCCAGAGGACACCCTTTAAAAAATATGGAAAAGTGAGGCCTAATTAAAAAAAGTAGTTGTCACTTTAATATAATTCAAATCAACCAATGATTTAAACAAACCTGAAACTAAAATTCTTATGATGAAGTGATATCTAAATTTTTTAATATTGCAATCATGTATCGTTCTCTATTATAAAATGTTCATTTCCAGAATTACCATTTTGTAATTTAATATGGTACTTTTGTGAATTTGTGAGAATTTTATTTTTGAGAATAGTTTATATGAAATGCAAACTGAAAACAAAAGGAAAGGAAAGGAAAAAACAAAACCAAGAGATAAAAGAAAGAACAAATAATAGCAAACTTAAAACCATGCTGAAAGTGGTGAAGTCCAAGACTTCAAAGAATATTTGAAATATGTTGCAACTGTATATGGCTTTGGCTGGGTTGAGGATGAAAGGAACATTTTCTCCTTGGGTTAGTTAGTTTTACTTTGGGCAATGTTTTTTAGGATTCTCTTGTATTTTATGTAAGAACACGCTCAAAGTTTGTATGATGAATGTCTATACTTGCTAATATAGGCTAATTACAAAGGAGCCTCTGTTTACTTTTTATTGAATAAGGGAAATGTCCTCAGAGACATGTGGATCTCTTCCTAGGCCATCATTTTATTTATTTATTTATTTATTTATTTATTTATTTTGTATGAATTAGTATTTTTTAATTCAGAACCTATATCTTTGCTTTAAGGCTGGTATAAACAAAAACAAAATACAAACAACTTGTTATTAACATAGTAGTTGTAGTTATTTACTGCAAGAATACAGTAAAAAGGAGTCATACTAAATGTTAATGTTCTTGCAATTATCCCAGTCACCTTAAGGTAGTAAATTCTGGTAAGAAATGATAAATTCATTTCTTATTAAAAATATTTAAAGAATTTCCAAGATTGGCCAGTTATACCACAAAAAGAACCCTTACCTTTCTTCTATTTTCCTAAAGGATCTGCTAGGCCATAGTTTTAAATCCTTAGGATGAGTTGTTTTGGAAGTGTCTTCTTTATTTAGCACATTGAGGACCGATGAGCTCCCATTCTTACGGAGCTTAGTTGTGCAGTTATAAGACACTGAAGTTTAAAGCAAACAAAGAAAGAGAATTATAACAACAACAGAAAAGAGACCAAGTTTGGATTTAGCATTCTTTGGTTTCCCAGCTTCTCCATTTAGTAACCATGATCTCATGCAAGTAACTTTACCTCTGAGCTTCAGTTTTTTTGTCTGTAAAACGGAGATTTCAGCCATACCAAATGGAGGTAATGAAGGTTAATAGGTAACATGTACATCACTTATTCAATAAGAGTCAATACTACAATTAATAGCCAGAATATGGGATACAGACAATATTACAGAATTGCGCAGGGGTAATTACTTAGGCTCCAGTGGTTTGAGAGGATTTTCAATTATTAGTAGAATTTTGAAAGGTGTGGAGTAATGAAGGAGCTTCTCCAATTATGGGGAACCGTGTAGGCAAAATATTGGACCATCGTTTAATGACATAAAATGTAACCTTGATCAAAGTAAGTTGTTTAGGGAGTTGAACAAGTTGAGCCTAGACAATGTGAAGAGAATTTGAGTGCCAGGATGGCTGTACATTTGGGGAGAATGACAGAATCAAAATGATCTTCTAGGCTGTGTTATGTAGGATTCATGCTTAGCCCCACACATCTGTTTTCTGTTGTATAGTTTTGTCTTTTTCAAAATGTCATATTAGTGAAATCATCCAGTATTAGCTTCTTCTTCTTCTTTTTTTAATAATAATATTGAGAAGACTGTATTTTATTTTATTTTATTTTTTGTCATTTTTGTGACCGGCTGCACTGCGCTGAGCGCACTGGCCATCCTTATATAGGATCCGAACCCGCGGCAGGAGCACTGCTGCGCTCCCAGCGCCTCACTCTCCCGAGTGCGCCACGGGGTCGGCCCCCAGTATTAGCTTCTTGTATCTGGCTTCTTTCACTTGTCATAATGCATTTGAGATTCATTCATATTGTTGTGTGATCACTAGTTTCTTTCTTTTAATTGCTGAGTAATATTTTACTGTATGAATGTATTGTGTGTTTAGCTATTTATCAGTTGAAAACCTTTGGATTATTTCCAGGTTTTGGCACTGATTAATAAATATTCGTGTAAAGGTTTTTACATGAATATTAGGTCTTCTTTTCTCTTGGGTACATACCTGGGAATGGGATTTTTGGGTCATGTGGTATGTTTAATATTATAAGAAATGGCCAAATTGTTCTCCAAAGTGGCTGTAACATTTTGCATTCTCATCAGCAATGTATGATAACTCATTCATGTGTCATTTTATTTGTTTGTTTTTTAAAATAAATTTTATTTAGAACAGTTTTAGATTTATAGAAAAATTGTGAAGATAGTGATGAGAGTTTGTGTATGTCCCATACTGAGTTTCCCCTACTGTGAACATCTTACTTTAATATGATACAATTGTACCATTAATGAACCAGTATTAGTACATTATTATTAACCAAAGTGAATTTCTTATTCAGATTTCCTTAGTATTTACCCATGTTCTTTTATTGTCTCAGAATGCCATCCAAGTTACCACATTACATTTAGTTGTTATGTCTCCTTAGGCTGCTTTTGGCTGTGACAGTTTGTCAGACTTTCCTTGTTTTTGATGATTCCTTGATTGCTTTGAGGAATAGTGGTCAAGGATTTTGTAGAATGTCCCTCCATTGGGATTGTCCGATATTTTTCTCATCACTAGACTGGGATTATGAGGATGAAGACTACAGAGCTAAAGGGCTACTTTTGTATCCTAACAAAGGTAACTACTGTCAACATGATTTATCACTGTTCACGTTAACCTTGAACATCTTGCTGAGGTAGTATGTGTCAGGTTCCTCCATTCTAATGTTAGTTTTTTTTCTTCCCTTAGCTCCATATGTAGTTTTTTAAAAAAATTATTTTTAGTTGACAAATAATAATTGTATATTTATGGAGTATGATGTGATATTTTAATATATATACATATATATACACACAATGTGAAATGATTAAATCAAGCTAATTAACATATCCATCACCCCACTTATACTTATTTGTGGTGAGACATTTGAAATTTGCTCTCTTAGCAATTTTGAAATACACAATACATTACTATTAACTATTGTTGTCATGCTGTGCAATAGATCTCAAAAACTTATTCCTCCTGTCTAAATGAAACTTTGTACCCTTTGACCAATATCTCCTCATTCCCTCCCCTTCAACTCCCAGACTCTGGTAACTACTGTGGTACTCTCAACTTCTATTAGTTTGACTTTTTTAGATGCGAGATCATTCAGTATTTATCTGTCAGTGTCTGGCTTATTTCACTTAGCATTACATCTTCCAGGTCCACTCATGTTGTTGCAAATGACAGAAATTCTTTCTTTTTTAAGGCTGGCTAGTATTTTATTTTGTATATAGACATATACCATATTTTCTTTATCCATTCATCCATTGATGAACACTTAGGTTGTATCTTAGGTGTTAGCTACTGTGGATAGTGCTGCAATGAACATGAGAGTGTAGATACCTCTTTGACATACTAACTTCATTTTCTTTGGATATACACCCAGGAATGAGATTGCTGGGTCACACGGAAGTTCTGTTTTTAGTTTTTTGATCTCCATATGGTTTTTTATATCGCTGTAGTAACTTACATTCCTATCAACAGTGTACAAGGGCTCCTTTTTCTCCACATCCTCACCAACATTTATCTTTCATCTTTTTGATACTAGCCATTCTAACAGGAATGAGGCAGTATCTCATAGTGGTTTCGACTTGCATTTCCCTCATGGTTAGTGATGAACATTTTTTTTCATGAACCTGTTGGCCATTGTGTATCTTCTTTTGAGAAATGTCTATTCAGGTCTTTTCCCTTTTTCCAAAATTAAAATTTTTAGAGAATGTATTTCATCATATCTTTTTGTTGCCTATAAAACTTAGAACGAGTTTATTAGCACAGCATTTATTAAAACATGATGATCATGATTCTTCTATTTGAAACCTTGCATGGCTTTCAATTGCTTTCATTATGAGTCCAAAATCTTTAAAACTGCCTGTACCATTAGTGTTCAAACATTTTTTGTCACATGCTTGCTAAATTTTTTTAAGTTGACAGTACTTCTTTGCACATTTTAAGTTGTTTTCTAATATTTTAAATGTTTATGTTTACTTAATAAAAAATTATACAATTACACATTATAACTGTAAATGTATTATTAAGTGTATAAAATAAATCTATGATGTTCTTTTACAAATTGTAACAGATGGAATCCAAATGCTGACTAGTACGATATCCACAAATGCTACAATATCCTTTAAAAATTACCTGAACAATCTCTTCTAAAATAGTAAAAATTTTACATACTTACATTTTATTTTTTATCTCATATTTCTATTCTGTGTTTCCTACAGATTGTTATTTTAATATAAATTATTTTAATGTTGCAAGTCTTACTTTATCACTGTTATCAGTTAGTATACCTGAAAAAATATGGATATAGATAAACGTTAGAGTTTTACTGAATCATTTCCTATGATCAGTTTACTGGAAATGTGTCTGAAAGTGAAATGGATGAAGTTTTTGATTTTCAATCAGTTCATGAATTTGTGGATTAATATTTCATTCTGTTAGCTTTAAGAAAGAGCTATATTCTTATTTATTATAAAGTTTTAGATTTAAAAAATTGATTTAAAATATTTTTGGATTTAAAATATCTGTTGGCAATTGTATTTCTCTTAAAACTATTTTATATAAATAAATTTAGTGATGCCACTCACTTTTCTGCACTCCTCCTGAGTTATATTCTGATTATCAAACAGCCATTGTTAGAAAAATTATCCCAAGTTGAACATAAGGCCAGAAGGTGGGTGGCATTCCTTTTCAGTGTCATACGGGGGCAAAATCTTCCAAAAACATACCTAGGGAATATACTTAGCTTCTCTTTTTACTGTTGATTGAAGACCCAGATTTAAATTATTTGGTTGTTATGAAGAATTTTTCACTAGCAAAGCATATAATTTCTACCCAGTGGTATGGA
The DNA here is from genome assembly GCF_027409185.1 of Cynocephalus volans. Classification (NCBI taxonomy): domain Eukaryota; kingdom Metazoa; phylum Chordata; class Mammalia; order Dermoptera; family Cynocephalidae; genus Cynocephalus; species Cynocephalus volans. The sequence goes on from NC_084472.1 coordinate 54,711,786, forward strand.
TAACTGAAAGTTAATACACCTACAGGACATTTGTCAGTTTTATATCTTATGTGGAATTATAATGCTACATTTCTTCATATTTTTTAAAATTTAAAACAATTAATTTAAGTTTTAATTGACACATATTGATCGTACATATTTATGGAGCACAGTTATATTTTGATATATGAATACAATGTGTGGTGATCAAATCAGGATAATTAGCATATTCATCATCTTATTTTGTGATGAGAACATTTAAGCTCCTCTTTTCCAGACATTTGAGAACATACAATAAATTATTGTTAATTATAGATGCCTAGCTCTACTGTACCCCACTAGAACTTATTTTTTCTATCTAGCTGCGATTTTGTACCCATCAACCAACCATCCTCTTCCCTCCCTACTCCCTCCTCTTCCCAGCCTCTAGTAACCACAGTTTTACTTTCTACTTCTAAAAGTTCAACTTATTATTATTTGTAGCTCCCATATGAGTGAGAACAGGTGATATTTATCTTTCTGTGCCTGACATTTCACTTAGTGTAGAATCTTCCAGGCTCATCCAAGTTGCTGCAATTGACAGGATTTCACTCTTTTCCATGGCTGAGTTGTGTATATATACCACAATTTCTTTATCCATTCATCTGTTGATGGACATCTAGGTTGATTTTATAGCTTGGCTATTGTGAATAGTGCTGCAGTAAACATGAGGGTGCAGATATCTCTTTTCCCTGCTAATTTCTTTTCCATTAGATAAATACCCAGCAGTGATATGGTAGTTTTAGTTTTAGTTTTTTGAGGAAACTCCATACTGTTTTCCATAGCAGCTGTACTAATTTATAGTCCTACCAACAGTGTGTAAAAGTTCCCCTTTCTCTGCATTCTTGCCAACATTTGTTATTTTTTGTCTTTTTCTTAATAGCCCTTCTAACTGGGGCAAGATGGTATCTTATTGTGGTTTTGACTTTTTGTTTTATTTGCTGTTAAGTTTCTTGTATATTCTGGATATTGATCACTTGCAGAATAAATAATTTGCAAGTATTTTCTCTCATTCTGCTGGTTACCTCTTCACTCTGTTGATTGTTTCATTTGTTGTGCAGATGCTTTTGACTTTGATGCAGTTCCATATGCTTATTTTTGTTTTTGTTCCCTGTATTTTGAAGGTCTTCATAAAATTCTTTCCCAGCCCAATGTCTTGGAGTGTTCCCCCTATGTTTTCTTCTAGTCATTTCATAGTTTCAGGTCTTACATTTAGGTCTTTAATCCATTTTGAGTTAAATTCGGTATGGTGAGAGATAGTTTCATTCTTCTGTATATGGATATCCAGTTCTCCCAGCATCACTTATTGGAGAGGCTATCCTTTCCCCAATGTATGTTCTTGGCACCTTTGCCAAGAATCAGTTGGCTGTAGATACATGAATTTATTTTTTTGTTCTCTATTCTGTTCCATTGGTTCATGTGTCTGTTTTTATGGCAGTACCATGCTGTTTTGATAAATATAACTTTGTAGTATATTTTGAAGTAAGGTAGTGTAGGGCCTCTAGTTTTTTCTTTTTGCTTGGGATTGCTTTGACTATTTGGTTTTTTTGTGTGTGTGTGTGAATTTTAGGATTGTTTTTTCTATATCTGTGAAGAATGACATTGGTATTTTGATAGGGATTGAATTAAGTCTGTAGATTGCTTTGTGTAGTATGGTCATTTTGACAATGTTAATTCTTCCAATCCATGAACATGGAATGTCTTTGAAATGTTGATTTCTCTTTCTTTCTTTCTTTCTTTCTTTCTTTCTTTCTTTCTTTCTTTCTTTCTTTCTTTCTTTCTTTCTTTCTTTCTTCCTTCCTTCCTTCCTTCCTTCCTTCCTTCCTTCCTTCTTTCTTTCTTTCTTCTTTCTTTCTTTGCCAATAGTCATTCAAATTTACTTAAACAGAAATAGCAAGAGAGGCATAATTCTGGGATCTGGGCAGAGAAAAGAGATTGAATGCTAGTAATAATGGCTAATATTAGTATTTATAAGCTGACTGAAAATGGGCCATTTGGGTGAGCTCCCTGGACAGGCTAAGATAAGGATTTGGTAGCCAATAAACCTTAAATACTTGCATAACATTTAGTTATTGATTTTCTTTTACAAAACACTGTTCTTTGCATTCAAAGTTTTTCACTAGCAAGTAAGAAAATCCAAATCTGGGTATTTATGAAAAAGGGAGAAATGATTGGAAGACATGAAGGCTCCCAGAATTGACAAAAGAGTGAAAAACTCCACTTGGAAAATTCACAGGAACAAAGACAACCCTAAAGCTCCAAAATCAGGGAAAAAAGCAACTCAACATTTAGCAGGGACCATCTGGCCTGGAGGCAGCCAGTGTGCTGCAGGGCATGCTTTCCACTTCAGGGACACTGAAGCTGCTGCCACTGGTGATTCCTAACTCATGCTGTGCATGAATGACTTTTTACTGAGCCCATGTCTTGGGCCTAGCCCTGGCTCCCTGGGAATGGGGAGAAAAAGGATCTTGCCTCTGGGCTTCTACAGTGGGAAGTAAGCAATGCTGCTGAAGAAGGAAAATGAGAAGATCAGAATGTAGAAGTCAGCCAGTCAGGGAAGAAAGATCCTAAAGAGTTTCCCTGAAACTCAGAAGGAAATGGGGGTGTTGTGTAGTTTTTGAATAGTGCAGGCTCATCTTCTGTTCCCTCCACAACACCCTAGAGAATTCCAGGATATCAGATGAAGGGAACCCTTTTGCAGCCTATAAAAGCTGACCATCAGGTGATCTTTCCTTTGGCTCGGTGGGACATAATCATTCTGACAACATACTGATAGGGATTACCAATATGCTATCACTAGTATGGACTATCAATATGCCATCACCAATATGGACTGAACTTCAGAGGGGTTATTCCCTGAGCTTTCTGTACTCCATAAGCCTCTTGAATATTCCTGGGGAAGGCAACTCAGAAGGTGCGTATTCAGAGCATATCATAGAGTTAGAGGTAAAGAAATAAACAAAAAATTGTAATTTCAAACACTGTGGGCCAAGCAATAGTCATCACACTTTACACATTTAGCTCATGTAATCCTTACATGATATGTACTAGTGTGACCCCCGTTTTAAATAAGAGGGATTGAGTAATGTGTCCAGAACCATAAAATTAACAGAGCAGAACAAGGTGTCAAATCTAGGCAGTCTGTGTCCAGAGTTCATGTTTGTAGTCTGTTATACTTATTCCAGAGGCTTAGGATTAACATTGATATTAACTACATTCACATAAAAATAAGGAAATGAAATGTTGAATTTTATCAAATGCTTTTTCTGCATCTATTGAGATGATCATGTGGTTTTTGTCTTTCATTTTGTTAACGTGATGTATCACATTTATTGATTTGTATGTATTGAATCATCCTTGCATCCCTGGGATAAATTTTCCTTGATCATTGTGTATAATCTTTTCAGTATGCTGTTGAATTTAGTTTGCTAGTATTTTGTTGAGAATTTTTATGTTTATGTTCATTAAGTATATTGGCTGGTAGTTTTCTTTTTTTGTTGCGTCCTTGTCTGATTTTGGTATAAGAATAATGCTGGTCTCATAGAATGGGTTTGGAAAAATGCTCTCTGCTTTTATTTTTTGGAATAGTTTGAGAAAAATTGGTATTAACTCTCTTTAAAAGTTTGGTAGAATTCAGTAATAAAGCAATCTGGTCCTGGGCTTATCTTTGTTGTCAGACTGCTCATTACTCATTCGATGTTTTTACTCAGTGTTGGTCTGTTCAGGTTTTCTTTTTCTTCTTGTATCAGTCTCAGTCAGTTGTATATGTCCGGAAATTTATCCATTTCCTTTCACACTCCTGAGAGAGACACTGGAGTGCTCTGTAGCTGTTCAGCTAGGGTAGACAACTCTGGATGAGGTGTTCGGGGCCATGGCAGGACCCTGTGCACCCAGGAGAGATGACGAGGCACTCTGTAGCTCTTCGGCTAGAGAGGACCACTCTGGGCAAGGATGCTGGAATCATCACTGGGAGCTCGTGCCCTTGGGAGAGATGCTAAGGAACTCTGCAGCACCTCTGCTGCTGTGGGTCTCCCTTGGTGAGGTTGCAGGGGTTGTGGGTGGGATTTTGTGTCTCAAAGAGAGATGCTGGAGCACTCTGCAGCTCCACAGTTTAAGTGAGATACTCTAGGTGAGACCATGGGGTTATGGGCAGGATTTACCCGAATGTCACTTTCTCAAGGATACTTTTCTGAAAACTTTGATTTAAATCAGGTGCTCCTATGGCTCTTTGTTTCCTTCATAGCATATCTCTATTTTTTTTTAAAGATGCATTTATTCAGCATGATGATCAGACTACTACATTTAGCAATCAACAGCATGGGTGCAAAAAAAAGTTTTACATTAAATGTTGGAATACTTTACACTTACCACAGAACAGAAACTAAAATAACCTTTTATACAATTAGCCACAAATACAGTCTTTGAATTTTTTGCCCATACACATGAGTATTTTCTAAAATGTGTCTTCTTTGCTAGGCCCTGCCACCACTGTGTTTGGCATAGCATGTCTTTAATTCAGGGTTTCTCACTCTCAGCACCACTGGAAACTTGTGCTAGATATAACCTTATTGGGGGAGGGGGCTGTCCTGTGCCTGGTAGGATGTTTTACAGCATCCCTAGCCTCTACCCACTGGATGCCAGAAGTACCTCCTCCCCAGCTGTGACAAACAAAAAATGTATCTAGACATCACCAAATATTCTCTGGAGGGAACCCCTACCCCTGAACCCATGAGAACCACTGCTCTAACTAACCCATTGGTTATTTTATATATAGTCTATCTCTTTCCCTGTACTCTAAACTCCAGAAGAGCTTTTCTCCTAGATTCCCAAGGATATACCACAGTGCCTAGCACCTCCCAGATGCTGGACAAAAATTTGTTAAGTATATGAATGAATGAGATGGCTAGGCTGGGATTTCAGAGCTCTAATGAGTGTGGAGACTAATAAGGTGTCTGCAGTAGAGAAGGAAAGAATACATCTGAGCCATAAAGTGAAAATTAAATTTTATTGGAACACAGCCACTTCTATTAATTTACATATAATCTATGGCTGCATTTGTGCTACAAAAGGCAGAGTTGAGTAGTCGCCACAGAGGCCACATGGCTCACAGAGCTGGAAATAGTTATGTGACTCTTTACAAAAAAAATTTGTTGACCCAGTTTTTAGAGAATATGTTCAGGATACAGTATAAGTTCTAAATTAACATTAAAGTATCCGAATGGCTTTGAAAACAGATTTCCAATTTTTTTTTGTATTACACCATTGCCCCCACCACACACGTGAGAAATTTGCGTGCACAAAAACACAAACACACATATTCCAGCGACAGTCTTTTTTGAAGTATATTTTCTCCTGTTATTGCATTGATTTTGAAGATATTTAGGTGCATCCCACTTGCCTTTGCAAGTTTTAAAAAAAGTTTTGCTGAACACCATGAATCTGTTTATTTTGTGACTGCTGATGGAGTATACAAAATCTTGCTTGGAGATGGTGAGTAGTTTTCATAATTCACTCACTGATTCATTCAACAAACATTTAGGAATGCCTGCTGAGTGCTGGGCCCTGCTAATACAGAGATGCATAAAATGCATTCTTTGCTTGCAGCCTATCAGCAGCGAGAGACATGTAACAATTATCTGGAAAACAATCTCATTTGTGCTGAAATAAAGTGGCTTTGGGGAGAAGAGAAGGTCCAACCGAGGCTGCTTTATAAAACAGGAGGGAACATATGCTTTGTATCTTTAGTTATACTTCTAATTATTACACACCAAGTTAGATACCAAGGTGCCAACATCAAATGATTAGAAAAAGCTTGAGTTTCATAAGTAGCATCTTTTTCTTGATGAAACTCATTAGAAGCATCGAGAATAAAAATCACATTTAATTTAATAATTTTCACAAATCTTCTCCCACTAAGCATCAAATATAAGAATCATGTTTAATTTGATCATTTCCTGCAAACCCTTTCCTAATTGCTGCCATTAGCTCAGGGGGCCTCCATGGGGGGTGAACTCTGGGTGCAACCTGGAACATCTAGGTACTCAGGAGAAGACTATTGGATTCAGTACAGGAGTGCCTGGTACCTGCATTTACGTATAACCAAGGGCTCTCCAGCAAGGGTACATGAGGTTTGTTTCCTTTACTAAGAACCTCTTAGTTTCCAGTTCACAGAAATGACACTTTTTCCAGACAGGCTTATTTTCATGGGTAAGAAGTAAAATAATGTCTGAAGCAATGGCCCTCGAATGTTGCTGCATGTTAGAGTTACCCGTACAGTTGTAAGAGTCCTGATACCCAGGCTACTACTCAGACCAATTACAACATAATGTCTGAGGGCAGGACCCAGACAGCTGTAGTTTTTAAACTCCTCAGGTGATTGCAATGTGCAGCCAACTTTGAAATGGCTGTTATAAGTCATTGGCTCTCAAACTTTAGCTTGCTTTGAAATCACCCAGTGAACTTGTTAAACACACAGTGCTGAGGTCTGGCCCCAGAGTTTCTGATTCAGTGGGTCTGGGGAAGCTGGAAAATTTGCATTTCTAACCACTTGTTAGGTGATGCTGATGTTGTGCTGGTCTGGGGACACTTTGAGAACTACTGCTTTAGATTAAGGCAATGAGAAGGAATATTGTTGGAGAAAAATAGTGGTCCTTCTTATTTCCTCACTAAGTCTGTCCACTTTGAATTTTGAAGAACAAGAGTGGAAAAGTCAGGCTGGAGATGTCACTGAAACATTTGCTGTGTGCTTTTAAGACATTCTTGGAATGATCTGTAGGCCATCTTTGGAATACCCTTGTACTATCTGGGAAAATACATTGCTTTTCAGGGCTTCTCTCTACCTCTTTTCTTTCTTAAGAAAGGCTTGAGATGAGGACTTTGTTAAAATGCTCAAGGGCATCTAAGGGAATCAGGTGCATTCAAAATGCTTTTAATTCTAGAGAAAACTGGACATTTGAAAACAGAGGTTTTGCAAAAAAGCAATCTTAAATGATATAGGTATTACTAATGGAATAACCTTATAGCCATGTGAGAAAAACTTGTAGCTAATAGCCCCCCCAAAAACATTCCACAAAAAAATAATAGTGAGTTGAAAAGTAATATTATTAAACAGAACACAAATAATTAAATATATTTTAACTATCTATATTGACATCAGCAAAGAGGACTATGCCCAGACCTTAATTACCTTAAACATTTAAGAAGCAATCTCATACTACCTTGAACTGATTTCTATTTTAAAATAGAAGCTCACCTCCTATCTTAAAATAGATATCCAGGTGTTTATATTTCACTGTGAATACTACCTTTTCAGAAGCTTCAACTGAAGGGATAATCTCACTGGCCATGCCTCCTCAGTGAATTCTACTTGTACACACCATTTAATGGGGAAAACTTTCCCCAGTGGCTGTGAAATCCCAGGATGCAAATCAGAACAGGAAGTACATTCACTAGCAGGGAACTACAGGCCTTAGGGGAATTTGATACTAGTGCACATATTTTAGGAAGGAAGTGGTGAAGTGAATTAGGCAGGGTTACAGAAGTAAGATGGCAAACTGGCCAGTGTGCACTGAATTTTGAGTCCTCATCCTCTGAAAACCAGTAGCTTTTTGATATGCTGTTTACCTATTCATTTTATAAAAAAGACTATTTATTTAGAACAGTTTTAGGTTCACAGCAAAATCAAGAAGAAAGTACAGAGATTTCCCACATACCCCTTTCCCCCACCCTAGCACAGCCTCCCCCATTATCAGTGTCCCCCAGCAGAGTGGCACATTTGTTACAATCCATGAACCTACCTTGACTCATCATTATCACTCAAAGTCCATGGTTTACATTAAGGTTTGCTCTGGTGTTGCACATTGTATGGGTTTGGACATGTACTCACTATTATAGTATTATACAAAGTATTTTCAGTGTCCTAAAAATTCTCGTGTTCTGCTTGTTCATCCCACCCTCCCCCAACCTCTGACAACTACTGATCTTTTTACTGTCTGCATTGTTTTGCCTTTTCCAGAGTGTCATCTAGTTGGAATGACACAGTATGTAGCCATTTTAGATTGCCTTCTTTTGCTTAGTAAAATGCATTTAGGTTTTCTTCATGTCTTTTCATAGCTTGATACCTCATTACTTTTTAGGGCTGAATAATATTCAATTCTCTAAATGTACTGCTCTTCATTTTTCATTTTCTCACATGACTATTTTTTCTTTCCCTTCACTTCGACCGCTTACAATCCAAGAATACTTCAAAATTCCTTGCTGTAGGAGATTATGCTTCTATGATGATGGGTTTATAAATGATCCAGGATTTGCAGAAGGCAACCTGTTTTTAGGAAGAGGAAGTGAGATGGAAGAGGAAGAGCACATCTTTGGAGTGGCTTCTTGACAGCTTTGAGGCTTTGGCAAGTTAATGAATGTGAAAGTTAACATAGCCCTTACAAGGCTGTTGTGACCACTAAACGGGAAAATATAGGAGTGGTGTCTGCTACCAAGTGTGTTCTCAGTTGGTAAATGTTAGTTCCTTCACTTCCTGTTCCTTGAAGGGCTTATTTTATTTAATAAATATTTATGTAGAGCCATCGCTGTGGCATGTTTTGGAAATATGGAGATATAAGATACTTCCTTTTTTAGTAGAACTTCATAGTATAAGTCAAAAATAGAGAAAGAAACAGACACGTGTAGAATAATAAGATTGGTACTACCTTATAGGGTGTATATGGGGGAAAGGGCATTATTAGGAGAAATTACCTCCAGGCAGAAATTACCTCCAGAAAGCCTAGGCAATGGGAGGTGCCACCTTGTGTTTATTCCTTTTCTCAGGGGTCACAGCTTTGTGCTACTTGCTGTCCAGTGTCTGAAGATTTAGATAAGGTGGTCAGAATAAGTTGCCCTCATCAAGAAAGTGATCTTTAGGCAAAAAAAATGAAGGAGGTGAGGGAGTTAAACACATTAATATCAGAACAGAGTGTTCCAGTCAGAAGGGATTTGTGAAGCGTGTGCTTTGAGTGTTCTAGGAAAAGCTGAGAGGGCAGTGTGGCTAGAGAGGGAATAAGAGAGAAAGAAGGAAAAATGGGGTTGGGAAAGGAACAAAGCAGAGAGATCATATGGGGCCTTACAGATTGAAAAAAGTAAATTTAATCTACTACATACTTTGCAGCATTAAGCAAACACTATTTTCTACTTGAAATTGTCTATAACAAGTAATTATAATTTCACCATTAAAAGTCAACAAGTCCTCAGAATTATTAAAACAGATTGCTGAATAATGCAGGGAGGGTCGATGACCTTCTTATTAAATAGGTATACTCAGAAGCCTAAATTTATGATAACAAGATTCAGAATAGGCATTGATTTAAAATAAACTTTGTGATCTGAAAACACTCTTAACTCTAACACTTCCAGTTTTTTTTAAACACCCTTGTGGAAACTGTCATTTAAGTGCTTTTTAATCTTCTTTTTTTTTTTTTTATCTAATTCAGCAAATGTTAATGACTAACCTAATGCTTTATGTAAAATCATGCTATCATCAAAATCATGCTATATGTATTAACAGCATCTTTTCATAAAAATTGTTGTTAAGCACTGCTTAACATGTAAATTTCAAATAAAAATTTCAGCAGATTGAATTGAAGAATTTAGGGCTTATAGCAAGTTATTTTTACATCCCCTGACTTCTCATCAAATATCAAGGAGAATGCAGAAAAGACAGAAGTCACCAAAAAAAGATGAGAGAAGACTCAAATAACAAAAATCAGAAATTCTAACAAAAATAGAATTCTGCTGAATTCTACCAAACCTTCAAAGAAGAATTAATACCAATCCTTTTCAAACTATTCAAAAAAATTAAAAAAGAGCCATTCTCCCAAACTCGTTCTATGAGTCCAGCATCTCCCTGATACTAAAATCAGACAAAAATATAACAACAACAACAACAACAACAACAACAACAACAACAACAAAACCCTACAGACCAATATCCTTGATGAATACAGACACAAAAATCCTCAATAAAATATTAGCAAACAGAATACAGCAGCACATCAAGAAGATCATACATCATGATCAAGGGGGATTCATCCCAGGGATGCAAGGATGGCTCGACACACACACATCAAAAACTGTGATACGCCACATGAACAAAATCAAGGTCAAAAACCATATGACCATCTCGATAGATACAGAAAAGCATCTGACAAAATTCAACATCCATTTATGATAAAGACTCTCAAAAAACTAGATATAGAAGGAAAGTATCTCAACACAATAAAGGCCATATATAATAACAAACCTACCCCAAATATAACCCTGAAGGGGGTAAAGCTGAAATCTTTTCCTTTAAGAACAGGAATGAGACAAGCACACCCACTTTCACCACTCCTATTTCATGTAGTATCAGAAGTACTAGTCAGAGCAATCGGGCAAGAGAAAGCAATAAAAAGAACTCAAATTGGAAAAGACAAAGTCAAATTGTTCCCATAAGCAGATGACGTGATCCTGTATATAGAAAAGCCTAAAGACTCCACCAAAAAACTCCTAGAACCGATACACGATTTCAGTAAAGTTGCAGGATACAAAATCAATATACAAAAATCAGTAGTGTTTTTATACACTGACAAAAAACTAGCAGAAAAAGAAATCAAGAAAGTGATCACATTTATAGTAACTACCAAAAACAAAAACAAAAACAAAAACAAAAACAAAACAAAACCTGTAAATATTTATTCCTGAATTCAGGAAGAAAGTTTTTAGTGATTTTCTGTTATGTATGATGTTAACATTGGGATTTTCATGTGCAATATTTATCAGAAGGAAATTCCATTCTAGACTTCATTTATTGAAAATTATTTTTTAATTATAAAAGAATATTAAATCTGATCAAATGCATTTCCTGCATATCATTTTATTTTCATTTATTCTATTAATGTGGTATAAATAACCATAAATTACCAATATTGGAACAATTGAGAAAATTTGAATATGGATTACATACCAGATAACGTAATTAAATCAATCAAATTTCTTCACTCCAATAGAATTTGGTTTACGCAGAAAAATGTACTAGTGTTTAGGAGATACTTATACATGCTAAAGTTTTTATGTCTAAAACTTATTTTTTAATGGTTTTTGTGAAAAATGGTACCTATTTCAAAATTGAGGTACATGAAAACATACATGTTTTATCTATCATTTCTCTATCTGTCTCCAAATGTAGTGAATGCTAACAGTTGGTGAATCTAGGTGAAGGGTATATTGGATATTTCTTCAATCTTAGTATAGGTTTGGAATTTTTCAAAAGAAAACAAATTTGGGGAAAAATGAGGAGAATTCAATATTGAACTTTTTACCTCTTTAAGTGACTGTACTTCATTTTCCATTGCCAGTGTAACGTTTACAAGACCATTTATATATTAAACCCAAAGAAAGACTCAATAAATGTCAAAACTGAGTTTAAACAGACATCATTCTCTTACCATATGAAACGACATGTACCTAAAAATTAGTCACAGCAGAATTATGGTTACTAGAGGCTGGGAAGCGTAGGGGAAGGGGAGATGGAAAGAGGTTGGTTAATGAATACAGAATTATACCTACATAGGAAGAACAAGTTCTAGCATTTTATAGCAGTGCTAGTTGTCTAGCACTATTGTTATAATTAACAATAATTTATTGTGTATTTTCAAATGCTAGAAGAGAGAAGTTCAACTGTTCTTGTCACAAAGAAATGATAAATGTTTGCAATGATGGATAGGCTATTTAGCCTAATTTGATCACAACACAGTGCATACACATATCAAAATACTACTCAGTACCCCATGAATATGTACAATTATTACATGTCAGTTAAAAAATAAAATTAAAAAAAATTTTTAAATGTGGTAGAATTGTCTCCAGGTACACCAAAACTACAAATAACTGGGAAAAAAGTAAGACAAGAATAATCACTTTAGATCAAATGTTTGTTTTAGTAAAATTGTTCTGTGGATCAGCTTTTGACCAGATTGTTTCCTGATAGTCTGGGATTGGGTAGGAAGTGTACTATTCCACTAAAAAAAAAAACAAAAAAAACTTGTATTTGTCTTCATATTTTGTATCAAAAATTTAAAAGTGGCTATAGTTGTCTTTTTGAACAGCTTTAAAGAGTGGCTGGGTTGTCACTTTAACAGCTTTGTTGAGGTATGATTGACATACAATAATTTGCTATATTTAAATAGTACAATTTGGTAAATTTTGACACATGTATGTACCCTTGAAGCCATCATCACAATTTTCTTGTGCTTTGCAATATCTCTTTCCTGCTTTTCCCTGACCTCTCCTCCTTGCCTAGGCAAACACGAGAAGACAACTGCTTTTTCACTGTAGATAAATTTTTATTTTCTAGAATTTTAGACAAATGGAATCATTTAGTATGTCCTCTTTATTGTTGGCTTATTTCTTCTTTCAGCATAACTGTTTTGAGATTAACACATGTTGTTGCTTGGCACAATAGTCCATTCCATTTCATCACTGAGTAGTATTCCATTGTATGTATGTACCAAAACATATTTATCTGTTGATTTCATGGACATTTCAATTTGTTTCCAGTTTTTTCTTATTAAAAATAACGCTGCTGTGAGCATCTGTATACTATACTTTACATGGGAGTATATTTTTATTTATTTACTTCTGGCCACATGGTAGATATAAATTTAACTTTTTAAGAAACTGTCAAACTGTTTTTAAGTAATTGCATCATATTTGCATCTCCACTCTCAGAGGATGAAACCTATAGTTGCTCCATATTCTCACCAACACTCAGTAGGGTCAGTCCTTTTAATTCTTGTCATTCTAATAGTAGTTTTATGGTAGCTCATTGTAGTTTGAATTTGCATTTCTCTAATGATTAATGATGTTGAGTATCTGTTCATATACATGCTTATTATTCACAACTCTATTGCATTTCAACTGTGTGCATACACTATTTTCATTCTCTCTCTATGTGCTATGTGCTTCTGGTTTTAGGAGACATGAACTTTGGATACATTTTAATCTAGAATAGTTTCAGGTCCTAGATATTATGGGTAAGTAATATTCTATGTTAAAATGATAACCTACCCTTTTCACCCTTCATACTTCACAATGTTCTTACAAGGATTAAAGGAAATGAATGTAATATAAATGAAGTACTTTTCAAACTTTAAAACTCTATACAAATATAAGAGTTTAGGATAATGATATCTGCTAAACATAGTGGCTTCTTAGTAACAAAGTTAACCATTTCTTAGCAGAATAGCAAGAAAACTGAATAAAATATATTTCAGATTCCAAGTTAAACAGGCACAGGAAGCTTTGTCAGATATTCTAAAATGGTTACATAAAACAGAGAAATTTTAGGAAGCACATCTTTCCTATAAGAAGAATATTTTCTTTGTTGAACTATCTACCTTTGTGTTAGGTGTGAGCACAATTTCTTATCATAGGTAAGTTTGAAGCCATGTATATAAACATTGGGGGGAAGATTTAGTTGAACATGGATAGGGCCAAAAAGAAGTGCCTTTTAAAATAAATTAAAATATCATTGTTGGAGTTGCAAATTGAATATTGTCCACTAATCATAGATAATAATTCCTGTATCTGAATTGAGCCATTGTCTGATGTTAGGTGCATGTTACACATTACAACTGACCTTAAGCTAATCCACGTTGACTCCTGTGCTAGGTTTAATAAGAAATTTTAGCAAATCCATTAAATATTAAGTCTGGGACTTTTCCTTAGTACTTTTAAATTGCTAAGGGCATTGCATTAGCCAAATGTAAATACAAAAGCTGCATTCATAAATAGTATTTATGAGAAAGCTTATATACAGTAGTACAATTTTAGAGAAGTTCATTCATAACCCTTTTAGGAAGTCAAAAATAAAGGATCTAGGACAAATCATCCTGTGTGGCTTGAACCCAACTGAACCCAGTTAAAATTATGTTCAAGCATTTTTAAAAGGAAAAAAATAACAAAATACAAAGCCTGAGAAAGAACTGTGTGACATTTGTGAGAGACAAACTGTTCCTTCATTCAATACGTATTTATTGAGCACCTACTTTATGGAGGTAGTGAAGTGTAGAATTTTTTCCTCCTTTAACTGGTAACATCACCCTCTTTCTTTTGTCCAGCCTCCTCTCCTTCACTTGTTGTGGTCATGGGATAGTATATCATGGTGCCTGCCCTTCCCCTCCCAACCATATTCACATAGTTGTTTACATGTAGCAGGCTGTTCCATGGATTTACTCCATCCCCCTAATCACAGAGTTTGATTTAGACGTAGATAGGGGCTCTAAACTTGACTGATAAGAATCCTTTCTAAGATTTGAGAGAGTACCACTTGGAGAGACATGGAGAGAGACACATTGAGCTCTGACAACATTGTTTGAGACCCTGATCCAGTTATGCCTGGAGCCAGATGCACTTCCGGATTTCCAATTTCTTAAGCCAAACCTTTCCCTTTATTTTAATCTAGTTTCAGTTGAGTTTCTGTCACTTGCCAAAAACAAACAAACAAACAAAAGACTGCTAATAAATAACTTATAATGAGTCAGGCACTGTTCTAGGTAGGTACTAGAGAAATTATGGTGAACAAGACCCAGACTTTGTACTGATGGAGGTTACCTCTGTGTGTGTGTGTGTGTGTGTGTGTGTGTGTGTGTGTGTGTGTGTGTGAGAGAGAGAGAGAGAGAGAGAGAGAGAGAGAGAGAGAGAGAGAGAGAGAGAGAGAGAGCGAGAGATGACCCAGGCATTGTGGTTTTGACTATCATGTTGGAAAGAATGGTCAAAGATCATAGTTTACTGCTGGAACTTTTCATGCTTCTGATTCCACCTCAGTGCACCTGGGTTGTGGAATCTGCATTGGTGAGATATATTTGTACTTAGTACATATGTTTCCATTACTTGTTTGATTAAGAAAAGGTCTGGCAGGTAATTCATAGGTAGATCATAAGCCACTATTGGGGACTTTTAGTTCCCCTGCTGTAAGAATGAGCCAAAAGAGGAAAATATCTGCATATGTGAAATAGTTTTAGACTAACGTCTGTGACTAGGAGTCTGAAATCAGAAAATATGGTGCGATGATGAAAACATAATGATCAAATGTAAAACCATGATAGAGGTGGTGATTGGCAAATTGGATTCTAATGGAAAACATCAGTAGGATTTAGGAAAAAAGGATGAAGAAATTAGAAGCAGGAAAGAAAAGAGAAGAGATAGCAAAGTCATGTGTAGAGAGTTCAATCTAAGCTATAATTAGAATCCCAGAAGAAAAAATAGAACAGATGGAAGGATCAGAAGCAATAATCATAGAAATAAAAGAAGAAACATCATTGGCCTGAAAAAAGATATGAATCTGCTAATAAAAAATGCTCACCGTGTCCAACAAAATTAATACCTATGAACCAACAACTAAAACTGTGCTTACTAAAGTGTGTTCTACAGAACAATATGCTTATTTGAAAAATCTTTTTGTGGCCTGGTAAGTATGGAAAATTTTGTGTGATATAATGGCTTCTGAAAGATTCACATTGTACCTTTGCTGTAACAACAAATAAGTTTAATGTTTTAACCAGTGTTTATCTAATTTATATGGCCACTTTTGGGGGATAACATTATTAACATGTATCAGAATAGAGTTCTACAGAACTTATTTTGGTGAAATAATTAGACATTTTCTGGTTACACTGTCAAATTTCAATATATGAGTATCTATATATCTCTATTTCTATCAATATCACCTCTATCTCTATGTCACCACCACATCTATATATACATCTACAACCACAGCTACAGCTATGGCTACAAATCTACCATCTCTATCAACTCTGTCTCTATCTCTGTCTCTGTCTCTATCTCTGTCTCTGTCTCTGTCTCTGTCTCTGTCCCTAGCTCTAACACTAGCTCTATCTTCTACACAATGATCGAGACAGGTACTTATTTATTTATTTTTAACATAGTATGAATTTAAACATACTTAATGTTGAGTAAGTAAAACAAATGCCAGAAAACAATGGAATTTTGTTCACAGTTTTAAAAGACAAAACATTGACTAAACTGAGAGCCTTTCTTAGATATGTGAAAAGTCATTCATAAACACTTCCTGAAAAGTTTATTTCACTTTTTACTTCCAATCCATGAGGCCTACATCAGATAAGCTATTTAAGGAAGGGGAAATTATAGTATAAGTGCAGTGGCAGTAAGAACTGAAACCAGCAACCAGAGTTAGTTCTAGATCATTATTGTACTTACAGTTACAGAATAAGGCAACACGTAAAAAGTAACTCAACTCTTAAATTATGAAATTATAATTTAAAAATCTCCAGATTACTTAAATAGAAAGTAAGAAGTTGTGGAAACAGATGTGTAAGGAAAATAAAAATGTGCTAAATTATCATTTTACATGATAAAAGTCAACAGGTATTTTTTCTTGATATGGATTGGTTGGGAAAATAAAGTGTTTAAAATTTTAAAAAATAAATATTCTTAATAACTGGAATGACTATTTTATAAACCAACGAATTAAAAAAAGACAAAACATCTATGCATAGAGAAATGATTGAAGTGGAGAATTGAGTAGTTATTTCTGGGAGTGAGAGTATGAATGATATTTTTCCTTTTTAGGAATTTATTGCACTTTACTCATACTTGACACCAAATTTAGATTACCTCAATAATTGCTAAAGAATAGATATGAAGATATATCTTTAAAAGTTAAAGTCACCAAATTTTGGCAGTACATATTGTCTTAAAGTTTTTCATACCCTTTAAGCCAGTAATTCTACTTCTAGAAATCCATTCTAATGACTTAATTTGAAGCACAAAGAATATACAAGAAAATTTATTTCATCTTTTAAAATGAAGGTATGAGTTATACAAAATGTTTAAAAACTTGCCTGTTTGGAGATCATAAATGTGATAAGGGGTTAATATCCAAAATATCTAAGAAACTAATACAACTCAATAGTAAAATAAACTTCAAAGAAGATATACAAGTGGCTAACAGGTATATGAAGAGGTGCTCAACATCACTAATTATCAGGGAAATGCAAATTCAAAGCACAATGAGATATCACCTCATACCTGTTAGGATGGCTGTTATAAAAAAGACAAGAGATAAGAAGTATTGTGGAGGATTTGGAGGAAAAATAACCCTTGTATGTTATTGATTGAAATCTAAGTTGGTATGGGCATTATGGTAAGCAATATGAAGGTTTCTCAAAATATTAAAACTATAATTACTATATTATCCAGCAATCCTACTTCTGGGTATTTATCTCAAGGAAATAAAAGCAGTTTCTTGAAGAGATATCTGCACTCCCATGTTCATTATAGCGTCCGTCATTCGCAGTAGCCAAGATATGGAAATAACCGAAGTGTACATCAATAGAAGGATGGATAAAGAAAATGTGGAATACTATTTAGCTATAAAAAAGAAGGTAATACTGTCATTTTTGACAACATGAAAGTAATTGGAAGACATTATGCTGAGTGAAATAAGCCAGGCACAGAAAGACAAATACTGCATGATCTCACTTATATGTGGAATCTTAAAAAGTTGAACTTGTAGAAGCAGAAGGTAGAATTGTGATTGCCAGGAGTTGGGGGTTGGGGGAAACAGAGAGATGTTGGTCAATGAATACAAACCTTCAGGTATAAAATGAATAGGTTCTGGAGATTTAATGTACAGCATAGTGACTATAGTTAATAATACTGTATTGTTTACTTGAAATTTGTAAGAGAGATTTTAAATGTTCTCACCCCCACCACCTCCTACACAAATGACAACTATGGGTGATGATGAGTGTGTTAATTAATTTGACACACACAAATCAACACATAAATATGTATATCAAGCCATCACATTGTATACTTTGAATATATACAATTTTGTTTGCCAATGAAGTATTTAAAATTTAAAAAATTGATTGTTTGCATTTCACTATTTTATTGACTAAATTTGTGGTGCAATTTTGAGGAAAGTATCCTTGCAGACTAAGTTATTTGTTTTTAGATTTTTTTCTTCTCATTTTTTAATGACAGTAACACATGCCCATTGAGGAAAATTACAAAAATTCATAAAAGTAGAAAGACATGTCAATGCAAGAATAGTAAGGGATGCTACAAGCAAGGTTAGGTACTACGCATTTCCAATAAATGTTTTTCAAATGAATGAGTCAATAAATGAGAGAATAGGTTCTAGCTGACTCATCCTTTTAGTAAGCTCCGGAAGGATTGGATTTATGACATTTCAGTGCAAATTAACATTTAGCACTTTTTTCAGTAGCTATTATTTTACAAGCAGCTTTCTTGAAAACATTGTGACTGTAAGCAGGACTCCCCATAAAGCATATAAATAGCTTATGAGTGAGGAAATAAATATTTTATATCTCATGGAATTTTATATACAACAGTTTTGTAATAGAATGAAGTTAAAATGGATGGTATGGGAATAAGTACCACTTAGTTTTATCCCTCCATTTTTAAGAGCTGCTACACAGCTGCTGAATGACTCTTAAAATGTCTCAAGATATTTATCATTTAGTGTATTGTGTAAATGAAACTTGGCACAAGTAGTAATCAGGAAGCTTGAGTGTCAGCACTGGCTCCTGGCAGGAGGTAGGACACACTTTCTGCTACCAGATGGAAGCCCAACACACAGGGGAGTAGCAACCGGAAGGAAATGAAAACTTGGAACAATCAAAGACCTTGGCAGGGGTTCCCAGGGAGAAAATTAGCTATGCGGATCAAGTTCAAATCAAAGCATGGTAATTCTCATCACTCCCAAGCAGGCATTAAATATCTAAGAAGAAACCTACTGGTATTATGCAAGAAAGGAAGAGTGGAGACAGCAGGTGTCAGTCAAATTAAATCCCTTTTAGGAATCCTGTCAGCAATTAGATCAGAAAGAAGAGGAAGAAGAATGACACCTTGATAGAAGATACTAGATGACGTGTGTTAATAACAAAAATGAGGAGATGTCTAATACCTGAACTTTACAGGTTTTCAGAGATGTCTGTTGGGCTATTTAATAAGAAAAGAGTCCTGAGATTAAGGTCTCAACACCAGGTGGTCAATTTAAACAGCATCGATGTGGAAGGAAATGCTGAGATTTGATAGAACTACGAGATGAAGGAGTGGGGATTTTTTCATAAGAGAAGGCAGGCCTAGGCATGAAGAAATTAGAGCAGTTATCCTTTCTTCTAACACTATAATAAACATTAATGACTTAGAAATTTTAAAAAACAAGATTTCTGGGCCCCACCCCAAGTTTCTGATTCTGGGGTGGAGTAGGGCCCAAGAATTTGCAGTTCTAGCAAATTCCCAAGTGATGCTGATGCTGCCTGTCAGTGAACCACACTCTGAGAACTACTACATAGTGGACGCCGTGTTATGCAGGAGGCTGGGAGGAAAAAGCAAAGATGTTAATCATGAGGTAGATGGAGACAGGCTGCAATGCAAACATTGGAACTACTCTGGAAGACACTGAATTTTGACTGGTGTCTCTTGTAAAAAGGGTACACCATTCCAAATAATTTATGTAGATACTCCCTTTCAAGTGGAATGTAATTCCCCACTCCTAAAGTGTGGCCTATGGATTGTGACTTCCTTCCAAAAGGAAAAATATAGAAAGGGGTGGGGGGAAGAGTAATTTACTGTGGAGAAACCTGACAATTACTACTTCGGCCAGGTGATTAAGGTCAACGCCATCAGTGATAAGTCATGTTGATAGTATATCCTCTTGCCTGTTGTGATAAAAATGCCACTTCTTCACTGTGGTCTTCCTTCCCAAAACACATAACCATAGTCTCATTATGAGAAAAATATGAGACTATTGAGGGACATTCTGCAAAATACTTGACCAGTACTCCTCAAAATTGGCAAGGTCATCAAAAAGAAGGAAAGTCTGGGAAACTGCCACAGCCAAGAGCAGCCTAAAGAGACATGATGACTAAATGTAATGTGGTATCCTGGAAATGAAAAAGGATGTT
Source organism: Cynocephalus volans (assembly GCF_027409185.1). NCBI lineage: Eukaryota > Metazoa > Chordata > Mammalia > Dermoptera > Cynocephalidae > Cynocephalus > Cynocephalus volans. The sequence goes on from NC_084472.1 coordinate 54,731,804, forward strand.
AGGGAAAAATAGAGGAAGTCTGAATCAAATAGTGACTTTAGTTAATAGTCATGCGTCAATATTGGTTCATTAATTGTTAGAACTTTACCATACTAACATAAAATGTTAATAATAGTGATGACTGGGTGCAGAGTACATGGAAACTCTCTGTGCTATCTTTGCAATTTTTTCTGTTCTAAAAATAAAGTTTGTTAGAAAAAATATATATCTAAAACTTGGAAATGGGGCAAGAAAAAGTAGTATGCCACATTCCTTCTTGACAAGGCACAGACCTTTATGTGGAAGGCTCTCATCCAAAATAGATGCTAAGCACATGATTGATGAGTATGATGAAGGGGGTTGAATTCTCTTTCACATGTGCGGGGTACATTACCTTTCATGTTATGATATCTGTGATGGTCCTTGGAGAATTTCTCTAAGGGCTTTATGAGGAATAATTAAGTGTCTCCTGAGCTACTGATTTTTTATTTTAAAATATATAGATAATATGAATCATAAAATGGATGGTGTCTTCTTCTCTGTGATGCTGCTGGACAATTCTGTGACCTACTCCTAGCAATAAGCAGAGCCTTTTAGCATACATGCCATGCACCACCACCGAGCCTTGTTTCGTGGAACCCTTTCTTTGCATTTTCTTTAAATTTATGTAAGCCACATTTAGTCTGTCAGTGAGTAAATAAAGAAGATATTTGATTTGCCTTTTTGTCCTTCTAGTTTTCAAAATGTTCACTCAATAAATACAATTGTTAAATATTTTTGATTCATTTCTAAGTACATTCAAGGGAAACAAATTTTGCAAGACCAATTCCTTCTATTTTTTTCCTGTCTAAAGAATAGCACTTCCTTCAACACTGCTAGTTCCTTAAATTACCATCTTATTTTTGCCTTTCACCTCCCCAAAATTCTTCAGATGGTTATTTTATGGATTGCAACTAGTTTATTGGCCTCGTTTTACTCATTAAGATACTTACAAAATATTTCAAGAACAAAAATCTTATTGATTGCCTTTGGAGGATGCTGGAGAACCAGCTCTCTCTCTCTCTCTACACACACACACACACACACACACACACACACACACACACACACACACACACACACACACACACACACACACACACACACACACACACACACACAGGCTGCTGGCTGGTAGGGGGATCTGAACACTTGACCTAGATGTTACAATACCACACTCTAACCAATCAACTCAATATTTTGAAACTGATAAAGAAAAGGTAAACACTTTTCAATAATAACTCTAAATGTAAAAGGATTAAATTCCCCACTCAAAATACACAGACTGAATGACTGGATTAAAAAAATGGACCCAACAATATGTTGCCTTCATGAGACTCACCTCATCTGTAAAGACACACATAAAATAAGAGTGAAAGGATGGAAAAAGATATACTGTACAAATAGAAATGAAAAGTGAGCCAGAGTAGCAATTCTTATATCTGATAACATAGGCTTTAAACCAAAAACCACAAAAAGATATGAAGAAGGCCACAATATAATGATAAAAGGACCTATCCATCAAGAAGATATAACAATCATAACTATATATGCACCCAACATCAGAGTAGCCAGATTTATAAAGCAAACACTAGTAGATCTAAAGAATGAGATAGACATTAACACCATAATAGTGGGGGACCTGAACACCCCACTCTCAACATTGGACAGATCATCTAGGCAAAAAATTGGTAAGGAAACACAAGATTTAAACAACACTTCAGACCAATTGGACTTGGCAGATATCTACAGAACATTCCATCCAACAACCTTAGAATATTCATTCTTCTCATCAGCACATGGAACATTCTCCAGGACAGACCACATGTTAGGTCACAAATCAAGTCTCAACAAATTCAAAACAATTGGAATTATTCCATGTATTTTTTCTGATCACAATGGATTAAAACTAGAAATTAATAACAAACGAAACTCTGGAAACTATACAAACACATGGAAACTAAACAACATTCTACTTAATGACATATGGGTCCAAGAAGAAATTAAACAGGAAATCAAAAAATGTCTTGAAACTAATGAAAATAATGACACATCATACCAAAACCTGTGGGATGCTGCAAAAGCAGTACTAAGGGGGAAATTTATCTCATTAAATGCTTACTTCAGAAGAACGGAAAGATGGCAAATAAACAACCTAAAACTTCACCTTAAAGAACTAGAAAAACAAGAGCAATCCAAACCCAAAGTTAGTACACGGAAAGAAATAATTCAGATTAGAGCAGAACTAAATAAAACAGAAACGTGAACAATGGTACAAAAGATCAATAAAACAAAAATGTTGGCTTTTTGAAAAGAGAAATAAAATTGAGAAACCTTTAGCAAAGCTAACTAAGAAAAGAAGAGAGAAGACCCAAATAAGAAAAATGAGAAATGAAAATAGTGATATTACAATTGATACCTCAGAAATACAAGGAAGCATTAGAGACTACTATAAACAACTATATGCCAACAAATTTGAAAATCTAGAGCAAATGGATAAATTTTTGGACACATACAAACTAACAAAACTGAGCCAAGGAGATATAGAAAGTCTGAACAGACCAATATCAATAAAAGAGATTGAAGTTATCAGAAGGCTCCCAACAAAGAGAAGCCCAGGTCTGGACATGTTCACTGCAGAGTTCTACCAAACCTTCAAAGAGAAATTGATACCAATTCTCTACAAACTATTCCAGAAGACTGAAACACAGGCCATTCTCCCAAACTCATTCTATGAGGCAAACCTCACCCTGATACCAAAACCAGACAAAGACACATCAAAAATAGAAAACTACAGGCCAGTATCCTTGATGAACATAGATGAAAAAATCCTCAATAAAATACTATCTAACAGAGTACAGCAACACATACACAAAATTATACACCATGATCAAGTGGGATTCATCCAGGGATGCAACGTTGGTTCAACATATGCAAATCAATAAATGTGATACACCACATCAATAAAAGCAAAGACAAAAAACATAAGATCATCTCTATAGATGCTGAAAAAGCATTTGACAAAATTCAACATTTGTTCATGATAAAGACTCTCTACAAGTTAGGTGTAGATGGAAAGTATCTCAACACAATTAAAGCCATATATGATAAACCAACTGCCAGTATCATCTTGAACAGGCACTGGACAAGGATGCCCACTCTCACGATTCCTATTCAGCATAGTGTTGGAAGTATTAGTCAGAGCAATCGGAGAAGAGAAGGAAATAAAGGGCATCCAGAGTGGAAAAGATGAAGTCAAACTGTCTGTGTTTGCAGATGATATGACCCTATATGTTGAACAGCCTAAAGCCTCTACAGAAAACTCTTACAGTTGATAAATGATTTCAGCAAAGTTGCAGCATAGAAAATCAACACGCAAAAATCAGTAGTATTTCTATACTCCAACAGTGAATATGCAGAAAAAGAAATCAAGAAAGCTAGTCCATTTACAATAGCCACCAAAAAAATAAAATACTTAGGAATAAAGTTAACCAAGGATGTGAAAAATCTCTATGAAGAGAACTACAAACCACTGTTGAGAGAAATTAAAGAGGACACAAAAAGATGGAAAGATGTCCCATGCTCTTGGATTGGAAGAATCAACATAGTGAAAATGTCCATATTACCCAAAGTGATCTACAGATTCAGTGCAATCCCCATCAAAATTCGAATGACATTTTTCTCAGAAATGGAAAAAACTATCTAGATATTTATATGGAATAACAAAAGATCACGCACAGCCAAAGCAATCCTGAGCAAAATAAATAAATAATAAATTAATTAATTAATAAAAATAAAGCTGGAGGCATAACACTACCTGACTTTGAACTATACTACAAAGCTATAACATCCAAAACAGCATGGTACTGGCATAAAAACAGACACACAGGTCAATGGAATAGAATAGAGAGCCCAGAAATCAACCCATACACCTATAGCCATCTGATCTTTGACAAAGGCTCTAAATCTAAACACTGGGGAAGAAACTGCCTCTTCAGCAATGGTGCTGGGAAAACTAGATATTCATATGTAGAAGAACGAAACTAGGCCTGTACCTCTCACCATATACCAAAATCAATGAAAAGTGGATTGAAGAATTAAATATACATCCTGAAACAATAAAACTCCTTAAAGAAAACATAGGGGAAACATTCCAGGAGGTAGGAGTGGGTACAGACTTTATAAATATGACCTCAAAAGCACAGGAACCAAAGGAAAAATAAACAAGTGGGATAATATCAAACTAAAAAGCTTCTGCACAGCAAAAGAAATAATCAACAGAGTTAAAAGACAACCAACAGAGTGGAGAAAATATTTGCAAAATATACATCTGACAAAGGATTAATATCCAGTATGTACAAGGAAGAACTTTACAGCAAAAAACAAATAACCCAATAAAAAATGGGCAAAGGAACTGAATAGGTATTTCTCAGAGGAAGATACACAAATGGCCAACAGACACATGAAAAAATGTTGAACATCACTCAGCATTCAGGAAATGCAAATCAAAACTACTTGGAGATACCATCTCACTCCAGTTAGGATGGCTAATATCCAAAAGACTGAGAATGATAAATGCTGATGAGATTGCAGAGAAAAAGGAACTCTCATACACTGTTGTTGGGACTGCAAAATGGTGCAGCCTTATGGAAAATGTTATGCAGGTTCCTCAAACAGTTACAGATAGATCTACCACATGGCCCAGCTATTCTACTGCTGGGAATATACCCAGAAGGATGGAAATCATCATGCCGAAGGGATACCTGTACTCCAATGTTTATTGCAGCACTGTTTACAATAGCTAAGAGTCGGAACTCACCCAAATGTCCATTATCAGATGAGTGGATACTGTGATATATCTACACAATGGATTTCTACTCTGGTATAAAAAAGAATGAAATACTACCATTTGCAACAACATGGATGTACTTAGAGAAAATTATAGTAAGTGAAACAATCAGGTACAGAAAGAGAAATACATGTTCTCACTTATTTGTGGGAGCTAAAAATAAATAAATAAACAAACAAACATGCACACAAATAAAGGGTGGGGGTGGGGGGAAGAAGACACAGCAATCACAACAATTCCTTGAAGTTGTTAAGACAAGTGAAAAGATATGATATAGTGGGAGGGGAGCTGAGTGGGGGGGGGAAGAGGAACGGGTAAAGGGACATGAAAATCAACTATAATGTATATTGAGAAGTTAAGATTAAAAAAAACATAGAGTTTAAAAATAGTAGTCTGAAGAGTCATAGAAATTACTACAACAATCAAATTATAATTACACATTTAAAGAAAAATACAAGGGCCGACCCTGTGGCTCACTCGGGAGAGTATGGCGCTGGGAGCGCAGTGGCACTGGGTGCGCCGAGGCCGTGTTTTCTGATCCTATATAGGGATGCCTGGTGCGCTCACTGGCTGAGCGTGGTGCGAGTGACACCAAGCCAAGGGTTATGATCCCCTTACCGGTCACAAAAAAAAGAAAAAGAAAAAAGAAAATCACAAAAGGAGGTTGAAAAGATTTATGTATATGTTTTTCCAGACCAAAAAAATACTCTAAAATGATTTATTTGGTTTTGGTATTTTGCTAATGTTTTAATTTCCCTGTTATGCTACAAATACTCTTATTCTTCATGACATAAGAGAATTAATGAAGTAAAATAAATGGATTTTATTTTTGGCTATAAATTTTTCTAAAAATAAATGGCAAGTAGTATAACTAGTGGTTGTCCAGCAAATACAGTTCTGTTTCCAATGGCATTTCAGTGTAATTGAAGGGGAGGATAAAACTATTAATGCTAAATATCTTCAGAATAATTTAGGTATTAGTTTGCTTGCCTTTCATGAGAAAAGAGGTATGCTGTGGATAAAAAAGAAGAGATGAATTAAAATAAAATTGATGGGCTTTGAGTACAGTAATGGATTTGATATGGATAGGCAGAGGAAGGTGAACATATGGAGTATATACAGTTGACAATAACATATCTTGTATCTTGGTATTTAACTTGGGACACTAAATATTACAGAGCAGGACATTTGAGGCAGGAACCAAGTCTGGATTAATATCATAAATTGGTACCAAGCACTGGCTGGGCAAACAATAGCAACTAAATAAATACTGTATAAGTTGAATGATTAAAATAATGCACTATGGGGAGAAAAGAGTCAATTTTTGTTGGACTTTGATTGTCAGGCCAAATATATTAGATTTGAGGTTGTATGTGATGGGAAACATTTTTGGGGTTTTTTGGCCCACACTTACTGGGAGCTAACACTTTGCTCATCTCCCAAATTAGAAACATGGAATAGTAATGTTTGCATCTTGATTTTTAATATGGATTCGAGTTTTATCTTCTCCTACTTTGAAGTCACATTTGGATTCTTCTCTCTTCTCTATCGTCTCACTGCCAGTGCTCCAGATTAGACTAACATCTGTACTACTGTTGATGGCTCCTGGTGCGTCTCCAAATCTATACTCTTTCTACGTTAAGTAACGCTGGCAAAACTTCGCTGGTGCTCAGCGATATGCAAAGGCTCCACGTTGCCTTTCAGGTACATTTCGATCTTCTTTCTTATGGTCTATTCTCTTTGTTACTTATTTTCCACTAGTTTTCCACATCTCCCTGAAGAATATTTCCTTTAGTAATTACGTGTATCTTCATTTTAGACTAATTTAACTTATTCATTATAATTTCCCAGTCTAGAAGGCTGTTCTTTTCTTCCAGTCAGTTAAACTTACCTAATCATTTATTAGTTTTTTTTCAGCTGGTGCCCCTTCAGTCAGAAAAAAAAATGGTTTCAGAATGCCCTTATCCCATTTCCCTAAGAAATGTAGTTCCTTTTCACATCTTTGTACCAATTGCATATATAAATAAATAAATAGTGAGTGGGTGAACAGAGCTGGGCTCATCACAGGAATTTAATATATGTTGATTCACGGATGAGCAGAGAGGCGGAAAATAAATGAATCAGACCTATAGAGTTGCGGAAGTTGATACTTGCACCCACTATTGGACACTGAAGTTAAAATTCAGTAGTGATAATGACTCCACTCTTCTGCAAGAGTAGGAAATTCCAGTTTGACCATTTATTATCTTCTGCAATAACAATGACATATTTGTCTTGCATCCTCCAGCAATTTTTTCCCATTAAGCTTACCCTTCCCTTTCCCTGATCGCTCCTCCCTGATATCATTTGATACCACTTTTTCCTTTATTACTTTCATTGGTTTACACTTCATAAATCTTATACTATCTACCAAATTTTTGAAATCTACATTGAGGTATAATTGATATACAAAAGGTTACACATGTTTCATGCATACTATTTTTTTTTCCAAGACATATACTTAGTTTATTCCTTGGGCCCAGCTGTTCACACTTGTCACACTAACTCTAAGAAGCAGTTTAAAGGCACAGATACATTCTTCCTTGAGAATACATACATCTTGAGGAGTTTGGACATAAGCATACACTTGTGATACCCTCACCACGACCACGGTACTAATTATATTCATCAACTCCAAAAAATTTCTTGTGCTCTATTTTTTCCTCTAAATTTTGTCTGTATGTATTTTCTTGATATCGAGGATCAGTTTAGCCTAGATAGTGAAATATTTTCAAGGAAATAAAAAGTTCTGCTATATTTTCCCCCTCAGCATTTTAAGTCATTTCCATTGCTTGGAAAAGCAAACACTCTAATAACTTGAGTGAATTAAATGCCTTCCTGTAATTTACAGAATCTATGATTAGCCTCAGACCTCTGATGAGACATGTTAAATAACTCTAGGATGAGTGCCGTGCCATTTCAGCCAATACCACAGCCCATCAGTCCTCATAGCTCTCTCAGGGTTTACTCGACCCAGCACACTAAAACCAGGTCATCCTAGATGCAGCCTAACCTCAAAATTTTCCTTCTGCACGTAAAACTAGTGAAGTTTCAACTTAAGCCCTCAGCCTTTGTGCAGCTTCTTGATACCTGAGCTTTTAATTACAAATGTGTTTTCAAAAGTCACCTGCTTACTCTTTTGGAAATATCTGACTCAGTCAATAGCACTACTCGGTAAATACTTGTAAAAGTGCAGGACTGCTGGTCCTCCCTTGGTGTCTCCATGGAGAATAATAAAAATGTTAGCAGCTGAGACCAGGCGTAATGTGCCATGATGGCTCCAAGGGCCACATCTCCTCTCCTTTCTGCTGCTCAGTCTGACTTTAAGCAATTGTGTGCCTGGAAGGTGGGCTAGGAAGCTAGACTATGAATGGGGAAAAAATGGATAAAAGATACCTAATTTGCTTACACTGAGAAACAGGCATATTTACTTGATCTTATAAAAAATATATGAAGATTATCCTCTGCATGCTTTTAAGACTTTCTTGATCAAATAAACAAACAAAAATACCCCCCCCCAAAGTCACCTAAATCCCAATAATAATTGCTTTAGTTAAAAAAGTGTAGCCTATTCATATAGTGAAATATTTCTCAGCCATTAATAATCATTTTCAAGGAGTATTTGATGATGTTTGAAAATGTTTATGAGGACAGCTTAGGTAAAAAACAAAAAAGCATTACCTCAATTTTGTCAATATATTTGTTAAATCCTACCTTTTATTTATATGCATGCATAGAAAAAATTATGGAAGGAAAGATACCCAATGCTAACAATCGTTAATTCTGCATGGTGGGATTGATTGTAGGGAATTTTATTTTATTTTCTTACACATTTCTTTCTTTTCTTGAATATATATGTATTTCTGAATAATTAGAAAAACAATGGTAAAATATTAAACTTTTTATCAGGTTTAAATACTCCAGAGTTTCCCCTGTTGAGTGAAGATACCCCCAAAAGGGCACTAGAGTTTGTTAGCTAAGGTGACAGAGTTTCACAATCACCTGGGGGCAGGCAGCAAAATCAAAATTTGAGTTGTTGAAGCTCCACTCTTGATCCTGACAGTTTTGGAAAACACTGCTTTATGTGTGCAACTTTATTAAACTTCTAACTGAAGAGGGCTGCCTTAGTTGTCTGGGCTGCTATAAAATGTCCTATAAGTTGAATGGTTTATAAACAAAAGAAATTTATTTCTCACAGTTCTGGAGCTTGGGAAGTCCAAGATCAAGGCACCAGCACATCTGGTGTCTGGAGAGGGTCCACTTCCCGTTCCATAGTTGGCACCTTCCTGCTGTGTCTTCACATGGTGGAAAGGATGAATGAGCTCTCTAGGGACTCTTTTATAAGGGCACTAATTTCTAATCACCTCCCAAAGTCTCCACCTTCTAATGCCATCACCTTGGGGGTTAGGACTTTAACATATACATTTGCAGGGTGGAGTGGGGGAGAGGCACAAACATTCAGATTGCAGCAGGAGCCAAGTCTTGAGTTCATAGAAATGCTCAAAAGGGAGGCTGGAGAAAACAGAAACCTTATTGCTCAACAATTTCCTCTAGGATTATTGAAAAATTTGAATGAAACAATCCAACTACTTGATAAGGGGCTACTCTGAGAGAGGAAAACATTTTTCTCTCCATTACAGCAACACAGTCTTGCTACACACTAATAGTACCTTAGACAAAGATTGTGACTTAATTCACAGTAGTCCTTTGTGTCTTGACTGTGTTGAAGGTCAGAGCTAGATGTCGTGTTCATCTGAGCAACTATCCTTAATGAGATATTTTTTTGGTAGCATTATCTTCACCTGTTCATCAATGCCTTTTTTAAAAAAAATTTTTAAAAATATTTTTCTTTTACATTTGCCTCTTACTGTCAACTTCTCCAAATTTTTTTTGGAAGAGAGAGATAAGCAACGAACATACAAGCAGATACTCTGTATTACTTGCTTTGTTTTTGTATAGAGTATGTATTTTTAATGAAAATAAGCTATGCCATTAGAGCACAAAAGGTATAAAATGTAATATTTTAATATTTTTCCAACTTGGCTTTGGATATTCAATTTCTGCACTTTTTTTGGTCTTTTAATTCATCGCTGTTTTATAATTTAAGGCATATATAAATTAATCTTTTGATTGCCAAGGACATTTTGAACATGAATTAGAATTTTTAATAAAAACATTAATGAAATTAGTGTAAAATTCTGCTAATGAGTTCTTGATTTAGAAAAATGAGATATGCTATAAAAATGAGTCATTAGTTAGAGTTTAATATAGAGGAGGCAAAGTTTTAGAGAAAAATTTACAGCTTTTTTATTATTCACATATATATAATATTATAGTATATTAATATGAACTCTATTTACTGAAGTTTGTGACTTCCCCATAGTATAATTAAAGAATTTGTCAAATTAGACATTGAGGTAACAATGTACTTGAGCGGGGACTCTCGTCTTTTTCTGACAATAGGATCTACCTATCACCTATCTAAATAAAAGGATCATTGCCATTGTGGGAGTTAATTTGATAATAGTGAGGAGATGTCTTAGTCCATTTGGGCTGCCATAACAAAATACAACAAACTGGGTGTCTTATAAACTGGACGTCTTAAATGTTTATTTCTCACAGTTCTGGAGGCTAGGAAGTCCAAGGTGAAGGCACTGGCAGATTCTGTGTCTGGTGAGGGCCTGTTTCTTGGTTTATATATGGCACCTTCTCACCGTGTCCTCACATAGTGGAAGGGAAAAGTTAGTTCTCTGCCTCTATTCTATAAAAGCACAAATACCCCAAACCTGACCTCCTAATGCTATCACCTTGGGGGTTAGGATTTCAGCATATGAATTTCAAAGGGACACAAACATTTGGACCACGGCAGAGGAAATGTTGTTTACTTGATGCAGTGTGGACACAACCCTTTTTCTTTCAGAATCACCCCTGAAGAGAGAAGAGTCAATAATAAATTTTAAGGTGCAGTTGACCATGATGGGCTTCAAGATCAAGGTGAAATATAGAAAGCTCTTGGAGCTGGCCAGTTAGCTCAGCTGGTTAGAGCACAGCCTTTTAACACCAAGGTCATGGGTTCAGATCCCCACAACACAAAAAAAATAAGAAAGCCCTTGATGCGATCATGGATTAACCAATGAGTAACTTGATACTGCTGTGTACAGACTCCCTCCTTGAGGGATGAGATAAGAAATGGCCTTAACATTTAACTCTTGCAGAATTTGTTCTTCTATTACTTATGATACAAATCAACTTAAATGTTATTCAAATACATAGACTATTTATCTCTCTCTATATATTTTAACTAATTACATTAAAAATAAAACAAAGACCCTAATAAACATAGCCTTTCACATTTTATCTACCCAACAATGGTTTATGGACAGATATGAACATAAATAAGTACATTTGTACTCTGTTATTTAAATGACTATGTTATATTCTATTGAAAAATAATAATAAAACCAATCCCCCACTTTTGGACATTTAGGTTGCTTCACATTTTCCACTAAATAAACAGCACATAAAAAAACTTTCAGGAATATCTATTTGCATGAGTACATTATTATTTACTTTGCATCTGTTTCTGGAAATGGAAATGCTGAAGCATGCAATTATGAACTTAGTGTAATGATTCTTGAAAGGGTTGTCTATACGCACAGTTTTCTTTTCACATCCTTTTTATTGCCTGGACTACTGAATTTTGATTTCTGTCTGCATTTATTCCACTGAAACTTCCCTTACTAAGAGAAATCACTTTTCAGTATTTATCTTACTTAACTCACCGTGGCATTTGCAGTTGACTACTTCTTGAAGTTATTTCTATTTCCTGTTTAATACCACTTTTTCCTTGTTTACTCCTCATTTCTTGGACTGCTCCTTCTAAGACTTCATCATTGGCTCTTATGCCACCATTTGTCTTTGCAGCACAGTAAGCACCAGATTTTCATCTTTGGTTTTCCACGCTTTTTACTCTGTTCATTCTGTAGCTTTGGTGTGTGTGTGTGTGTGTGGTTTATATGGTAGCTCAGCCTTCAAACCTCTTTCTTGCTTGAGGGAATCCCTGTTCTTATGAATGATAATGAAAGACAGGAATGAAGAGGATACTCCCTCTTCAAACACACCGAGGGCCAGAGAAGGGACAAGTGACCTAGACTTAGCAAGCTTAGTGCTTCATTCTGGGTCTTTGAGTAAGTGGAGCAGCTGCAGGAATGGTGATAGTTAATATATGATGCTAAAAGTGGTGTCCAGGGGCAAGGACAACGTTCTATTTTGACATCAGTGTCTGGCAGGACAGGAAGTGCTAAGAGATCACTGTGTGCTTTCTGTTTCTTGGGCCTCTGTAGTCCCCTTAGTTCTTGCCCATTTTCTAATTCTGGTTTTCCAAACTCCAGGCAAATTTGGAAGTTCTTGATATATGTTCAGTGAGGTCCCTTTTCAATTTAAGAAAATCAGAGTTTCTTTTGTCTGCCTGCAAGAACTCTACTGGAATTATATGTGCTTTGGGGGGTGATCTTATTCATACCCTTGGCTAAAACCTATATGTTGATGACTTCTAAGTCCTAACTCCTTAAATCTCTATTGAGCCCAAACCATTACATCCAGCTACTCACTGAGTGCTTCTATCTAGATGCCCATACATACTACAAGCTGCCCTTGTTAAAAAATGAACTCTTTATCCTGTCTTCCAAATATTCTCTCCTCTTCTAACCTCAGCCTCAGTAAGACAATAGAAAATGTGCATAATGCATAAGAATAAATTATCTGTTTGGTAGAAGATGATAAAGGCTCTTAAAAATAAATCGGGAAAGGGAGATTGGGAGAGTCAGGTGGCTGACATTCAGCAAGAGTGGTATATGTAGAACTTATCGTGGAGTTAACATTGAAGCAAAGACATGAAGGAAGTGAGAGAGTTAATGAAGCAGATATTTGAGGGAGGAACATTCTAGATATTGAGGATAACCAGTGCAAACCCCAAGGCACGCTTTGTGTATTTGAGGAGCAGCAAGCAAGCATGCCAGTGTGGCTGGTGTAGTGTGAACGGGAGAGAATTAGGAGATGAGGTCAGGACTGAGCAAGGGAATGATTAGAAGGTTCCGAGGAGAGAAAGTGACACAATCTGCCTTAGGATTTACATAGTATCTCTTTGGCTGTCACTCAGATTGAGTTCTGGAAATGACTTTTAACTCCTTCCTTCTTCCTTAGTTCCAGATTCCAACCAACCCCGAAGCCATCTGGTCTGTCTTTGTAACATCTCCTGTGTCTGTCCATCCTCTGCGCTTCCTCTCACACTGCCTTCATTCACATCCCGGCTCTTCTCATCTAGATTATCACAGTTGATAGGCAGTGGGATGTCTGCTTTCTGCTGCTGTAGTCAGGCCTTTGCTTGAATGTACTTTATGATGTTTCCATTTCAATATAGCTCTGTAATTTACATTATTTTGAATTATCTTGTACAAAAAGAAATGAAGAATGGTACTAAGTGCACTTTTATTGTGTGAAATCCTTGTCAGGTGATGAGGCAATCTACAGACACTTAGAACACACTGGGAGAGGTCTTCTCAGATTCCTCATTCACTTCTTACCATTAAAAACAAAACAAAAACAAAACATAATATATTCCCCCACCCTTTTTGTTCTGTTTTTCCTGGGAAAAGTTATGGCATGGGGTTTTCAGACTATGTAGTAACTAATCCTATGGAGTTCTAGTTTATCTCGCAGCACCTGTAAGAATGGTAAAAAGACTAGTATTCCAGTGTAATTTCTTGATCTATAGAACTTGCAAAAGGAAAGGAAATGTCAGAGTTCTAGATTTCAAATTGTGGCATTTGTCATATTGCATTATTATATCTGTAATATATTACAATTTGTAATATAATACAAATATGTATATACAGTATAAACATAATACAGTATTACAATTTATAATACTGTATTTTATTTATAAAACAATATTGTTTGTAATATTGTATTATTGCACATGTAATACAGTATTATTATAATATTGTATTAAGAACAGATTATAAATATCATTAATTTATCTTTCTTATTTAATTAGAAATCCTGCTTTATAAATCTTCCCTACTTCCTCAAACTTGTACTTTCTTTTTTTGCAGCTAAACTAGCCTACCTAGATGGCTTTAGCAAAATTGTTCAGCATTGTTTCAGCAAACCGAAAGAACAACCTCTTGTTTTTGAATCTTTTAATTTTATATACAACATAATTTAATTGGAATAAGGATGGTCTTCAGTAGATCAATCAAGAGCCGTCTTTCTAAGGATTCCATTAATTAGTACGTTAGAAACGTGTATTTACATTCTCTCCCACTCTTTCGCTGTCTCTTCATCTCTTTTCTTTCTCTGTTTCTCTATCTCTTTATCTCTGTTTCTAGCTTTTTCTCCAATTCTTTTTCTTTCTTCCTGTCTCTCCCATCTCTCTTTCTCTCTTCCCTCTCTCTGTCTTACTCTCTTGAGTCTGCTTCCTATTGAGTCTGTCTTCCACACTGCTCCAAGGTAAGTTTTGTTGTATGTGCTGTTCTCTTTTCCCAGAATGCCTTTATTTTTCAAGACTGAAGTATTTGTCTTATAAGAATAAGACCAAACTAAAGCAATTATTTATCTGTGAAGAGTTCTCAGACTTATCTGAGGAGAGCTGTCTCCTCCCTCCCTTTTGCCACATTTCTGAAGCATTTCTCTATTATTACCTTGTCCTACCATATAAAGAGCTTTTTCAGTCAGAGAATGTATTTTTCATTTCCAAAATCTCCCTACATATCATGGCTCCATGTATGTTGGTTTAGTAAATGAATAGTCAGTGAAGAAATTGCGTTAATGGTTGATTACCCAAATATGAGTATAGTAAATAACTGTGGCAAATTTTGATTTTCAAGATTGCTTTTTTCTGTCATTTAACTTGTTTTCAATATCATACCAAATTCTGTTGTCATGGAGTACAAGGTAATTTTGAATAGTTGCTTCGTAGAAGCATATTAAAGGTAAAATTACAGGAAACAATAATGTTCTCTTTTCTAAATTACAGATATATCAGTCTTTTATATATCCTCTCACATCTGTAGTCTGGCTTTATTTTCAATAAAAGGCAGTTCTGGGGCTCCCAATCTAATAGCGTAGATGAAGAACAAACTGTTTTTGGGCACAGATATTTTGCTATTACAGTTTTGATTTGCTCTGTTTCACTTAATTGAGAAAAGTCTATTTTAAGATTAATTGATCTTTGATTCTTTAGACATTTATTATTAAAATAAATCTTGAATTCATCTTTAATTCCCTAGAATTTATTGATCTTCAATTCCTTAAGTCAAGTTTATGATTAAATTTCGAATATATTGATCTTTAATTCTTTGGACAAGAAACTTCTATGTGCCAATCTTGATAATCTTGATTTGTATTCCAGGACTTCCATGCTTCAAAGAGGCTTTTATTACAATACCACCCTGACAACCAGAGTGAAAAGTAACAGGGTCTTGCAGATGAAATTCCCGAACAAAGTGTTATAAACAGGGTCATGTCCTATTTGTTTTCATAACTCAGGGCAGTTTTTAGAAGAATGGAATGCATGGCTTCCTGCCACAGCAAATATTTATTTTTGCAAAGCACACATTTTGAGTATTGAAAAAGATCCAAAGCAGCATGTTGAGGACTAATTTACATGCTCTCTAGCAGTCAATCTTAATGCACAGATTAAATAGCTTTTCATTTATGTAACACAACAAATAGAACTATTTGGTTTTATAACAACATATGAACTTTGCCCCTAAGATATCCCATAGCTAACATAATGTATATAGATTTCTTCCTAATCAATAGCACGGAAAGATAAAAAGCTGACTTTTAGATCCTGTTTTAGTACCTATTTCTGCCAGACAAACACACCTAATGGCTTAGTGGCTAAAAACAACAATTTAATTATTTCTCAAGACTCTGCATGCTGGATGTACTCACTGTGCAGTTCTTCTCAACACGATGTTGACTGGCAGTGGAGTCTCTGAGGGCTGTCCTGGACTGGCATCCCCAAGGTGAATCATTCACATGACTGCTGGTTGGTGCTGGCTGTTGACCTCGCACCTTGCTGTTCCTCCATGTGGTTTCGTCTTGTCATAACATGGTGACTAGATTCCAAGAATACATAAGTAGAAGGTGTCCTCTTCCTAAGGCCAGGGCTCAGAAGGTCACTTTCATTGTATTCTATTGGTCAAAGTAGCCCAATTCTGAGGAAGCCATCTAAACAGGCGAGGTGAAATCAACTCTATCTCCCAGTGTGGGAGTGGCATTTACATATAGGGAAGGCAGGGACTGATGGTGAGCATTTCTGGAGATGATCAACTGCAGATCCATAAAAGACTCTCAGTTTCATTTTATCTGCTGTTTAGTTTCATTTACAATCTAGTTAGTATTGTTGCTATTTAAGGAAGTTGATGGGTTAGACTGATTATTCTCCTACAGTGGAAATTAGTAGATGAGAACCTGTGAAACTTCTGAAAATGTATGCAAAATATTGTACAATTGTGACATTTTGGGGAGGAGGAGGAAAAGAAGCAGTAGTGCTTGGTAGTCAAGAGCTTAGGCTCAGGGGTCTCAAATAATTTTTCTTTAAATCTATGCAGAATAACTTATTACTTGTGTCATTTGGGATGAATTACTTATCCTCTCTAAGCTTCAGCTTCTTTATTTGCATTATGAGCATAAGAATATATAGATTTTATTGGTTGTTGTATGGATTAAATGAGACGATACATGTAAAGATCTTAGCACAAGTCTTGGCACATAGTAAGGGCCAAAAAAATATTAAATATCCCTCTCAACAGGTCAGTGAGTACCAAAAAAGAGTAAAACCATGGCCTTGAATTCTCTGAGCTCAACCCCTATTAAATTAGGTAATCAGAAATCTACATTCTTGTACTAAATTACTTAAATATCCAACTGGAGTACTTTCTTAAATTCTGATAGAGCAGGATGCTTTCAGGTTCAATCAGGTGCTGATACAAGAAATAGGCAGGAAGAAAGTTTCTGTGTATTTATTTATTTATTTTTTATTTTATTTTTTTAAGTTAACCAATATATATATATATTTTTAAAATTTTATTTTGTCGATATACATTGTGGCTGATTATTGTGGCCTAGTACTAAAACCTCCCTCCCTCCTCGCTCTCCTCCCTCCCACCCAACAATATTCTTTCTGTTTGCTTGTCGTATCAACTTCAAGGAACTGTAGTTGTTATGTCTTCTCCCCGCTCCCCACCGGGTTTTTTTTTTTTTTTTTTTTTTTTTTTTGTGTGTGTGTGTGTGTGTGTGTGTGTGTGTGAATTTATTTATTTATTTCTAGCTCCCACCAATAAGTGAGAACATGTGGTATTTCTCTTTCTGTGCCTGACTTGTTTCACTTAATATAATTCTCTCAAGGTCCATCCATGTCGTTGCAAATGGCAGTATTTCATTCGTTTTTATAGCTGAGTAGTATTCCATTGTGTAGATGTACCACATTTTCCGTATCCACTCATCCGATGATGGACATTTGGGCTGGTTCCAACTCTTGGCTATTGTAAAGAGTGCTGCGATGAACATTGGGGAACAGGTATACCTTTGACTTGATGATTTCCATTCTTCTGGCTATATTCCCAGCAGTGGGATAGCTGGGTCATATGGTAGATCTATCTGCAATAGTTTGAGGAACCTCCATACCATTTTCCATAGAGGCTGCACCATTTTGCAGTCCCACCAACAACATATGAGAGTTCCTTTTTCTCCGCACCCTTGCCAGCATTTATCGTTCATAGTCTTTTGGATTTTAGCCATCCTAACTGGGGTGAGATGGTATCTCAGTGTGGTTTTGATTTGCATTTCCTGGATGCTGAGTGATGTTGAGCATTTTTTCATATGTCTGTTGGCCATTTGGATATCTTCCTTAGAGAAATGCCTATTTAGCTTTTTTTCCCATTTTTTAATTGGTTTGCTTGTTTTTTCCTTGTAAAGTTGTTTCAGTTCTTGTCTATTCTGGATATTAATCCTTTGTCGGATGTATACTTTGCAAATATTTTCTCCCACTCTGTTGGTTGTCTTTTAACTCTGTTAATTGTTTCTTTTGCTGTGCAGAAGCTCTTTAGTGTGATATAATCCCATTTGTTTATTTTTCCTTTGGTTTCCCATGCTTTTGGGGTAGTATTCATGAAGTTTGTGTCCAGTCCTATTTCCTGAAGTGTCTCTGCTATGTTTTCTTTAAGAAGTTTTATTGTTTCAGGCTGTATATTTAATTCTTTAATCCATTTTGAGTTGACTTTAGTATATGGTGAAAGGTATGGGTCTACTTTCATTCTCCTGCATATTGATATCCAGTTCTCCCAGCACCATTTGCTAAAGAGGCAGTCTCTTCCCCAGTGTATAGGCTTGGTGCCTTTGTCAAAGATCAGATGGCTGTAGGTGTGTGGGTTGATTTCTGGATTCTCTATTCTATTCCATTGATCAGTGTGTCTGTTTTTATGCCAGTGCCATACTGTATTCTCCAATAGTGAACATGCAGAAAGAGAAATCAAGAAAGCCTGCCGATTTACAATAGCCACCAAAAAAATAAAATACTTAGGAATTGAGTTAACCAAGGATGTGAAAAATCTCTATAATGAGAACTACAAACCACTGCTGAGAGAAATTAGAGAGGATACAAGAATATGGAAAGATATCCCATGCTCTTGGATTGGAAGAATCAACATAGTGAAAATGTCCATACTACCCACAGTGATATACAAATTTAATGCAATCCCCATCAAAATTCCAATGACATTTTTCTCTGAAATGGAAAGAACTATCCAGACATTTATATGGAATAACAATAGACCATGCATAGCCAAAGCAACGCTGAGCAAAATAAATAATAGAGCTGGAGGCATAACACTATCTGTGTATTTAAACCTGACTTTTGGAAGCAATGTCTATCATGTTGACCTAGTGCCTATAAAGTTTCATAAGATGGATACATCTTAGAGTTGTGAGATGGGAAAAGATCCTCTCTCTTAAGGAACTTGTAAAAAGTCCCCACTGGAGAAGTAGAAGGTGAAGTATGCAGGAGGACTTGCTGACCTTATATTTCTAGGATCCTGGTTTGAGTTAAGGAGGGGGAAGAGAGTAGCTGCAGGCCTTGGAGCATAAAGGAAAATGAAGAGCATCCTTGGCAAATACAGTTTTGGGAACCAGAGACAGAGTTAATTGGCAGCATTGTTACATCTGTGCATTTTGCCCACTGCTCTCCCCTCATCACCTGTAAAAAATGCTCTCTTTCAGATGGTCCTTTTGCTTATCTTTTTGGTCCTCTGTTCCTGGATCTTGTCTCCTGTTTCTTAATTCACCTGGTTTTTCTTCTTTAATTCTTACCTAAGGCCAGTATACTGACATCCTGCTTGGACATGTGCTTTAGGACAGCTAACTGAGGCCCATATTGATTGTATTAGTTAGGATCAGTTAGGGAAGCAGAACCACTGTGAAGGTATAGAATAGGGATTTAGTATAGAAATAAGACCTTACTGGAAAAAGCTAGGAAATAAGGTTCAAAAGGGGGAGTTGGAGGATCGTAGAAAAGTTGTTAGCCATTTCTTCTGTGGCAGGGTGTGGGAAGACAAGTTGGAGCTTGCAAAAGGCTCAGAGAAGCCAGACAGTTCTTGCTGCTGGAATGGGAACACAAAGGAAGCTGGTGAAGCCTATGGAAGGTTGCCTCTGTGTATGGTGGTGGCTTTCTGGTTACTCTTAATAAGCAGGTCGGAGTTAGAAAAAGAAGAACTGAATTGGCAGGGGAGGGGAATGGGAACAAGTTGGACTCTGTTGGCACCTCTGCCTTGTCTCTTGTTACCTCTAACCACATCAACCTTTAGGGAGTGATGGCTGCTACTTCACTTCTGGCATCCAGTTTTCACTGAAAATTTCCTTTGGGTCGAATCTAACTTGGGACGCTATAGGGAAGGGGTTCTGGGAAGTTTGGTTTCAGCTTAGCCAAGCTGACACAGTACAAAGTACCATATCCCTTGACTCTTATTTTTTTCTCACCTCTATATTTTAATGTACCCATGACTTCAGGTAAGAGATGCTCATATTCTCATGCTTTGCCCTGTGGAACCCGTACATAGCTAGACTATTCATAGCAGGGAAATTGAACAATATACTTCAAGTTATAAATAATGATTGTTATGTAACTCATCTTGTTCTTCTTGATTTCTTGACTTCCAGAAAATTCAAGTCAAATTTTGTGTTACCAAACAATAACTATCTTAAGATGCCCTCTCTCTTTTTTCAGTAGTTTTATCTTATGATTCTTCCTTATAACATGGCTTTTATTTTTTATTTTGTGAATTTACATTTTAAACAATTATATATTCACATATGTAAATTAAGTATGTTTATATTTTAAAATAATTTACGTTTAAAATAGGTCACAGAACTACATAATTAAAATATCCAAAAGTAGAAAATGAATATATAATAAGAAGTCTCTTTCTCCCATTCCTACCTCTATGTATTGAATTCCCATCCCCCTGTTTGTTGTTGATTTTGCCGGAGATTTTTTTTAAGTGCCTGTAGAATGTGAAAGTTTTCAGAATCAAAATGGAGTCACTTGCGTTAAAACCCTGAAAAATGGAGCCACACAGGCCATGATGGGAGGGTTTTCAGTCGTGTATGCTAAGAACTATCACAAAAGACTGTAAAAACTGGAACTTTGCTCACACATATACACACGCACACACACAACACTTCTGTGAGGACATATGCCCAACCACTGCTTGTTCAACCTCGGACAAACGTCACCCTTGATATCAATCCTTGTAACCAAGGAAAATTTATTAAAAAAATTATGTAATCCTCCTAATTTTGCATTTAAAGTCTTCTTCTCATTTCAACATCCTTGAGTATGCACACAGTTTACTATGACATGCGTATTCCCATTAAAATGCCCATTGCCGAATAAATGTCATTATCTTTTAGAGGATCTTCCTCTCTCTGTGTTATTTAATTTGACAAGAGAACACAAATTTATTTTATTGCCACTATCCTTTTTACTCAAATGGTAGCATGCCAAGTGAACACTGATCTGTCCATTTTATTTTTCTTATAACAATAAATTTATAAATAACCATGAGACGTCTCTATATAAATAATATAAATACATATGAACTTTCTTTTTCTTTGGGAGTTGGTAGAATATGAACTGTAAATTGATGAATGATGAGCCAACTGTAAGATACATTCTAAAATTCAATCAAAACAATTTTTGTGTCATCTGTTGCATTGTGTGGTATATACTCTTATTTTCCTTCTTATTCCTTACAAGGGAATTGGCTCTAACTTTTCTTCTGGAATCACTAGTTCATTTACTGCTTGCTTCAGGCTCACTCATCACCCCTCAGTTTACTACCCACAGTTCCTAAGTTGATCCTGAAGTAGGTAGATCTTAAAAGTAAATGAAAGTAAATGGACTCAATCTGCTGTAGGCACAGTAGTCGGTGTGCCTGGGGTAAATCCTCAGAACCAAGATATTCTTACTATCTTGCTACAGTTTTGCATCCATTTTTCTAAGTCTATCAAACACCTCACAGTCAAAATGAGGTTTATTTCTTTTGTCAATATCTTAAAAAAATAGGACCATTGTTTACATGACAGTTTTTAATTGCAAATAAATACTACATCTAGTAGGCTTCCTTAAGTCTATCAACTGTTTATTGTACAAGAGCAAGCCTAATTGACAAAATATTTATGTGGTATAATCACAGATAATATTAAATAATAATATTAATGTGTAATTTAAACATTAGAATTCTAAAATTAGAGACACTAAGGGCCTAGGATTTTAGTTGAAATGAAATAAAACACATGGCTTTATGCTCATATTTTATATCTTCTAATTCATTGTACAGGATCTTAGAAGATGATTTTTTTTGTGTGTGGGTAAATTGATCCTTTCTATGATTTTCCTTAATTTTTATCTAGGTGTAGCTAATAGGTATTTTATCTTATATGAAGGTACGTCATAAAGTTCACAGAAAAAGAGAATTAAAAGAAAATAGGAATTTTTTTTGTGAACTTTTTGAAGTACCTTTATCTTCTATGTACAGCAAACTATTCCCTATAATTATTCAAATTATGGTTTACCTCTTTATCCCCTTTTGATGGAAATATGAAAGTTATTTTTCTTAAAAAAGGCTTGAACTGTACAAAAATGTACCTTTCTTACTCATGGCACTGAAAGGAAGCATTTTCCTCATTAATCACATAAAATTAGAATTCAAAGGAGGAAAATTTGATACAATGATTCAGAAGTAAAAGAAGCACATTGATTCTCCAGACTTTCAGCTTCTTGTTAGCCCTCTTATAAATTGCTGTTAAAAAGCAATTTATCTCTTAGAAGTGCAGTGAGCCAATGCCCTCCTTAGTTGAAAGGCACAGGCATGGAAGCAGAAGGGGCTGCAAATTAGTCTAGGCAGGTCTCCACTAGCAATCCCCACTGTGTTCAAATCTGGCTTCGGAGACTCACTGCATCTCTGGTTGCCTGTTCCTTCACAGGGGAAGTTTATCTTCAAAGGGCAGCCGTGTTGTCACGCTTGGAAGATACATCTAAAACACACAGGGCCTTTTCCTTCTAAGTGCTGATAGAGTGCAAAATCGCAGGTTGTGCTTACATCACAAAGATGCCGGTTCTCACAGCAACCTCTTGCATTTGCTGGGTCCAGCTTCTGTATAAAACTTGGAAGTGTGTGATAAAAATCCTGCTTGGGGAAGAGAAATGTCAGACAAAGGTGATACAGAGAGAGCAAATTTGAAGAGTGGCAGTGGATTGAAAATGAATACAAGTGAGAGAGGCAATTTGGATTTCTTCCAAGTTCAAGAGAAATGACTCCACAGATTGGGCTCCAGGTCACCTGCTCTAACCCTTATTCTGTGGCTATGTTGAAGACTTCTTAGTCATCCTTTCTCAGTCAAGTCAAGAATTATTTCTTTAGTAAATATTTTATGTGCTACAGGTATTTCCTAAGTGCCCAGCACTGTGATGATTATTGTCATAGGAGAGCAAAGAAATATTGGGTGCAGTATTTAATCTCAAGCATGTTGCAGACTTATTGAGCTAAGGCAACAAAAACTTGATGAGAAGGGTTGTAATAAAATATTTACATGAGTTTGGGATGGATGGAATACACCACAGGTTTTTAAAGAAAGAGAAAGGTATTAGATGAATTTTAAGGGACAAGATCATGGAATTAGACTCTACACTTTGCAGGATGGATTGAATTTGTGCGTGTAGAGAGGCTGAGTAAGTAGGGCAGTTGGATCAGCCCAGCCCTAGTTCTCCCATTCTCACTAACCACTGATCCTGCCTCCTGCTGACTCAGCTCTAGCCCACTTTCTGAGCCACTTGAGTGGAGCATTTCTGAGTGTTTACCTGAAACGAGGCTCCCAGGTCTCCTTTGCTGCTGCTCGGATCCAGAACTTGATGTCCTGGTGATGATTAAAATTCTCCCTTATTTCAAGGTTCGCTTGTGTTGAGAGTTAAATTGTGTCCCCTTCCCCTCCAAACATATTGAGGCCCCCAACCCTTGGTACCTGTGAATGTGACCTTATATGAGCGTACTTCAAAAATGCAAGGAAAATTAGAATTAAAAGTAGGACAGATCTTCCCATAAATTTTTTTGAAGTGCTGTTGTATGGAAATAGGGTCTTTGCAAATGTGATCATCAGGTCATACTGAGTTCATAAAAAAGATGTATACATCCTACATAAGGTGAGGTCGTACTGGATTACAGTGGGCCCTAAATCCAGACTGTTTCCTTGTAAGAAAGAGGGAAATAGGGAAATTTGGGCACAGAGACACACAAAGAGGAAAACGTCGTATGAAGATACAGAGTCACACAGGGCAGAAGTCCATGTAAGATGGAGGCAGAGATTGAAGTGATAAAGCTATAAGCCAGGCTTTGCCAAGGATTGCTTGCAACCACCAGAAGTGAGGAGAGAGGTAAGAGTCCTTTCCTAGAGCCAACAGAGGGATAATACTCCCTTCATATAGCATCCATGAGGTCTGGAACAATCAAAACAATCAAGACAGTGGACTTGATAAAGAAATGATAGTTTATCTCTGCAATGTTTGCTATGTAATCATTAAAATGAGGTAGAAAAATATACATCTTACTGTGGAAATGATAAATTTTTAAGTGGGAAAGGCAGGTTACTAAACAGTATGTATTGTAATATTTTTTATTTTATTTTATTTTTTAAATTAAATTTAATTTTTAAAAATTTTAATTGATTTTTTTCATTGTACATGTTTATGGGGTACAGTTTTTTGTTTCAATATATGCATATATTGTGTTCTGATCTAATCAAAATAGTATATCTGTGACCTAAACATTTATCATTTCTTTGTGTTGTAACATTCAAGATCCTTTTTTCTGGCTATCTTGAAATAGACACTATTAGTAGCTATTGTCACTCCAGAGTACCAGAACTTATTCTTATCTACCTGTACCTTTGTAACTTTGTTCCAGTCTACCAACATTTTCCTGGCACCCTCTCCCTGCTCCCTTTCCCTGCCTCTGGTAACCACTATTCTATTCTCTATTTCTCTCTTTTAAATTTATTTTTCTTAATTGACCCATGATAATTGTATATATTTTGGGAGTACAATGTGATATTTGGGTACATCCATAATATGTGCAATGATCTTATCAGGGTGCTAGGTATATCCTCCACCTCAAACATTTGTCATTTCTTTGTGTTAGGAACATTCAACATCGTCTCCTCTAGCTATTCAAAGATGCACAGTACTTTGTTGTTAACTGTACTCTCTCTATATTACTATAAAATCCTAGATCCCATTCTTCTTGTCTTTACTATTTTGTATCCACTGATCACCCTCTCCCCATCCACCTGTTCTCCTTCCCCTGACCAGTCTCTAATGTGCACTATTCTACTCTCTGCTTCTACGAGATCAACTTTTTTAGCTTACACATATGAGTGATAACGTGGTATTTCTTTCTGTCCTGGCTTATTTCACTTAACATAATTTTCTCCAAGTTCATCCATGTTGCTGCAAATGTCAGAATTTCATTCTTTTTTATGATGAGTAGTATTCCATTGTGAATATATGCCACATTTTCTTTATTCAGTCATTCACCGAAGGGCATTCAGGTTGGTTCCAACTCTTGATTGTTGTGAATAGAGCCACAATATACATGGGGATATAGGTGTCCCTTTGACTTGTTGATTTCTGTTCCTTTGGATATATACCCAATAGTGGGTTTGCTGGATTGCATGGTAGTTCTATCTGTAGTTGTCTGAGACATCTTCATACTGTTTTCCATAGTGGCTGTCCTAATTCGCATTCCCACTAACGATGTATGAGAATTCCCCTTTCTCCACGTTCTTGCCAGCATTTGTTATTTTCTCTTTTGATGATAGCCATTCTAACTGGGGTCAGATGATATCTCATTGTGGTTTTGATTTGCATTTCCCTGATGATTAGTGATGTTCAGCATTTTTTCATATACCTATTGGCCATTTGTATGTCTTCTTTTGTAATATTTCTTATTTTAAATTATACATGAACACGAAGATATATAAAAATGTGTGGAAAGGAATATGTCAAAAGGTGAATAGTGATTACCTCTGGGTCATGAGATTATGGGTAATTTCTATATTCTTATTTACTAATATAAATTTTCTGATTTATCTAAATAATGTTTATTTATCATATAATCCAAAATTATTTTTAAAATTATATGATGGCAAGTAAATATAATATTCTGAGTATAAACATTTAGTTGCATCTTTTATGTGCTAGGTTTTTCCCCTTTGTCTATGTTTTGAACACAATACTATCTTATGTTGAATTACATTTTATATTTTGCAACCAAAAATTGGAATATCTGTTCTACTTTAAAACAAAATTGTTTAAATGACCAAATGAGAAATATGTAATAGAAATACAAACACATAGGTCATTTGCTGTTGCTTTTTAAATTGTAAACGTTGTGAAACATTCAAGCAAAATAAGCTTAGAGCCTTCCTGTTAAATTAGATTATATGTGTAACAAATTTTTTTTTCCTTTAGAAACCATTACAAATTAATTGTTCCTGAGCACTGAGCTTATGGAATGCACTTCCTCAAAAACCTAATGTAAAGCCCTTGATCTGGAATTTGGGTTTTTCTAAAACCTGGGCTCAATCTACCTTCATTTATTTCTCTGTGGGAGTGTAGAGCTCCCTCTGGCAGAGAAATAAATGATGGTCGATTGAGCCTGGCGGAACTTGTGAACTTACCACGAAAGAACACACTTTTTGCCTTTCCACTTTCACTTTTGTTCATCTTGCCACAGCTAAAAATCTCCTTTTAATATCTCCTTATCTACCACAGTAGTTCTTAATCTTTTTCAATTCATGGACATAGTTAAAAATCTGCAGAAGATCATGGGCTCCTTTCTTGAAAATCTTCAGGAATTTTCACATTCAATTTCAGGGCCTTTCCGTGTTTCTTGAAGCTTGCTCGTGTTCCCACGGACAATGGGTTAAGAACCTCTGGATCTGACTCCCATCCATTGCAGCTACTCGAGCCACAGGGAAGTCTCTCTTCTGTCCTCAAGTCTTTGTCTTTCTTGGTCAGTTCAAGCCACTTGAATTCTTCCTCCACATACATTCTTACCACTTATGTTTTGTAAGACTTATACTGTTCATTATAAATTATGTGTTTGCTTTGGTTCTCTCCTTGAGAACGAAGACTCTTTATTACAGCTCTTTATATTCCCTACAGTTTCGAGGAAAAAAAAAATGTCTTTCCCCATAATAGGATCTTCTTAAATATTTGCAGATGTGAATTTCCCTTCACACTGGATTTTTCTACAATAAATTTATTATTTAATTTTTGAGGTTTTATATATGATTTTAGGGTGAAGCCCAAAGACTTGATAAATCTGTAATTTAAATATTTATGTAACAGGGTAGTACAATCAGCACCTCTGAAGGCAAATGAACCAGGTTTAACTCTAGCTTTGCCACTTACTTCTTTTATGAGCTGAACATTTTCTTAATTTCTCTTAATTTCCTTTCTATATGTAGGGATAATAATATATACATATTTTTTCAGGGTGGTTGTGAAGATGAGATGCCTATGTAAAGAGATTAGCACAGCGTATCTTGTGAAGGAGGCTCTGAAAAACAATAGCTATTATAATTCTTTATAAAACACTCAGAATTTCACTTTGCATTATGAGTTGCTCTCTCCAACTGATAAGGAAGGAAGAAGCACATTTGCTGTTGTATTTCAAAGATGACATACGAGGACAATATTGATTTCCAAAAGCTCAACATATTTTCTTAGGCAGTCTTTTGTCATTTTAGTTATTAAAATCTTCAAACATTTTCTTGGTAATCGTATTTTTTCCTTGAAAAGAAATTGTTTTCTTCACATCACCTGGCAAGAAGTGAGCATCATATTCACTTCTTTAATGAGAAATAAGACAACACAAGAAAATAAGATATGACAGTAAAAGATGATTAAAATGTATGCTTCATTAGCTTATCACTAAATATTTCTGTCTCACACTTTTTATTATAGTTTCACAAATTATTGAAAAAGGGAAGATTTACTATGAATTGAGCATTGCACATGGAAGTTAAAATAGCAATCAAGCTCATGGGGACCTTGAATACTATTCTTTGTTGTCTTCATAGGTGGACACGTTTTCTTTAGTCACAACTTGGTTCCATTACATAAACTGAACTTTGGAAGAAAGTATGCAGAAATAGTTGTTTTGTTTTTTGTATGAAGCCATGAATGCTGCTCAGCATGCAAGCCTTTGACTGACCTCTCGGGGATTTCTTTGACGAGGACCACATGAGCTGGTGGATAGTGCTTATTCTTCAGGGCATTGACTCAGTGCACTAGCCCAAATACAAGAACACAAGGATTCAAATAAGAAACAGTCACTCTGCCCATCAATCAACTGGTGTTCTTCATCATCACTGTCAAATCTGACCTTTGAAACCACCATCATTTTTAATGTTAAAGTAAGGAAAGGAACTGTATGTAAATTAATAAACTACAAATTCATTTATTTGCATTTGTTTTCTATCATAAGAGATATCAAGCATTTTAGTAAAATAAATAGGGGCTAATTTTGATTTTCTAGGTAGTGCTTGGGGGTCAAATCAGGGTGACTGTGTCAATTCTCCTTTAAGTTCCTGTAATGGCTAATTTTATGTGTCAACCTGACTTGGCCACAGGGTGTCCAGACATTTGTTTAAACATTGTTCTCAGTGTGTCTATGAGGGTATTTCTGAATGAGATTAACATTTGAATGGGTAGACTGAGTACATAGACTGACCTCCCTCATGGCGTGGGCTGCATTCAGTTAATTGAAAACATGAATAGAACAGTAAGGTGGAGTTAGAGGGAAGTCTTCTTGCCTGACAGCCTTGAGCTGGGACATTGGTCTTTTTCAGCTGGACTCAGATTGAAACACTGACCTTTCTTGAGTATCTAGCCTGCTGGTGTTTGGACTGGACCTTACACCATTAGCTCTCTTGCTTCGCAAGCCTTGAGACTTGTACTGAAGCTACACCATCAGCTCTCCCTGGTCTCCAGCCTGGCAACTGCACATCTTGGGACTTCTCAACTTCCATAATTGTGTGAACCAATTTCTTATAATCTCTCTCTGTCACTCTCTAAACTATTAGGTCACCCTATTAAAAATATCTTTTTGTCAACGTAATGATAATTTAATCAAAATCTGGCTGCTTCTGGAGTACTAATCATTCTTGTTTCCTTGGTCTGATACTCCTCACTTTTTATGAGAAACTACTTTTAATTTTCTTTTAAAAAAATAATTTATTATTATTATTATTTTTTATATTCTAAGATATTGTGGAGCAGTTGGGGGGAGGGCAAGAGGGGAAAGGGGAGAAGAATAGGGTGGGAGGATGGGGGGCATGGTGGAGGCCAGTGACACCCCCCTCATTCTGGCAGGGGAGCCCAGGGGGCTTCCAGTGGTGGCTCAGTCATGGCTGCATTGGATGCAGATGTGGTGCAGCTCAGGTCTTAATTGTTGACCTTGTAAACACTTCCAGGTCTTGTGAAGCCCAGTACACCTGGGTTGTGTGGAAACTCTGGTCTGGGCCTGAGTCTTCTCAGCAAACTGCACCCCTTGTAATTCTATATTCCCAACCAGTCTCCACTGAGTGGGCCTGTGCTGAAGGAAGGGCAGATCAGCTGTCCTTGCTGTGCCCCAATGTTCCCCTGGTGGGCCCATCTCCCCAACCCTGTCTTCCCCAAACACTTCCCATGGAACAGGCCATGCACAGATCTGTGATGACTCCCTGGCCTCTGAGTGTCTCCTTTTTTCAGTTGTCTGTGGCCCCTCATTCCTATGTGAGTCCACAGGAACCCTGTTAGTGGTCTTGCTGGCCTGAGGGCCACAAAGGCCCTCTTCTCCCCTGCAGCCTCCAAGCAGCTTCATACAAAGGGTACAGCAGAGGCTTTTGCCAGCTCTTGCTCCCTGTGCTCACCAAGGTCAGGCTTGAAGTGGACGGGGCTCGAAATGGTTGGAGTGGTCCTTTCTCTCATCGTGGCTTCTCCTGCCTTCATGCACTCTGTAGGTCTCTCCTTCTCTTCCCCTGAGCTCAAGTGTCCCCAGCTTGGCTGTCATTGATTTTCAATAGCTGTAAATTGGTTGATTGTGGGAGAGGGTGATGCTGGGGACTGTGTATTCCTCCATCCTGATGGGAAGTCCTACTTTCAATTTTCTTGAATCTTTAAGTTCTCATGTGGATAGAGAAGTCTGAGACAAATTTTTGGATCAGAGTGGGAAGGAAGTCTCCATTGACAATAAAAAGTACTTTTTTTTTTTTACAACATGTAGTATGATTACCATGTAAATATCTATTAATTGAGCTAGTTTGGGCTCAGTAGACGGAATTTCAAGTCCAAGCTCCATCACTGATGAGCTTTGTAACCTTGAGTAATTTGCATAATCACCCTGTCTCTATTTTTATGTGATGATGATAATGATAGTAATAATGATAATAATAATAATAATAGCAATATTTCTTGCTCTACACACCACGCTGTGTTTTTATAGAAATCAAATAAAATGACAAGTGTGAGATTTTAAATGCCAGTTATAGCCATCCTTGAAAGTTCAGCTCAAATGTTATTTTCTATGATAAAATGCTCTCTGATCCCCTGTCTCCTGTTCCTCTCTCCCATATATTCCCTCATTTTTCTGATTGCTCATAGTTTCTTTTAAATCTCTACCTACCTCATAGCAACTTCATTCCTTCATGTTAGAATAATTAGATTATGACTTTGTGAAGATAAATTTCATGTCTAAAATTTTATTCTTTTGTGGCCTAAAATATTTAGAAAAAAAATTCTAATGCATGGTAACTGTTAACAAATACCAATGGGCGAATTAAGCAAACCTGGTTCCCGATAAATGATCAATTTATTGATTTACCCCAAATTTACTTTTATAATTAATGATAACCTATTTATAAGGTCAATTTTCTTTTTTCTTAAATGAGATTATTATTCCCCTTCCCCCTCCCTTGTTAGAAAAGTATGGGCTTGGATAATGTGCATTTTGGGGTTATCAGCACCGCACTCTCCCGAGTGAGCCACAGGCCAGCCCGCATTTTGGGGTTATCTTGTGTCACTAATGAAAGGAGGGAAGAGGTTCTTCCAGGCTATTTTTTTCTCTGAAAGAATCCTTTGAACTTTGCATAATGTTGGGGCTGAGGAAAGAATTCGCCAAAAGACTGAAATGGACTGCCTCTCTATCTAAATGATTTGGAGCATTGAAGGGAATTTTAATATTTTTAAAGGAAATAAAGTAATAAGACATTGCTTGCTGTCACAAGTTTTTTGGACTTGAGGAGCAAATTCATATGTGCTACTCATGGAGTGCAAAGTTGTGTAAATGGAGGGTGGGCATATCCATGCAGGTGAGGAGGTGGCTACCCTGTAAGCTCAGCTTTGAAATTTAGCTCTGCAGCACAGCTTTGGCATCCACTGTGGGCATTCATCCAGGTGGACAATCATTCTAGGTGGTCTGATCTCAGAGGGGACTGGATAGACTTCAGGGGCAAAAAGTAGGCTAGTGGTTACGAAACTTCAGTGCATGTTAGAATCACTTGAGGCACTTTAAAAAATCCCAATAGAAACATTTAAACAGTAATTGATAAATTGCTGGAGGCTGAGTGTGGACTAGCTTGAGTTAAAATTCCTGGGAACCCAGTCCTGAGGGGGAAAGTGTGGAGCACAGTTTTATGAGTTTTACCTCCAGGTTCTCACAGTGAAGATTTGAAGAAAATCCCAGTGTACTTTAAGAAAGGGGAGGGGGGAAATCAAACCATTTTGGAATGTGCCAAGAGCATTCTGTTCTCTGTAATTAAGTTCTGTTCTTCAGGGAAACTGCTTTACCAGAACCTTATCTGACCTGGGAGAACAACAATTAGCCAACCTCAGTCTCCTTTATCCTTCTTGTTTCAGATAAGCAGAGGGGAAAAAAAGCTAAAAACTCTCTTTAAGGTCACAGACCAAAGACTCTAGCCCAAATTTTAAAAAATGGAGATTTAATCATAAGATTTCAGAATGCTTCCCCTCCTACTACCTTATCACCAGATCAACAGGGCTCCAGTATAACAGTGTATTGCAACTGAGAGCTGCAGGACAGATTCTATTAAAGAAGGAATTTCTAGTGAAACCCAAAGACAAGAGCAGACAAAAAGGAGGACAATGGAGGAAATGGAAGCCTCTGATAGCTGCAGCTACAACAAACATTAAACACAGCCAAACTTTTAGCAAGATAGACATACATCCTCACTCCTGAGGTCTCTTTACCTCAATTCTTCTTACCTAAAACATCACATATATCTTTTAACAAAATTAAAAATTATGCTAAAAGGCAGGAAAAAACACAGTCTAAAGAGACAAAGCAAGCAACAGAACCACACTCAGATATGGCAGAGACTTTAGAATTATCAGACTGGGAATTTAAAATAACTATGATTAATTTGTCAAGGGCTCTAGTGGACAGGCTGATTAGCTTAGCTGGTTAGAACGTGAACACCAAAGTCAAGGGTTTGAATCTCTGTACGTGCCAACATCAAAAAAAAGTTTTCCCCATCAAAATACCAATGACATTCTTCATAGAAATAGAAAAAACAATCTTAACATTCATATGGAACAAGAAAAGACCCTGAATAGCCAAAGCAGTCCTGAGGAAAAAAAAAAAAAAAAGCCAGAGGCTTTACACTACCAGACTTCAAATTATGCTACAAAGGTATAAAAAGCAAAGCAGAATGGTATTGGCATAAAAACAGACACAGCAACAAATGGAACAGAATAGAGAACCCAGAAATCAATCCAGTCAAGACAACTGATCTTTGACAAAGGCACTAAGAACGTACATGGAGGAAAAGACTGCCTCTTCAATAAATGGTGCTGAGAAAACTGGATATTCATATGTAGAAGAATAAAATTATACCCATACCTCTCACTATATACTAAAATTAACTCAAAATGGATTAAAGACTTAAATATAAAGTCTGGAACCATAAAACTCCTAATAGGAAACATATGGGAAACAATTTAGGATGCAGGACTGGGCAAAGACTTTATGAATAAGACCCCTAAAGCACAGGCAACAAGAGAAAAAATAAACAAATGGGATTATATTAAACTAATAAACTTGTACACAACAAAGGAAATAATCAACAGAGTGAAAAGATAAACAACCAGGGCTGGCCCGTGGCTCACTTGGTAGAGTGTGGTGCTGATAACTCCAAGGCCATGGGTTCGGATCTCTATATAGGGATGGCCAGTTGGCTCACATGGGAAAGCTTGGTCCTGACAATACCAAGTCAAGGGTTAAGATCCCCTTACGGGTCATCTTTAAAAAAAAAAAAAAAGATTGACAACCTACAGTATGGGAGAAAATATTGCACCCAAGAAATTATGCACTCAAGGTACTCAACTTAGCAGTAAAAAACCCCAATAATCCTATTAAAAATTGGACAATGGAGCTGAATAGACATTTCTCAAAGGAAGACATATGAATGGCCAATAGGTACAGTAGAGCTATGGCTAGGGTCTGGAGGTCACAGACCCCTAGAGCCCATTCACAAACCCTTCATATGCAGGTCTATGAGCTAGGTAACAGGAAAAGGTCCTTGGAGCCTTGGTTGAAGAAAGAATAGTCTTTATTTAGCACACACATGTCTAAGAGCTAGGCAGACTGAAGAGAAACTGAGCAGTTGCCAGCAAAGTAAACATGCTCTATTTTTAGATGCAAGCTCTGCCTGCCAGCAGTTCAGAGCTGCTGTTCACACCCTGAAGAACACACAAGAATAGCAAAAACAAAAAGATAGATGGGTGTGCATGTGCACTAACTCCAACTCCACACAACTTGTTTACAATGAATGTGCTGCACCACCCCCAACCGGACCCAAGGTGGGGGGCCTGAGCAAACTACTCCATTTTCCTCATAGGTACATTAAAAACTGCTCCATATCACTAATCATCAGAGAAATGCAAATCAAAACCACATTGAGATATCTCTCACCCGAGTTAGACTGGCCATTATCAAAAAGACAGAGAGTAACAAATGCCGACAAGGATGTGGAGAAAGGAAAACCTTTCTACACTTTTGGTGGGTCTGTAAATTAGTACAGCCTTTATGGAAAATAGTATGGAGGTTCTTTAAACAACTACATATAGAACTGCCATGCAATCCAGCAATCTCACTACTAGGTATATACCCAAAGGAATGGAAGTCATCATGTGGAAGGGAAACCTGCCCTCCTATGTTTATTAAAGCTCTATTCACAATAGCCAAGATGTGGAACCAACCTAAATGTCCATCAGTGCATGACTGGATAAGGAAAGTGTGGTATTTATACACAATGGAATACTACTTAGCCATAAAAAAGAATGAAGTTCTGGCATTTGCAGCAACATGGAGGAGCCTGGAGAAAATTATGTTAAGTGAACCAAGTCAGACAGAAAGAGAAATACTGCAGTGGGAGGTAAAAATAAATAAATGAAGCAAGAAAGCAAGAAAGCAAGCAAGAAACAAAGAAGCAAAGAAAGAAACAGCAAACAGTAATACATTGAACTTTCAGAGGAGAAAACAGAACTGTGGTTATTAAAGGGGGGAAAGGGCAGGAGGAGGGGTGTTAGAGTGAAACTGGTTAACAGATACAAAGAATGAGTACCTTTTGTAATAACAAATATGCCAACTATCCTAATTAGATCACCATATACATGAATACTGATGGTCAACACTATACCCCACAGATATGTATACTCGATGATGTTTCAATAAAAAAATAAAGAAAAAAATGAATTTTACACTCTGGAAAAACAACAACAACAAAATAATATGCTAAGGACTCCAGTGAAAAAAGTGAGCAATGTGTAAGAACAGATGAATAGTATAAGCAGGGAGATGGAAACTCTAGGAAAGAATCCAAAGGCAGTGCAGTGAAACACATCGCAGCAAAATGAAGACTACTTCTGAAGCACTCATCAGTAGATTAGACATGGGTGGGGAAAGAGTGAGTGAGCTTGAGGAGATGTCAACAGAAAATTTCCAGTCTGAAATACAAAGGAAAAAACAAACAAAACAAAACAACAACAAAAAACCCCAAGCCAGGTTATATCCAAGAACTGTGGGGGAAATTACAAAGAATGTAGCGTATGCATAATGGGAATACCAGAAGGAGCAGGAAGAGAGAAAGGAACAAAAAAATGTTTAAGTAACAATGGCCGAGAATTTTCAAAATTAACGACAGTTACCAATCCACAGATTCAGAAAGCTCAGAGAACAGCAAGCAGGATAAGTATCAAAAACAAAACAAATCCTCTCTCCCCCAAAGACACACCTACACCTAGTTATATCATGCAGAAAATAAATGACAGAGAAAATCTTGAAAGTGGAGGAAAACAAACAAAAACAAAACTTTACCTATAGAAGAGCAGGATAAGAATTACATTAGACTTCAAGAAGCAGGTGAATGGATGAACACCCTGTGGTAATCCATAAAATTGCATATACTCAGCAATGAGAAGAAATGAGCTATCAAGTCCCCCCAAAAGCATGCATGAATCATAGATGAATATGGCTAAATGAAAGGAGCCATTATGTGAAAGAAGCTACATAGTATATTATTTCAACCATATGGCATTTTGAAAAAGTCAAAACTATAGAAAGAGTAAAATGATCAGTGGTTGCCAGTGGCTTGGGGTGTCAGGGGTAGGGATGAATAGGAGTACAGGAGATTTTTAGGGCAGTGAAACTATTTGTATGGTACTGTAGTAGTGGATGTATGATTATGCATTTTTCACAATCCATAGGACTGAACGGTGCAAAGATTAAACCCTGATGTAAACTTTGGAGTTTAGCTAATAAAAAAATTAAAAAGGGTTTCATTCCTTCATTCAATTAATTTAACAAACATTTATTGAGTGCTTTTTTATGTCAGTGTTCTCCTTGATGCTGGGGATATACTAGTGAGTAAAACAAAGTCCCTGCTCCCATGGGTTTGACATTGGGGTTGGGGAGAAAGAAAATAAACAGATAAATATACTGTGTTTCAGGTCGCAGTAAGTAAAGCCAGGTAAATAAGACAGGATGATGATGAGGAAAGGCTGCTGCTATGATGGGTGGTCAGGGAAGGTCTTCCTCTTAGGAGTGGCATATCAGAGATTCTCAAAGGAATTTAGAGAGCAAGTCATGCAGATATCTGGAGGAGAGATTTCCAAGGAAAACGAATTGCAAGAAGAAAGGCTCTGAGGTGCAAGTGTGCCTGTGCTGGAAACAGCAAGGAGGCCCATGTCGGGAGGGGATAAGTACTGAGGGGGATGTCAGAGAGGGAGTGTTCAGGGAGGTGAGATAGGGCCTTTGTTAATGTTTTAGATTTGATTCTGAGTAAAAAGGCAAGTCAATGGATGGATGAGGGGGAGAAGTAAGATGATTTGATGTGTTTTTAAAAATTACACTAACATGGGGAGAATAGATTTTTGCAAGACATAGTCAGAAACAGGAAAAATGTACAGATATTTCTAATTCTGGTACCTGACTTACGTGTTTTGACTTATGATTTTTGGATTTTATGATTAAATGCGTTTTTGACTTTGGGTTTCTCGGGATGTAATCCCATCATAAATGTAGGAGCATCTGTAGTTTTTTCGTTTTTTTGAATATAGCTAAGGAAAGTTGGTTTCTGACTGTGTACTGTGCTGGATCAACTCATCTCCATCTTTCAGGCAGTCTGATTCTAGCAGTTTATACCTTATTTTAAATAAAAAACTCAAAAACTTTAGTGTCCAAAGAGTATAAGACATTATGTGTCATAAGGGAGAAAGAACACTAAATCTTAACAAAAATAATAATTTGTAGGCTTCTTTTAGAAAGGAAAATTTTATTGTTTAAATTGCAAGCTGAGTCTCAGTTTCCTCATTTAAAAAACATATGCCTGAATTAAGTCTGCAAGTTCTTTAATATGAATAATTTTATGAAAGAAAATAAATGTTTAAAACTTCAAGCCAATTACCATTGTGAAAATTTATGTGGATGCTGCACACAGTAAGAACAAAGCAAAGAAAAATCTTACTAGTAAAATCCCACTTACATAATTTCATATTTTCCTAAATAAGATATAAAATATATTTGACAGGCCTTCATTTTCATCCCACAGAGTAAATAAAACAATAAAATTTTATTTTAGAACCAACCAATTTTAATTTCCCTATCTTCTTTACATAACATTGTATTTGAAATGACTTTTTTTAAACATATGCAGTACAGACACATTAGCATACATATTCAAGTGTACAGATATTGTTTACAGCATGATTTAAAATTGCTATTATTGGGTAAACTAACATAAAAATGGACTTTAATGTTTGCATGTTGATTCAACAGGACAGAAGTTAATGTTGCAAAAAGAAAAGTAGCAGATGAAATAGTTTATTTTTGCTTCTATTGCCACATTAATCATTTGTTATTAAAACTAAAGTTTTAAGCCTTTATTGTATTCATATCAGTCATTAACATACATATGTATAATATTTTGTATAAATAACAATAACAATTTAGTAGTGCCAGTTATTATTTGTGTGGTTCCTTTTTTTTTTTTTTTTTTTTCTTTTCTTTATGGCTGGCACGTGTGGGACTCTGAAGCTTTGACTCTGGTGCTTGATGTTACCAGCAATTTGCTCTAACCAAGTGAGCCAACTGGCCAGGCTCCCCCTCAACACTATGACCTTTATGGTTTGTTGGTTAAATTAATAACAAAGGGGCCAGCCCTGTGGCTCACTCGGAGAGTGCGGCGCTGGTAGCGCCGAGGCCACTGGTTTGGGTCCTATATAGGGATGGCCGAGTGTGCTCACTGGCTGAGCGTGGTGCGGACCACAGCGTGCCGAGGGTTGTGATCCCCTTACC
Source organism: Cynocephalus volans (assembly GCF_027409185.1). Lineage (NCBI taxonomy): Eukaryota > Metazoa > Chordata > Mammalia > Dermoptera > Cynocephalidae > Cynocephalus > Cynocephalus volans. Next base: position 54,769,187 of record NC_084472.1, read on the forward strand.
GGACAAAAAAAAAAAAAAAAAAAAAAAAAAAAAACAACATTCAGAGGCAGTAGTTAAAGCTTGCAGACATACTTTAAAAATGGGTCAGCAAATATTAAGACATAGGATGTTTAAAAGACTTAAAAATCCAGAATGAAACCACTTCTCACCTTATATTAATTGTAAAGGAAAATTCCTCAAGGTTTAATGTAGACGCTTCAAAGTTGCTCATTCTCTCCAATGTTACATTCACACTCATCATTTAGGATATTTACCTTTCAGTGGTGGCCAAATCTCATGCACCAGATCAAGGGAGGATTTTTTTTTTTTTTAAATCAGGAACTAATTTCACACAGAACAGTGATTATTAAACTTCAATGAGCATATGCATCACCCGGGAATATAGTTAGAATGTATGTCCTGATGGTGGGTCTGGCATGAGGGCTGAGATTTTGCATTTCTAACAAGTTTACAGATGTTGCCAATTCTGTTGGTCCCTGAACCACAATTCAGCTAAATTTTCCATGTTTTGCTTTAATCTCTTGGTCATCATTTGGTATTGAAACCCCTTATGCATACTTATAACAGATATCATCTTTTTCTTGTAATGATTCTCATGTAAACATCCCCTTAGACTGTAAACCACTTTAGGACTAAGATTTGACTTTCTCATCTTATCAGCAGAGCTTACCTCAGTGACTGGCATTTGAGAAAGAACTCAATAAATGTTTCTTACTGTATTAATAAATAAGTGGTGTGCATTCACTCTATAATATTTATATTATATAATTTATATAATGTTGTGTTAATACAAATCAACATTCCAAAACAATTTAGTTTCACTAGTTTTTATTTTATTTTTTTTACATTTAAGGTGTTTTCATTAAACTTCTTTGTTTAAATACAAGTGTATAAAACCACATTGAATTAAATGGCAAGTTATGATGAATTTTTTCGATATATCTTTCCATTTGTTTGCATCTTTAATTTCTCTCAGCAATGTTTTACAATTTTTTTTCAGGATAATTAGTATATTCAACATTATACAATGTACCAATTTTTGTGGCCATTTACCAATTTCTCAGTAACCCTTCTCCCCCTCTCCTTTTCCCAGCTCTGATAGTTTCACCCGTTTTTAAGGCATTTAAACATCTATACAAATTTGATGAAATCTACTTATATTCAAATAATTTTTGAATTTATAAAGAAACTGACCATAATTTGAGTTTTACAAATTTAGTCTTAGAAATTATTAGCCCAGTTTTAAAAAATAAAATTACAGAAAAGTACCATATAAATAAAAACTGAAAGCCCCCCTTCTTGGTTTTCATTCTTTTGAGAAAATAACTTAATTGTTAATGAATGGTGCATATTCTTCAAGACTTTTCTTCTAGATATATAGCAGTTTTCTTAGGTGTAGACATATAGAGGCACTTTATTTTTTATTTCTTCCTAGAATTCAGATCATTCTGCAATATTCTTGTGATGGTTGTCTTTTTAAAATTTTTTAATGGCCATATTTATAGTTCAGTACATAGTGCTTTGGTTTTCAATACTTGGTATAGTTTTTATCACATAGTAAGTACTCAATAAATACGTATTGAGTGAATGACTATATCTCGTTTCTGATCTCTGGATCTAAAAGATGACAATCAATTCCCTTGTTGAGAACTATTAGCTTCTCCTCTCCTCCTCCCATGTTTAGCTCCTACAAACATTGATGCAATAAACCTTTTTTCCATCTCTGGATTTTGTGCAAAAGTACTGTATTGGGAAGATGATTTTATGAAAATAAAATTACTGGGTCAGACTCTACTCTAAGAGTTTTGGTGGTATTGCCAAATGTCTCTTCAAACAGGGAGTGCTCTACTACCAACTGTTTGCTCATACCCTTACCATCACTGGACATGAACAATATTTTTAACAGGTGAAAAAGATATATGGTCATTTTTAACTTACCTTTCTTTGTCAGAATTTGAGCATCATTTTGTGGTTTTAGTCATTCATATTTCCCTCCTGTGACTTGCTAATTCATGTCCTATGCATATTTTCCTATTGTATGATTTTCTTTTTTCTTCTGAACTTTTTCTCTTAATTTGTATGGATATTAACTTGGATATTAATTCTAACAGAGTATATTAAAAATATTTCCTTCTAATTTGTGACTCATTATTTAACTTTGTTTTTTGTCTTTATGAATTAAAATCTGTCTCTTTTTATAACACATGGTTTTTAATGCCATGCTTTGCAGCATCCCAGTTTCTCCTCAAAAAATTTCCATGATGGTTTCTTCTTTATGCAATTCATTTTTCTGGGTATGTATATATATTTTTAATGTATTTGAAATATTTTGGGGGCTGTTATATGAGGTAGAGGACTTTCTTTTTAAATGTTGGATATGCTATTGCCCTATGACATATTTTCCACACTGATTTGAAAGGATACATCTAATCTAAACTAATCATGCTAAGTGAAATAAGCCAGACACAGAAGGACAAATACCACATGATCTCACTAATGTGTGAATTAAAAAAAAAAAGAGACAGAACTGGTATAGAAGCAGAAAGTAGAACAGTGGTTACCTGAGGCTGGGGAGGGGAGGCAGGGGAGAGAGCAAGATGGGGAGAGATTGGTCAACAGGTACAAAATTACAATTAGAGACGAGGAATAAATTATGGTGTTCTAGCCCACAGTAGGGTGACGATGGTTAATAGTGATGTATTTTATATGACAAAATAACTAGAAGAGAGGATTTTGAATGTTCTCACTATAAAAAAATAACAAACGCATGAGGTGATGGATATGCTAAATACCCCGATTTGATCATTATACAACAAATATGTATCAAAACATCAAATTGTACTCTTTGGATCCTCTCCCCACCTCCTCACCCCCCCAGTAAAAGTCCAGCACTGAAAGGCTTGATATTGTATTTAACTGTTCTTTATAGGTAAGAAGGAAGGCTGTGTTTGAGAACACTTTTATTTTAATTATATGGGTGACATGATTAATAGTACTAATATGTGCTAGGTAATTACTGTGTTAAACCTCATATCAACAGATGAGAGTAGTGAATTTTAATGCATTGGAAAATAAGAAGGCCTGAAAGAACATTGCATAGGAAATTAATTATAGTCAACTTTATATTAGGTATGTAACAGCATCAACAGCCAGAGCATGGTTAACTATTTAAGGTTCATCCAAGAGTGTCTGAAGGATACAGTAAGAGAAAAAACACTGTGTGTTTGTCTGCATGGGCTGCCATAACAAAATACCACAGGGTAAGTGGTATAAACAACAGAAATTTATTTTCTCACAGTTTTGGAGGGTAGAAGTTCAAGATCAAAGTGCTGTCAGGTTTGGTTTCTGGTGGAGACTTTCTTGCTTGCTTGTAGACAGCTGCCTTCTCACTGTGTCCACAGGTAGTCAAGAGGGGAGAGCTCTAGTTTTTCTTCTTCTTCTAAGGATACTAGTTTTATAGTATTAGAGCCCTACTCTTATGACTTTATTTACCTCCATAAAGGCCCTATCTCCAAATACAGTCACATTGGGGGTTAGGGCTTCAATATATGAATTTGGGGGGCATTATAATTCAGTTATTTTCAGTAACACACTGAAATCCACATAGGAGCTAAGACTGCCTCTGTGCATTGGAGTAATTAGAAGCTGGGATTCTGGGATAGATTGTCTGGGTTTGAATCCTGTTCTGCAGTAGAGAGAGCTCATGAAACCTCCTTTCCTGAAACACTGTCTTGGACTTCCAGATGGAGCTATTAATAACAGTACCTATTTTGCAGAATTGCTGTGAAGATTGAATGAATGAGAACATATACAGTGCATAGCACAATGTCTGGCACTTAGGCAGGCTCAGAAGATGTTAGTATTTTTATTACTATTGTCGTGGAATAGGTTTTAGCTTTTGACTAAATAAGGCAATTTGTTATATACTAGAATTTGAAAAAAAATTATATACAGAGTGTTATAGGAAGGTAGAATTGACATCGAGATAATAGAAAGATTTTATGGGACAAAGAATTTATTTAAAGCATAATGGTCAATTTGTTCAACTTTTTGTTCCTAAGAAATAAGAATAAATTGTTAAAAAAAGTGAGAAAAAGTTGATTTTGCTCATAGCTGTTTATTTGAAAAATGTCAACCTTATAAAGAATTCACAAGGATGTAATGACAATACATTAATTATATCGTGAAATATGCAAATAAAGGTCAATGTTTAAAAGTGTGAAATTCTGGATAAAGTAAAAATTTCTTGCAAAAGTGGCATATTGTTAGTTATAATTTTTCATGAAAACTGTAAAAATGCAAAGCTTTAGAAAAACTAAAATGAATGGTAAAAACAAAACTTTAGAAAAACTAAAGGCATGGTATTATAATGTGATTTCTGATATTGTTCAAACCAAAATAGGCTTCCACAGTCAGTTGATATACCCCCCTAATGAAGTACTTTCTCTAATAAAATTAAATGCTTTGCTTGAAGGAATTATATTAATATAATGTTAACATTATATGAATGATTAAAGAGAATGAGGTGGAAGCCTCAATGTCATCTATGACCTTATCTTGAAAGTCACTCACTTCTGTTATATTCTTTTCATTAGATGCAGATCACTAAGTCTAGCTCATACTCAAGAGGAAATTAGGCTTTGTCTTTTGAGGAGAGGATTGTCAACAAATTTTCAGACATATTTCAAAACCACTGCAACATGTACTAACTTTTCTCATCATGCCCAAATCTTTACCCCCTCAGCAACATAGCTGAGGGATTGACATGTCCTCATTCGTGATAGAATAATGCCCAAATATGACATTGATTTAGGAAGTCAATCTTGATGACAGGAAAGAAGGAAGCTGGCAGAATCAGAATTCCTAGAGCTCAATAGGGTAAGTTTGTGTTGGGGGGTGGCGTGGAGGATGTAAAGGAGTTAGCTGGGGACTAGATGCATGAGAGTAAAAAAATAAACCAACCAGATGGCATCCCTCTCTGTTTTCCTAATTACTTTACTTCTAGTCACTGAACAAGTTAAACTTAAATCCTATGAAGTTTAAGGGTTATATGTCTTTTCATCTTTGTTTTGGACCACCAGTACATAAAATCTTCATTCCATAGAGGCACTCAGTAGTGGCTGGATTTGATGGAAGAAAGCAATTGCTAACTTAGTACTGAAATTTACTCCTAGCTAAACCCATAAGCCTGTATTTATTATTGGGTCAGAGAAGAGACTTAATGAAAGGAAAAGTTCACTTTAGTATCAGAACCCTAGAAATGTGCTTTTGATGGTGAGTGTACTTTGATACCCATGAAGTATCTGATTTGCTGAGAAAATGTAACATTTTGGGAAGTCGTGGTTTAGTGCTTTCAAGCGAGTAATGAATTGTTATTGAATTGTAAGGCTTATGCAAGGCAATAAAAGTGTTTGGATTTTTATGGACAGTTATTAGTTCCAATTTTCTCTGAATTACAAACCTAACAGACTGTGTCTATTTTTGATTTGGGAAATCTTGTCACTTTAACATTGGTCTCTTAATGGTGTTCCTCTTATCACATCTCCTCGAATTTTCAGTGTACACTGACTTTATAATGTAAAATTGTTTAAGGCTTTTCACTGAGACATGTACAATGAAAAATCAATGAGCTTTTATTAATTAATATAAAAATAAATACTTGTAAAGTATAGTGAACTTACAGTCATGTTTGCTGCTATGAAGCAGTCATTTTCCTCCTGATACAGGGCAGCACATCCCCTTGGTAAAACGGGTAAGCATGTTTGTTTTCTTACATCTCTGTGCCTTTCCTAACCCTTGCAGAAGTTCAGTGACCTTATGCTGCTCTCTAGCTTTCCAAAGCCTCATGTTCCATTTTGTTACTTCAAACCGCTTATTACTTAAGTACCGTTTGTTCCCAAATGTTTTTTTAGCCTATCATCTGAGAATCAACATTCCTTTCAATACCATCTTGTAGGTTGGTGTTAGGGGGAAAACAACATGATTAAATCAATCCACAAAGAGTATGTGTGATTAATAACCTGCCAAATCTCGTGTTTTTTTTTTTTGCGTTTTAAATAAATGCAGCAACAAAAGAAGTTGACCCAGATTAATGTCTAAATGACAGATTGCAGTTGGAAAAGTAATAAAAAAGAATAATGAAATTCAAGCCACATAGAAGAAATAGCTGTGGTAAGATTGGCGAGTTAAAAAGAGTTTTTATACTTCTAAATTTTATATTTCAGTTTAATTCCTCATCTGTTGGATAGGTTGGCCTATTCTATTGCTCAAAGACAAATCCAAAAGTTAAAAAAAACCCCTAAAAACAAACAAAAAAATGAAGTAAATGGTCACATCATTTACCCAATCAATGGCTTATGCCAAACAAAACCCTTGGAGTTCCATCTTTGATTCCTCACTTCGTGTCACATTCGGTGCCTAACCCATCACCAACCCTGTAGACTCAGCTTTCCCAACGTATCCAGATAGGACCACTGTTCGCCCCCACCCCACCTCTGTACTTGGTCCGAGGCACCATCCTTCATCACGGCATTGCAGCAGTGACCTTCCATGGTCCCAGCAGTCTCCTTCTCAACACAGCAGCCACAGTGTTCCTGTCCAGATGAGCTTTGATCATGCCAATGGCCATTCTCCTGCTCTCAGCAATGAATGTGATGGCTTCGCATCACACGAAGAGTAAAATCCAAAGTCCTTCCTATGCTCTGGTCCCAGATTATCTCTTACATCTCATTTCCCCACTCTCTCTTTCGCTCACTGTGTTCCAAGTACGTCAGCCTTCTGGCTGTGTGTCGAGCATCCCGAGCATTTTCTTGAGTCAAGGCATTTTGTCTTGCTGTCCCTTCTTCCTCCTCCTTTCTTTTCCTCCTGGGGGGAAAAACTTCTCCTGAATATCCACATGGCTCTTACCTCAATTCGATCAGATCGTTCCTCAAATGTTACCTTCTCAGAGATGCCGGAACAACTTACTAACAAACTCTTGTCCTCACTGTCCATCTCCTTACCCTGATTAATCTTGTGCACAGCTACACACACACACACACACACACACACACACACACACACACACACACACACACACATACTCACACACATTTGTTTACTGTCTGTCTCACCAGGATAAATGCTTCACGTGGCCAAAGGCTTTGTGTTTTATTCATTGCTATATTTCCAGGACCTAGACAGAGTACTTGATGTATAGTAACTGTTTAATAAATATTTGTTGAATAAATAAATGAATTACATTAAAAAGTAAGCATGTTATATATTTATATATTTTTGACAGAGAATAATAAAGTAAATATGCTATTAAATTACATTATTATTTTTGTTTCTTGAAGTAAAAACCAGGACCTAGTGACCTAGGGATTACAGAAAAGTAAGAAATGGCAAAAATCTATTGTTGAAGGAGCTTACAAACAGGAGGAGATAAAAGAGTATTGTTGATTCTGATAATGCCAAGCACCATTGCCTATATTTTAACACTAAAATATACTGGGATTCTCAGTAACAGGCTAAAACAATTATTGAAAATAGTAACGTAAGGCAAAAGAAACTAAAGAAAAATTAAGCCATAATTTGATATCAATTATTCAGAGTTCTTTAATCGATCTTTTTATAAATACATATTACCTTTTTCCGTCTGGGTAGAAAATTTACAGCTAAATTTATTAAAATATTTTACCATAGCTACATTCATTTCTCTCAACACACTACTTATTTTTTCTCAGTTCAAAATATTATTATTCCTCTTATATCCCAGTAGTACTATGCATCTTGAGGTCTGGCTGTTATAAATGCTAGTGGAGCACAGAAATGTTGAATATTTTAGGTTGTAAGCTCATTAAAGCTGTCCTCAGAAGGCTGATGACTGCAAAGTAACAAAAGAAGGTAATGGCTAATTTTCTAGAAATCGGAGAAGAGGGTGCAGCCAGGAGAGGTGACGTTCCTGTAATCAGTCACACCAGGTAGTCCCATTTCCTCAGAGCTAGACATAAGTGATTTTAAGGGAGAATGAGGCATTCCTGTAACACAGGATGCATTATTCCACTTGTGCTGAGGCTCAGGGTCACATGGTAGAAATCCTTTTTAAAAACCCTAGCCGCTGAAAGCTCTGGAAAGAATCAGTTCAAGTCTCAGATGATCCTGGAGCAGTTTCACAAAGGGCTCCCTTTCACATAAACACCCCCATTTAAATTAAAAAAATTGTTTAATTAAAAATATATTTCATTTACTTTCAGTCAATGTATGTGACACAATCATATCATGGCACCACTAATGACATTTTTATCTCCTGTTTCAATATTCCCAAAGTCATTATGAAAGAAAAATGCCAGTAGTTTTGAACCTATTTGTCAAGTCTTTCTGGTACTTTTTTGTTACCTCAACAAAGAGCAGATGGAACCTCAAAACCAGCCATAAAAAATGGTATTATATTTGTTCTTTTATTTATTTCAATTTATCTTTTTCGTTTGAATTTATTTGTATCTCTGCTTCATTATAAGTAAATTCAAATGTAGAATTTTATTTTATTTTTTGCTGTTCCAAGAGTATTTGAATGTCTACTCTTTGTTTAGAATTGCTATAGTTACAAAGAGAGAATATATACTGTATTAGTCTGTTTCTCTTGCTTATAGCAGAATACCTGAAACTGAGTAATGTATAAAGAAACTATTTATTGCTTACAGTTTTGGAGGCTGGAAAGTCCAAAGTCCAGGGAACACATCTGTTGAAGGTCTTTGTTGGTGGGTGGTGACTCTTCACAGCAATGTAGGGTATCACATAATGAATGGGCTGAGCAAGGGAGAGCTAACTTCTCACAAAGCCATCGGAACCATACCCATTACTCCATGAATGGATCAATCTATTCATGAGGGCATAGTCCTCATAATATAACCATCTCTTTAAGATTGCACCTTTCAAATATGGTAATTGGATTTACCACCCTCAATCCTGTTACAATGAGGGTCAAGTTTCCAATACATGAACTTCTGGAGGACACATTTAACCCATAGAAGATACATTTTCTTTGGTAGCTTATAATACTACATGCACACAAGAAAGAATCAAAGGAAAATATAAGAAAGTAGGTGGCTGTAAGCCAAAATAACCACTAAGATTAACAGAGTTCATCGTGTAAAATGAGGTATGTGGGAGATAAACATTGACTACATAGTGCAGTAAGTTTTATTGAGGTATGAAATTTAAGAAAACCTTGAAATGTGGCTTAGTTATTTTTATTGAGATTTACTATTTTATATACATTATCTCATCTGATCCTCACTATTACTTTGTGAGAAGTAAAGATAGTCATAGTTGTTTTAAATATTATCTTGCAACGAAGTTAGGCAATTTGCCTGAACTAGTAAGTGAAAGAAGCAGAACTCAGCCCTTGGTCTCCTATGTCCAAATGCTGAATTCTTTCCATTATAGCAAAGTGGAAATATAGAGATGTTTGGTAATACATGTTATAGAATCAGCAGAGAGGTAGAAGTGATCATCGTATGCCAAGTATAAAGTGGCTATAGTGAGGTGCTATGCTGGGCACTAGGGAATAATGTCAATATTTCAAAAAAAATTTACTCAATGGCTATAATAAATGACCCCTTATCCAGAATGACTACTTTCAGATTAACAATATGTCCAGAATTAGGCTGGGATGTTGAATATCTACACAATTTCAATTCAATGCTTTAAATTCTTCTTGCCTTGAAAATACTACCATCACAAAAGTCACACACTAATAGCACAACCACGATGATGTCATTGAAACTCTATGCTACAATTCATATCAGCTTAAGTGTGTCACCATGTGGACACCAGGACACCACCAATAGGTCGTTTACAGCCAAGTGAATAACATCTCACAGAAGGACAGAATGGTCCAGTTTCTCCTTAAAGTGGCCCAGGAACAAAGAGGGGGACACAAGCTCTGTTCTCAGGGGACTTGTCATTTAGGAATGAGAGGTAATGTCCTCTCTGGGTGAAGAAGTTTGTGTCAGAATTGTAAGGCCCCGTGGAAATAGTGAAATAATCAGTATTGTTTGTCACTCTTTCATTCCAAGAGTGCAAACCTTTCTGTAAGCCTCTTTTGCTCATTTAGAGATGTCTCCTTGCTCTGGAGGCCTGATGGTCCTCGTCCTTGTTCCTGGCCCATTTTTCACAATTTCCTCCTCTGAATAATTTGGATCATTATGGGTCTCACTGTCCCATGCTCCTCACATGGCCAATGTTATTTGATGGGATTTGATGGGTGTAGTGGAGTCTCCACAGTAGGCACACAAACCTAGTTTACATTCCAGTTTCAATGCTTCTGTTTTATTTCCTGGGCAGCTTATTTCCCCCCTGATCATGTATCATCATTTACTGTGAAATGTGGGTTATCACCTGATTTCATGTTATTTGGAGAAATAAATAAGAATAATCATTTGACACATAGCTTACCTATCCCATGCCCAGCTCCTCACAACCTGCCTGATGTTAAGTATCTACCTATCTCATCTGCTGCTGCTTTGAGTAAGGGTAAAGTATACAAGAGAAAATGCCTATCTGAAAGCAATTTTTTATATTTGCACAAAAATTCAGGTCTTCTGTATTATCCAGAAAACTCCTATTCAAATATTTCTTCTTAACTATTGCTTTTTTAAAAATCTTACTCTAAGTATGTTAGGGTTTATTGACTCACCTGCAATTGCTACTTTGAAATTCAAGTAGTAGCTACAGGCCGCAACAAATTTCTGTCCTGGCCAAAAAGTAAACTTTTCATGTTGTCCCCTGAGCTGTTAGGCAGGATCAAAACTCTCCTTGTGGGAAAGGATGTTATATTAGAAATGTCACCTTCCAGTGGACTTCTATGATGCTGATTATCAGTTGTTTTGGGTTTTATCATAGTGCCAGCTGTTAACCAAGCCCTGGTTATGGGCTGTGCCTCAGAAAGTGGGCAGGGGTGATGGCGCATGGGTGATAGTGGAAGCAGGGGTAGGGAGGGGGTGTGAAAAAGTCTGACCTATAACACACATTATAAAATTTAACTCATAATATCCCTTTAACAAAGATAATACTATCCACGTTTTGAAGATGAGGAATCTGAGTTTTAGAGAGCTTAGTTATCTGAAGTCACATGACTGGATTCAAATTCAGGTCTGTCTTACTCCAAAATCCTTAACCACTGGGTCAAGGTGTAATTATGTCCAGCTGGTGAAGCACACTTGATTTAGGATTCTGATTGTCAACACTGACTTGAGCATTCAGACTCTGACCTTTGCTTATCTGCTTCATTTTGGATGTCACATTCTCTCATTCTCTTCTTATATCTACAAATTATGGCTTCTAACCTGGCTGTCTGGGCTGCCCTTGACTTGCTAGCCCAGAGCTGCTAGGCACGATCCCTTGATTTGTGCGCTGTCCATGGTACCAGCCAAGGCTCTGCTCTTATCCAGCTGCTCATCCAAAGAGGGTACTTCTTTCTAATAGTCACACAAACATTTGCACAAATATTCTAATAGCCACACAAAAATAATTTCTAATATTCAATAATTTACTAATTATTCTCTAATAATAACTTATTATTAAGTTAATAAAGACAATTCTTTCTATAGATTGAGTATCCCTTATCTGAAATGCTTAGGAACAGAAGCATGTCAGATTTTGTATGTTTTTGATTTTGGAAAATGCTTCAATGAACATTGTTTTGAGCATTATATCAACACTCAAAAATTTTCAAATTTTGGAACATTTCAAATTTCAGGTTTTTGGATTTGGGATGCTCAACTTGTAATATGCAAGATGACCACTTAGTTGTTCTGACACTTAGGTTCGTTTCTTTCTTTCGATGAATGAATTGAGGATGGCTGTTTACATTGGGTGGATACAGAGGAATTAAAAGTTCCTGTCCCCAAAATTCCTCTCTGCATTCATTATGTGATGAAAACGTCACAGAGAGAGCATCTTATCTGGGAAAGAAGATTGTTTCTTTAACAGTGGTTACAATAATTTAGAGGGCCAGGGTGCTCAAAGTGTGATTCCAGAACCAGCAGCCTCATCATCACCTGGAACTTCTAAGAAATGCAGACTTTAGGGGCCTGTCCCAGACCTACTGAATCACAAACTCTGGACCTAGGGTCCAGTGATCATTTTAACAAGCCCTCCAGGTGATGCTGATGCCTGCTAAATGTCAGACATGAGCCAGTTAAAAAGACTCTAATTAAACTCTGATGTGTTTAACCTGTATCAGGACATGGATCTTTTCTAGAGTAGTTTCTACAGACCCAACATGTTTATGAACTTTGAAACTATCTTTTTGTCATATAGGAAATAGTGCCAGGTAAGGGTCTATCTCTGCGGATGCCTTATCCTTAGGCAATTGTATTTGTCTGTTTCTGTTGCTTATAACAGAATACCTGAAACTAGATAATTTATGAAGAAAGGAAATTTATTTCTCACAGATTTGGAGGCTGGGACGTCCAAAGTCCAGGGAACACATAGGATGAGGGCCTTTTTCTTGGTGGTGACTCTCTACAGTGATGCAGGGTATCACATGGTGAGAATGAGCTGATCAAGAGAGAGCTAACCTCACTTGCTGTCCTTATAAAGCCATCAGAACCACAACCATTACTCCATGAATGGAACAATCCATTCACAAGGGCACAGTCTTCACAGTCCAATCACCTTTAAAGGCCTCACCTTCAAATACGATAATTGGATTTTCCACCCTTTTAAAACACTTACAGTGAGGGTCAAGTTTTCAATACATGAACCTTTTGGGGACACATTTAGCCCATTGAAGACATGTTGACAAAAATGTGATGTTGCTTTGTGTTTTGGAGTAGAAAATACGATTTAATGTTAGTTTCAGCCAGGGCTACTCACCAACCATGGTCTCCTACTGTACTAGTTTGTAGGGCTTTTGTAATGAAGTCCACAAATTGAGTGGCTTAAAATAACAAATTTATTGTATTAGTTTTAGAGGCTAGACGTTAAGGATTAGTGTCAGCAGGACCCTCATAGCTTCTCTCTGTCTCCTAGCCTCTGGTGGTTTGCTGGCAATATTTGGCTTTCCTAGGCTTGTAGGTGTATCACCCTGATATCTGACTTCATATGGAGTCCCCCCCCGTGTGTGTACCTCTGTGTTCAGATTTCCCCTTTCTATGATGACACCAGCCATAGTGAATTAGGGCTTTCCCTAAAGATCTCATTTTAATTTACCACTGTAAAATCCCTATTTTTTAATAAGGCCATATTCTGCAAGATGAGGGGTAGGACTTCATATCTTTTTTTTTTTTGGGTACACAATTCAACCCAGAATATCTACCCAATTGAAAAGAGGGAGATGACTGTGAGCTTTGAGTTATACTGCTGAGAGGTAAAGTAAAGAACACTGTAGACATTTTCCTAAAAGTGTGGGCCCAGAATTAGGCAGCACGAATTAATAAGCAAGCCACACTCATATTTAGAACAAATATGATATCAGTCATCAGTAAGGAGCAAGAATGATAAAACCTTTGAGGAAAGTACCCCTGAGCCCTGGTTTGAAATTAATGCTTTGCAGGTAAGAAGGTGCTATGTGGGGATATAGATTTCACCTGGGACCAACATCAATCTACTGGTGGTTACTAACTGGCGTACTGCCTTGTGAGGATCTGTGGCATTTCCCAAGCTCCATGGGTAAGACTACTGTGAAGTGATGTTTTGCTAATTTATAACAGCTAGGAGGGGTGTGAGATGGCCCACTGCCATGATTTTGCCACCCTTGCTATAATAGCTATAAAAATGGTCAGAGTTCTTTGCCTCCACAGTTTGATTCATTGATGCTTACCTTTAGCCTCTGGAAAAAACCTGGAAGAGGAAATTCAATTTAATAAACATTTTTATCTTAGGGACTCTGACAGGCAAGGTTAACATGAAGGCTATACTATTGCTCCTTCTATTTTCACTCTGTTGGTTGGATAACTGAACTTTCAGTTTGATCTTGGGATTAAGCCTCCCTTTCTATTGATAGTGCCTGATTTAACTCTCATAAGATGGCCCTCGTCTTGATTTCCTTCCCAGTAACCCATTTTTTTTCTTGAATTGGAATCTATTTCTGAGTCCTGCACCCTTCAGGAAATGCAGGACCTCAGGTTCAGGGGCTGGGTCTCTGTGGCCTTCTGACATTCTCTCCATCTCACCATCTTTCCGGGCTGCCTCTGCCTTTTCAAAACTGTCTGCCATTTAGCACTGAATGTCTGGGATGCCAACTGCCTGAGTGTTGGGCGTCCTCATTTTGCTGGCTCCTGAGACCTTCTGTGGCCTTTTGTCTAGGTTCTATGAGTCATCCTTTCCTGCCCCAATAATTTCTAGTTTGACCAAGCCTGACAAAAGAACAAACCTTTGTTCTCACACAAGACCATCAGAGAAATTAGGAAGTTAGGGGTTTTCAACTTTCTTTAGCAAGACTAAATTGCAATCCCTCCAGACCAATCTCACACTTAATGCTCTAACAAGTCTGACCTAATGATGCTCTCATGAAAGAACACTAAATAGTCTAAGTAGAATTTGGTAAGAGAAAAGTCCAAGATAACTTTGTTGGAAGGGAGGACAGACAGGGTCACAAAGCTATGACAAAGTACGAGGGCAGTCAGTCTGTAGGTGGCAGATTAGATAAGCAAGCAAGCAATTAGGAAGCAGAGCTTACAACAGTTATTAATCATAAAGGGTTTAATATTTTCCTGTTATACAGTTTTTGTCACTTAGAGTAGCTTCAGAACTTTTGGTACATAAGAATGAAAGTCAACTAATTTCTGTTTTAGTGTTCTAACTCTGTCTGTCATTTATCTTAGCATATTGAATACCATACATATTAGTTCATCTCTGTTTCTATGCTACAGGTAAATCTGGATATTTTTGTGTTATATTCTAATTGCTACTGGCAGCCATGTAGAGCACTTACAAAAAGTTTTAAAAATATGTTAGTAAAAGGCAAAGTCTTAAATATAAAGTTTTTTTCCCCTGATATCTCAACCACATTTAGTGACATATTCCAGGATAAAGATTCATTATTTATCCTTTTAGGATTACTGTGTTTATTTCATTAGAAAGAAGTATATATGTGGATAAATAAATACAGTAATCTCTTAACCATTCAACATATATCGTTTCTACTGAGCAATATCATGGTGGTTTTTTTAAAGTTTTTGAGATGTGGTAATGAACAAATGATTGAATTTTATCTTCAGAAACTATCCAGAAGGCTATAATCCTAGGCATATTTTTAATGTATAATACTAAACATAAATGTACACATTATTGGGGCAAATGGCAATATGTGAATTATGCAAAGTCTTGGTTACAGAAAATTGGATATAATAGAATAAATCTAATATGTAGACATGAGAAACTGAGGGAGTTTGTGTTTTAGAATAAAGCTGCCCTTAAGGAAAAATACAACAGATTTTCAGTTTGTCAAATACTTCAGCTGTGTAAGAGCAAGGCTGGAATAATTGCACAATCTCATACAAGCATAAATCCAGTAGAGGTACCAACTGTTTTCCACTAGAATGCTTTCGAAGCAAGAACAATTTAATTTTTTTCTTTTTAATTTATTCACTTTTATTTTTTAAAATAAATTTTATTTGAGGTTTACAAAATGATCTTATGAGACACATATACATAGTAAAACAATTAGTGAAGCAGTTTAACATGTCTATCATCTCACATAGTTACTTTTTTGTGAAAAGAATAGCTAAAATCCACTTATTTAACAAATATCCCTGATACAATATAATTTTGTTAACTTTGTGTTCTACATTAGACTTCTCAAGTTGTTAATCCTACATTTCTGCTGTTCTGTATCCTTTAACCTACATCTCCCCATTTCCTCTCCACCTAATTTAATTTTTAAAAGCTTAGTTTAAGCTCAGGATTTTTTCATATATTTTGCTTATTAATGTCAGTTTTAGTAGCAAAGTATAATTTAAGATAAAATTAATAATCTCTTGTATATGTGTATATGGTATTTTGGATTTTTCACAAATATTTTACATTATTTTCTTCCCATAACAATAATGTGAAGTATGAAAAGCATCATTATTCCCATTATAAAAAGGAGTAAACAGAGAATCGACTGTTCTAAGTTGTTTTATAGGTATTTATGTGGATCTAGACTTCTTCATCTGGTTTTGGCTTTCCATGACTTACCTAGGTTAGGAAAGCCATCTGAGGACAATAAAGAGGGAAACGTTAACAAAAACACCCAATAAGAAGCAACAGTACTTGGCCTGATTAGAACTGGGTTCCAGAGAGTAGACCAAATGCCCAGCTGATTGGGGAGCTGAGCCCTCCTGGTCCTCAGATTTCCAGGTCTGTGCTCCTGAGCGACTGTCCTCTTGCAATGGCAGAGCAAGGTGTCTGCTTCTACTTCTGACTTGAGTAGTGGCAACAGCTATTTTACCAAACAAAACAAAACAAAAAGTCAGCATTGTTCCTTCTAATATGCAAGGGTACATCACAAAGTTTATGGAAAAATAGAATTAAAAGATAATGCGAATCTTTCAAAGAACTTTTTGAAGACCTCTTGTGTTTTGTTTCTGATATTACTCATTCCTTTGATTTATCCCACTGAGGGTTAACATCAGAAAAAATCTTGAGGAGTGAGAGATGAGAAACATTCAATTGTCATCAGCTGCATTCAGTATCAGAATGAATTAGTTTACCTCATTATATAAGCAGTCACATAAAATGGGACATGAGACAGATACATTTGGAAAAGGAAGAAAAAGGACAGTAAAAGTTGGAAGCAAGGGGCATTACAGAGTAGAACCACCTGGGGAGTTTATGCAGCTTTCTGACATGTCAATAAGAAAGTGCTGAGAAAATCATCTGAAATACGATATAAAATGGTCAGGAAGTTCCACAGTTCTGTGCAGACTCTAATCCCATTTGTGCTCTTCTCACAATCTACCATTTTCTCCCATCTTCTGCCAAGAGGAGAAGGAAATAGGAAGTTTATATCAATAAAGTCTAGGGATTCATTTGATGATATCAAGGAGGATGTTTTGTGTTGCTGTAATTGTAGCATTTAAATAACTGTGGTATAATTATATTCATATATAAATAGATAATAACCAAATATTTAGAAGTACAGATAATTTTGATATTTAATCGTTGCATGTTTATTGAAGTATTTATTATATGAAACTTTCAAAATAATATGCCCAAAAGGCAACCAGATAAATACCATATAGTATTTTACATTTCTCAAAATGTCCACTGGCAAATGAAACCATGTTTAAAATTAGTGCATGAACCAATTGAAAGGGCAATTCAGTCTTTTTGTCATAGAATAAAAGTATTTATGACAAATTAAAGTGCTTTACAATGTTTGATGAATAATTATGTGATTCCTGAAATAATGTCTTACTTATGGAGAATACACCTTCCACTTCTGTTGATAAGCAGAGATAGAGTTTATGGTTCCCTGATTCCTTTGTTTTATCCTTTTAATTCTTTTGGAAATTGAGCAAATCTGAATAAATAGTACATTCCATAATACTTTATTTACAGATTTATGTGATATATATTTTTATCACGCTAAAAATTGGATTATATCTCATTTGTACATAGAATATGATGGTCAAAGAGAATCTAGAGATTATCTGTTCGACCCCTTAGTTACAGGGAAACACTTCTAACATCTTAATGTTTTCTTCTATGTCTAGGAAACTCAGTTAATGTAACTCATGCATTCTCTTCATTCATTCCAGGATCATTTATATAATTATTAAATTTGGGAAGAATAACTGAAGTTCTAAATTATTTGTTTAATGTGATACTGGAGAATATTTAAATTTGCCTTATGGAAAACAAGAAAAACAAATGGAATGGATGAAACTCATAGTCCGTGTTAAGTACAAATAGTGAAGTTAGTAACCTGTAAGACATTTAAAGACAAATAAAACAAATGGAGCATAAGTGGATAGAATACAGATTAAGAAGGATGGAACAAATGAGAGTGCTACTTGTAGATAGAAAATAAATAGAAGGACCAAGTGAACATTAAATATTTGTAAAGCACAGATCATGCCACATCCAGACTGACAATAGTATCATTCCCAAATCAGCCACCCATTGATGACATCAAGCCTCTTCCCAAGTATACACTGATACAGAAATTGAGAAATAAAGACTGGCAGCTCAGCAGGTCATTGATAGCTACAGCTGTGGTCAGGCATACTTGCCTCTTCATTTCCCCATTACAGCAAGTACATGTTGGTTCCAGGCACCACCCATCTGTTGGGCCCCTTTGTCCAATCTCAGACCTGGCCTTTGTACCCACACCATCAGCAGGGAAGGCTGATGCAGCACAGAGAAAAGGGACATGTGAACGTTGCATGATTCAGGATTCAGTGCTGTGGTCCTTCCAAATGCACCATCCATCTTTTTCCTCTCTTCTTTCTGCATGTTTCAAAATTGATTCAATAAGTTGTGTGATTTGAGCATCTTAACATGTAAGACTTTAAGTTCTGTAACTTCTAAAATAGCTTGCCTGGTATTGTACTTGGAGGCTACCATTGCAGCGAGGTAAAAATTTCCCCAATACAAGAGTTCACTCAGCCATGCCCTTTTTACCTTGGGGATCTAGTTACTGAGAGAGAGCACACATTGTACAGCTCCCCCCCTGGAGCAAGCTATTCTCTTACAGCAGGGGACACCTGCTGGACTCGTCCACTGCTTTGCCTGTATTGGATGTGGAAGTCTGTCTTGTCCTGGATTATTTGGTTCCCATCCCAGCTAGGTCCTTTAACTTAACCTTTACAGATAATAAAGATGATATCTTAACCTCCCACCTGTTGCTACTTAATTTTGTTTCTGAATTTATTCAGTACCTGGGTATGAAATAAGAATGCTATTTATTGGACCCTCTAATTCCCCAACGCTTCTCCCCTTCTCACCCTACAGTGTGGTAACTGAGGTGCGTGGAGTCCAAGAAACATTTAGATTAGCTTTGCTACCAGGGTGGGTGCAGTAGAATTCACATTTCCTTAAGACCAAACATTGAGGCATGGGCCCTTGGGTGGTATTCTCAGTTGCTCAGCTGTGTTTCATGTGGACTCTGTCAAATTGGGGCCTTGGTAGCCCTTCCTGTTCCTGTATCCTCTGGATATGAAAGGCTCTTGCTTCATCTCATGGACCTCGGGTCATCCTGCTTGGGCTTAATTATTTCCTCCTCTCGGCCTGTGTATTCTGTGGCCAATCACATTTGGAAATCCACATATCTCTTTCCAGACCTATGGAAGCTCCTTCCTCATTAGCTCTTAGGGATGATTCTACCTTATGGGAATCCCAGCTCTGAGTTAATACTTAGGCTGAATCAAAGCAGTACCTCTGTTTCCGTAGGAGCAGCCAATGTAATTCTTTGATGTTGTACTGTAGTTTATAATCCCTGGACATCTCTCTCTCAGATCAGCTGCATGCCAAGACTACAACACTTCACTTGTTTTTAGTATATGGCCCCTTCTAGAGTACTTTCAAAGTCCTGGTTTCCTAACTTAGAGATGCTACCGTCTCGGCTCTTTCTTCATTCCATTTCCTTTTACTTGGGGAAGTGCTAGAATTTTATTTCTGAATTTTATAGGAGAAAACTTCCCAGATAAAATAGTTAAAACAACTCATTCACTAATCACAAGTAAATT
This sequence comes from Cynocephalus volans, assembly GCF_027409185.1. Taxonomy (NCBI): domain Eukaryota; kingdom Metazoa; phylum Chordata; class Mammalia; order Dermoptera; family Cynocephalidae; genus Cynocephalus; species Cynocephalus volans. Next base: position 54,788,851 of record NC_084472.1, read on the forward strand.
AGCACCCTATCAGTTACCCACTTCCAACATCCAATTTCTATGCCTTTTATATAAATTCATTTTGCTTCAAGAGCTGTTGCTATCACTGAAAATAATAATTGCATGTTATTTATTCATGATTTCCAGAGCATAGCACAATTCCTGGGAAGTAAGGAGAAAATATATCATAGTGATTAAAAGCTGTGGGAAAAAAAATCTTTTTTTTTTCTGTCACTCAATATCTATTCTCTGTTTTTTAAAACAGCACCCCAATATTTCTTTATGGGAACTACTATTTCCCCAGCTGGATATGATCTGGCGGGACTATCATTCATAGTGCCCAAAATGTGGGTGTATGACCCAAGCTAGGTCAATCAAATGTTCTTTTCCTGCATTTTAAAGATTAAGGAAAAATAACCCACTGAAATTTGTTGGAGGTGATTTGTTACAGGGGCAGAACCCTATAGAGAAATTTCACCAGTTCTTTCAAAAATATTTTTATCAAGGTAAAATTCACGTAGTATACAATTAACTATTTTAAAGTGAACAATTCAGTGACACTTAGTGCATTCACAGTGTTGGGCAACTACCACTTCTCTCTAGTTTCAAAATTTTTTCATCACCCCAGAAGGTAATGCCATACCCATTAAGTAACCACTCCCTATTCCACTAGTTTTTGCCACCTAGATGCCTGTTGTTACTTCTGATAATTTAAATTTTCCCTCTAGTTCTTTGAGCTACTCCATATTCTCTTCTACTTAAGTTAAAGTCACTTTCTCTTACTTGCAATAAAATAATTCTAATACAAGATTGTGGGTTTGGAATCAGACAAATTTTCTCAACTGTAAATTGTAGTTTTCAGGATAAAATGAGATAATTCAAGACAATTGGCATTGTACTAAATGAACATTTAATGAGTGAATTACTACTTAATAAAGTGTCTGATCTCCCTTGTGGTGTGTTTGCAGTAATTGAACTTGGTCAAATCTAGATTGGGTAGATAAGATGACTAGGCATAAAGGTCAGATATTAATATATGTGTCCTTGGCAAGGGAGATAAAGAGAGTGCTTAAGGAAATAAACACTCAGAAAAGTGTTGAGGGGTGTGAAACACATTTTCCTCCACTCCTGATGTTTCTTTCTTTTTTTTTTTTTTGTCGTTTTTTTTTTTCGTGACCGGCACTCAGCCAGTGAGTGCACCAGTCATTCTTTTTTTTTTTTTTTTTTTTCACCTCATTTATTTGGTATTTATTATTTTTATATGTATGCCTTAAGGCTTTTTTCAGTTTTTTTTTTTTTAAATTTTGTATTTTGTCGATATACATTGTGGCTGATTATTGCTCCCCGTCACCAAAACCTCCCTCCCTTCTCCCTCCCCCCCTCCCCCCCAACAATGTCCTTTCTGTTTGCTTGTCATATCAACTTCAAATAATTGTGGTTGTTATATCTTCTTCCCCCCCCCCGGTTTTGTGTGTGTGTGTGTGTGTGTGTGAATTTATATATTAATTTTTAGCTCCCACCAATAAGTGAGAACATGTGGTATTTCTCTTTCTGTGCCTGACTCGTTTCACTTAATATAATTCTCTCAAGGTCCATCCATGTTGTTGCAAATGGCAGTATTTCATTCGTTTTTATAGCTGAGTAGTATTCCATTGTGTAGATGTACCACATTTTCCGTATCCACTCATCTGATGATGGGCATTTGGGCTGGTTCCAACTCTTGGCTATTGTAAAGAGTGCTGCGATAAACATTGGGGAACAGGTATACCTTCGACTTGATGATTTCCATTCCTCTGGGTATATTCCCAACAGTGGGATAGCTGGGTCGTATGGTAGATCTATTTGCAATTGTTTAAGGAACCTCCATACCATTTTCCATAGAGGCTGCACCATTTTGCAGTCCCACCAACAATGTATGAGAGTTCCTTTTTCTCCGCAGCCTCGCCAGCATTTATCGTTCATAGTCTTTTGGATTTTAGCCATCCTAACTGGGGTTAGATGGTATCTCAATGTGGTTTTGATTTGCATTTCCCGGATGCTGAGTGATGTTGAGCATTTTTTCATATGTCTGTTGGCCATTTGGATATCTTCCTTAGAGAAATGCCTACTTAGCTCTTTTGCCCATTTTTTAATCGGGTTGCTTGTTTTCTTCTTGTAAAGTTGTTTGAGTTCCTTATATATTCTGGATATTAATCCTTTGTCAGATGTATATTTTGCAAATATTTTCTCCCACTCTGTTGGTTGTCTTTTAACTCTTTTAATTGTTTCTTTTGCTGTGCAGAAGCTTTTTAGTTTGATATAATCCCATTTGTTTATTTTTCCTTTGGTTGCCCATGCTTTTGGGGTCGTATTCATGAAGTCTGTGCCCAGTCCTATTTCCTGAAGTGTTTCTCCTATGTTTTCTTTAAGAAGTTTTATTGTTTCAGGGTGTATATTTAAATCCTTAATCCATTTTGAGTTGATTTTAGTATATGGTGAGAGGTATGGATCTAGTTTCATTCTCCTGCATATGGATATCCAGTTATCCCAGCACCATTTGCTGAAGAGGCAGTCCCTTCCCCAGCGAATAGGCTTGGTGCCTTTGTCAAAGATCAGATGGCAGTAAGTGTGTGGGTTGATTTCTGGATTCTCTATTCTATTCCATTGGTCAGTGTGTCTGTTTTTTTTTTTTTTTTTTTTTTTTTTTTTTAAATTTTTATTTATTTATTTTTTTTTAAAATTTTATTTTGTCGATATACATTGTAGCTGATTAATGCTCCCCATCACCAAAACCTCCCTCCCTTCTCCCTCCCCCCCCCCAACAATGTCCTTTCTGTTTGTTTGTTGTATCAACTTCAAATAATTGTGGTTGTTATATCTTCTTCCTCCCCGCCCCCCCGGTTTGTGTGTGTATGTGTGTATGTGTGTGTGTGAATTTATATATTAATTTTTAGCTCCCTCCAATAAGTGAGAACATGTGGTATTTCTCTTTCTGTGCCTGACTTGTTTCACTTAATATAATTCTCTCAAGGTCCATCCATGTTGTTGCAAATGGCAGTATTTCATTCGTTTTTATAGCTGAGTAGTATTCCATTGTGTAGATGTACCACATTTTCCGTATCCACTCATCTGATGATGGGCATTTGGGCTGGTTCCAACTCTTGGCTATTGTAAAGAGTGCTGCGATGAACATTGGGGAACAGGTATACCTTCGACTTGATGATTTCCATTCCTCTGGGTATATTCCCAACAGTGGGATGGCTGGGTCGTATGGTAGATCTATTTGCAATTGTTTAAGGAACCTCCATACCATTTTCCATAGAGGCTGCACCATTTTGCAGTCCCACCAACAATGTATGAGAGTTCCTTTTTCTCCGCAGCCTCGCCAGCATTTATCGTTCATAGTCTTTTGGATTTTAGCCATCCTAACTGGGGTTAGATGGTATCTCAATGTGGTTTTGATTTGCATTTCCCGGATGCTGAGTGATGTTGAGCATTTTTTCATATGTCTGTTGGCCATTTGGATATCTTCCTTAGAGAAATGCCTACTTAGCTCTTTTGCCCATTTTTTAATTGGGTTGCTTGTTTTCTTCTTGTAAAGTTGTTTGAGTTCCTTATATATTCTGGATATTAATCCTTTGTCAGATGTATATTTTGCAAATATTTTCTCCCACTCTGTTGGTTGTCTTTTAACTCTGTTAATTGTTTCTTTTGCTGTGCAGAAGCTTTTTAGTTTGATATAATCCCATTTGTTTATTTTTCCTTTGGTTGCCCGTGCTTTTGGGGTCGTATTCATGAAGTCTGTGCCCAGTCCTATTTCCTGAAGTGTTTCCCCTATGTTTTCTTTAAGAAGTTTTATTGTCTCAGGGTGTATATTTAAATCCTTAATCCATTTTGAGTTGATTTTAGTATACGGTGAGAGGTATGGATCTAGTTTCATTCTCCTGCATATCGATATCCAGTTATCCCAGCACCATTTGCTGAAGAGGCAGTCCCTTCCCCAGCGAATAGGCTTGGTGCCTTTGTCAAAGATCAGATGGCAGTAAGTGTGTGGGTTGATTTCTGGATTCTCTATTCTATTCCATTGGTCAGTGTGTCTGTTTTTATGCCAGTACCATACTGTTTTGGTTATTATAGCTTTGTAGTATAGCTTAAAGTCAGGTAGTGTTATGCCTCCAGCTTTATTTTTTTTTGCTCAGCATTGCTTTGGCTATGCGTGGTCTTTTATTGTTCCATATAAATGTCTGAATAGTTTTTTCCATTTCTGAGAAAAATGTCTTTGGAATTTTGATGGGGATTGCATTGAATTTGTATATAGGATCCGAACCCGCGGCGGGAGTGTTGCCACGCTCCCAGCGCAGCACTCTACCAAGTGCGCCACGGGATCGGCCCCCTGATGTTTCTTTCTAAGTGAAGGGATATCAATTACTGTACTCCTCCTGGCCTCTCTCCACCCCCTCCTTATTTAGAGTTTGAGAGCGGAAAGTGAGCATGCCACCATCTGCCTCTTCCTTTTCCTTTTCCTTAGATGCAGGAAGCAAAAGTTCCACTGTGATCCTCCTGGCCTCTCTCCACCCCCTCCTTATTTAGAGTTTGAGAGCGGAAAGTGAGCATGCCACCATCTGCCTCTTCCTTTTCCTTTTCCTTAGATGCAGGAAGCAAAAGTTCCACTGTGATTCTGGTGGGATTTGGGAGTGTGGGAAGAACTGCTGTAGCCCAGAGCTGATAGGACGGGGTGGGTGATTTCCTTATCTTCTAGATTCCTTTGGTTTCTTATGACTGCATTAACTTGGATTGTTCTCACTTTGGAGGAAAAAATCCATGTTTTAATCAGTAACTAAAGAAGAAAGATACTACTAAGACAGGGAAGAGACTGCAAAATTGTGAGGTGAGTGAGAGTGGACAGTACGGGATGCTACTTTTTGCCCTGTCACTGGGTACTTGGGTGTTTATTTCCTGGAGTGTTGATGTGAACACCACGCCCAGGTAAACCATGGAGAAACATACTTTTCTATAATTTAGTAGAGATAGTTGAAAGAATTATATTTTCCTGCATTTTTTAGAAGTTCTTGAATTAATTTATGAAGTTGTTGCTAACAGATTTTAAAGCTTGACTCTCTTTTGTTAGTTTGATTTAGAGGCAATAATTTAATACTTCTGCATAGCAAATTAAATGACGGTAGCTTAGCTCTGAGCTGTGATTTCTAAAGCTACTCTATTTTCTTAGCTGAGACAATCATTTGTTAAACTAATGGGAAATAATTACCCAAGTACATTAGAAGAGACAGAATTTCTTCCAGTTAATACTCACACTTTGCTTAGGATTATGTTTTCTTTGGCAAGTCCAACTATCAAGAACTAAGTAGGGGAAAGGTCAGAAGAGGGAGCTATCCACTAGAAAGAGTAAATTTTGCAGAATAGAACCAATATGATGGTGATAACAGTGTGGGTCAATCTAATAATATATATAGCATCTTCACATCAGCTTTCTTGAAAAAGAATTCTTCAGATTGGGTTGTATTTCAAGCAGAAAACATCACTCTTTTAGGGAAGTTGTTGTTGTTGTTGTTTTTAACCCAACCAATATGCAAGGAAAGTAGGCAAGAGCTGGAGAAAGAAAATCGTAAGTTGATATGCTACTCAGCATATGCTGGAGAAAGAATATTGTGAATTGATATGCTGCTCAGCCTATCAATGAGGTCGCATGTTGAAGTCAGTATATACATACAATATATTTAATATATTTAATATAGCCAATAGTATATTGAATATACTTAGAATATATTTAGAATAAAGCCCTAAGTATAGCTTTATTTCCACATATTGAATATATAGGTTACTCTTTCTGCTATTTCTACATGAATATAAATTATATGTAATGGTTGTGCAAAAAGAAAAACTGTTCCATATGGTCCTTACAAGAACAATGCTAGTTTTAAAGTGTCTATGAATTTTAGTGAAGCAAAATAAATGATTGGTGTAATTCAGATGAGAGATTTCACAGACTGGATTCTCAGGCACACGGAAGGGAAGTCAGACATGCAGGTTGATTTTCTGGTGTCTTCTTGTCAACAGAAAGCCCAAGGTCAGTCTTTACAGCTTCCCAGTCCCAGGAAACTCCTTGCTGTTGTCCACACATGGCCTGTCCTGGCCTGACCAGCACTTGAGGTTCATGCTGTTCAGAATACCTAAGAGTTCTGAATGCTCATTTCATCAAAATCTTGTCCAGGGTTTAAGACCAAGTGTTTTAGTCCGTTTGTGTTGCTATAACAGAAATACCTGAGACTGGGTAATTTATAAGGAAAAGAGGTTTATTTGGCTTACAATTGTGGGACAGCTGCATCTGGCACGGGCCTCAGGCTGCTTCTATTCATGGTGGAAAGTGGCAGCAGATGGCGGGTTCAAGCAGATCGCATGGCAAGAGGGAGCAAGAGAGAGAAAGCAAGAGAGACAGAGAGAGAGAGGAGGTGCCAGGGTCCTTTAAACAATCAGCTGTGGTCGGAACTAATAGAGCAAGAACTCACTCACTACCCCTCCTCCCCCAGGGAGAGCATTAATCCATTCATGAGGGATCCGCCCCCATGACTCAATCAGTTTCCAACACTGACACATTGGAGACAAAACTTCCACATGAGTTTTGGAGGGGACAACACATCCAAACTCCATCACCAAGATAAAAACCTACCTCTTCTACCAAATCTTCCTTGAGCATCCCAGCAAGAAGTAATCATTTTTTCCTTTGACTAGTTGTTTACACTATTTGGTTATTTACCATATTTCACTTTACATTGAAGGTATGTGATTATCCACATTGGTTCTCTAGTCTGAGAGTTTTCCAGGGTGAGAGCTATCACTAACTCATCTTTACATAACTAGAAATTCCTAGTGCTGTAACATAAACATAATAGCCATTGAACGAAGTTCTGATCTGAACTTTATTTATTTATTTATGAGAGAATAAAAACCTGTCTTTGTGCATTTTAAAAAGTATTGGTATTACTCAGTGTTGATAAAGACATGGAGGACCAGGCACTCTCCTAGAATGCTGGTGATATCTAAATTACTGCTCCCTTCTTGGAAGGCAGTTTTGCATCAGTCATCACAATTTGTAGTGCATGTCCATTTTGATATGCAACTTAACATCTTACAAATAAGAAGTGTAAGACTTATCAGAATATGCATACACATGAGAATGTTTCTTCCTACAGTGTTTGTAATAACAAAAGCCAACTAATCAGCAAGCAAAAGATGCAAAGCACCAAAATCTATTTGGGGACATAAATACAACTTTAACTTCCTGTGTATACATCCGTGAAATTTGATTTTTTACAATGAACATGTAAAAATGCAGAGCAATATATAAAAATATTTTAAAAACTTAGTTTTTTATCACAAAAAAAACCAAACAAACCAAAACTGCTATTCAATGGGATGAATTATTCCTGAACAGGGGTGTACTACCTTCCATTTTATGTTCCCACTTTGTTTTGACACAGAGGACAAGAATAATCTCAGGATATGGTTTGCAACATTTTCTTTTTAAGTACTGTATTATACACCTAATATTCTACAATAGTCACTCCTAATCTTAAAGTTAATGGCTACTTACCTCTCACAGGATAGAACCTGAACATGTAGACTTGATGTACAAGGCCCCTCACGTCCCTATTCATCCTTTCCTTTCTGCATCTTCCCTTTCTCTAGAGCTTCTCTGGTACATAGACTGTAGTACTGCCTGAGTTCTCTGAAACTTGCCTTCTATTCATTCAGACTTTCCTACTTTTGGCATTCTGTTCCTTTCTTCTAGAATGTGTCCCTGCCTGGTAGCCTCTTCCTTTCCTCTATTCATGTGTCACCTTTGAGATGGTCTCTCTGAAGATTCAGATCTCAGGAAATCCTCCATTTATGATTCCCCTCCGCAACAACCCTGTACCCCTCTAACACCATCACATGTTTGTAGGTGCCTTTTTCACCTGGTGAATGCCCATTACAGACAGAGCCTTATTCATCTTTATAGTCCCAGCTGTAGATGTTTGCATGAATTTTATAGATAGAAACATGTTATCAGTGAAAATTATGTTTCATTAGAAAATTTCTATAAACTAGTGATAATGGGGTATTGTCTTATCAAAGAACATCTTTTGCTCCATCATAATTTTAACCATTATGATGCCAAGGCAAGGGCTGCTTTTTCTCCTTTAGTTAGAAAGCTGATTCATCATTTTTGGTTATATATCATGTGCTTTACTTTGAAGCTCATGCATTCCTCACCCAATGATTTTGAGATATGGTATGAATCCTGTTCTAGCTCTTTTCCATGAAGACCTTTTTGGGCTGACCATCCCATCATTATTTTTCATGCTCCCCTAGACCCATTTCCACTTGTTTCTGTCCAGGCACTTCCTTCACAAGGTCTCACCCTCAGCTAGCCCCGTAGTACACAGGACTGGATTAGAACTTTTAGAGAAGCTGCAAAGATTGTTGTGTCCCTACATGTAACTTCAATTCCCAGATTACTACATGCTAAAACTCAAACTTATGTATATACCAAAATGAAAACAATTTCTTCAGAATTCTCTGATCACAAAAGTTCATGGGAGTTCAACTTATTTTTCTTCTATGCCTGTGCTTTGCAGTCTCCCATTGGAGTGGTCTCCCAGTGTTGGTAGCCCATTGCAACAAAGGGTTTTTCGGGATTTGTTTTAATACTAAACATTTACATATTTATTTTTATAACTCTAGAAGATGAGAGAGTCTTTAATATTCAATAGTTCTTATAGGCTTATAAAATTTTGGTTTTGAAAGAGGCCTGAATGATCATTATTTCAGCCCATGGGTTACAAAGTTTTACTGGCTTGTTACGTTTTGCAAGCCGGGCACACTGTTTGGAGCAGCAGGTGCTAGGAGTCTAGTATTGGATTGGTTTTGTTTCTACCACCTGATACTGTCCATGTTCTTTGCTTCTGTTTTCTGGAGGGTAGGATTGCCAGATTTAGCAAGCAAAAATACTTGCAGCATTTAAGACCTACTTATACTAAAAAATTATTTGTTGTTTATCTAAAATTCAAATTTAACTGGGTGTTCTGTATTTTAACAGGCAAACCCATCTGGGAGCAGAGAGAAAAAAAAAATCCCACAAATATCTAATGAGTGCTGAGCTTGCTGCTTTTACTAATGTCATTTCACTGAGTCTTAACCGCACCTCTGCAGTTTTTAAAATAGTTTTTATATTTTACATGAATACTGCTATGTTTTAATGTTTTTGTGGATGAAGAAACTGAAGCTTGGGGAGATCATTGCCAAGAATAGAGAACAGAAATTAAACTCTGGAGCAGGGAAGAGATGAATAAAAATGTTTGTGATTTTCTTTTTAATACTCTGGAATTCCTTTCAGTTCCTTTTGTTTGTATTATTTGTTTTATTTCCTCATCTTGAGGGGGAAAAACACACCTTTCTTTTGTGTGTACTTGTGTATTTTAAAGAAAACTCTGGATTTTAAGCAGAAACTTTAGGTTGAAGGTAAAGTTCCTGTAATAAGACAGGGTGGAGTTTGCAAAATGGTGGAGTAGGTTGAGGGGTGGTCTGGCAGGAGGTGACTGAGAGGGCAGACTGTGAGGACGCTGAGTCAAATCTTTTTATCTTCCCCTTTCATTGGCTGGTCTTTTCTGATTTTAGCAGGTATTCCCCAATTTCCACCAGCCTGAGCAAATAAGAGTCAAGTGACTGGTCAGAATGGTAAAACAAAATTGTTCTCACATCTTTTCTTCAAGGATGTGGTGTAACACAGTTTTGGGAGTTAATATTGTCTCTTTTGATTTTTCTTGAGGGAAGACATTCTTTTTCTCTGGCTTTTCAGGTGATACAGCTTCCTTCTTCTCGCTCTGTGTACTGTATTTGCTTCTTGGTATGGTCCACTGCTCAGCATGTGTGTGTTTGTGCACGCACATCCATGTGTGGCATAGATATGTGATTCCTGTCCTTTGTAGGCTCATTAACCTCCAAATTTCCTCAGGTCTTTCTCATCATGTGTCTTACATCAAGAATGGGAAGACTTCTTGCCAAAGAAACAGTATCTTTCTAACCAAACAATTATGGCCCTACAGAATCAGTTTACAGCTTCCTCGCCATAGTGCTGCAGAATTGGGATGCTTCCAGAGTATATTTGAATCTGTCCATTGTGCTTTATTTTTCAGAGCCAGTTGTTTCTCTAAAAGTTGTTGTTTGGAGCTTGGGCTGGAATTTGTAGCATTCCCTGTTTCCAAGCCAGGGGAGAACAGTACCTTCTCGTTTTGCTCTATTTAAACTCAAAATTAAACTCTTAATCACTTAAGGGCATCCACCTCTCTCTTTTGAAATAACTATTCAAGTTCTTATAGTGAGCATCCCAATCCCCAGGTTTTCAGCCTCTAGGCTTCTTGAGGATCATATTATCTGGGGCATAACGTGTTAGTTTCCACTTCTTTTTCTCCTGCAGGGAAAGCATATTCTGATCTTCGTGGCCTCAACATCATCCCCTATGGGCCCTGCTCCTGAAAGCACAGTTTGGAAGACAACATTTTTAACTGAGTGACTATTAAAGTGTAAAGCATGAGAATAGAATGTTATGAAAATGATTTCAAGTGTGCACTAAATCAATTAAATTTTTTTATCTCTCCCACAAAGCATTTTCTAATTCTTTTGTACAAATTGAATTTTTCAGCTAAATCACCATTCCATGGAAAGCAGTTATGGTTACTTCTTTTGTAATAAAGTTATATCAGCTACAGAAGGTATTGTGCATACTGACTGAAGTGATATATTTCTTTCATTTTCATATTTGTGGTAACAGAACAGTCTGCTCCCCAGCATTTACTGAGTACCCAATGAGTATAATGAGCACTATGCTTGATCTGGGAAGTTTGAAAAATGGAAGAGCTACTTGAGTTTTCTTAAATGATTTAGGAGTGATGCAGAGTGTAAAATCCCCAACTGAAAATGAAAACAAGCTGAATTAGTCCTGGGCCTGGAGATATCTACCATAATATGATATGAAGAAACCAAGCATGCTGTGAACCGTAAAGACAGACCTATCCAATGGAACTAGGCATGACTCTGGTGCAACTGGAGAGAAACATTTGGGAATGTTCAGGTTCACAGAGTCCTTAGACGTGACTTGGAGGATATCTGAACTTCATCAGAACTCAACAGTCAGGACGTGGGAAACAGAAGTTCTCATGTCAGTGTTATTTGGAGGGAAAGTCAAAACCAGATTTAGGATCTCTTTTCAGAACTTGAAAAATTTTCCTGGTTATTGGCTTGTCCAGTACTTTTTTGTTCAAATGTTTAAGGCTCCAACTTGATGTCTCCTGACTTTGTCTTTTCCTAACTTTGCACATGTGTGGATGTAGAAGCCTGGTCCTTGTCTTTTTTCTTCCCTCTTCGTGGTTGGAATCAGGCTTTGTAATTTAAATTGGTTGTATTAAAGAGATGGCCAGAAACCTTTGGTCAAGTAAGTATTTTATTTGACTTTCAGAACAAGTAACGTGTTTCTAGTAATTACCCCCCTTTTTAATATGGTAACTATTCCATGAACCAGGATTAATTCAATGGGGTCATCTGAAGTTTCATTTTTTTTGAAGTTTGCTCAAATTTGGTTTATTTTGTGTCATCCTATATGAGTCTTCTGACTTGAAAAAGGCTTGCCTGACTACTTGAAGCACAGCAAAAAATGGGTAGTTTCTGAACATGGGGCATATACATAAATTATATAATATGTTATAGTAAACATGATTATAAAATAACTTGAAATATCCAGGTGAAGGTGAACTTCAGTGTAATAATTGCATATCTGGGATGCTAAAAGCAATATTTAATACATATTTATTGAGTGCTTGCTTTCAAATGATAAATAAGAAAATGCCCTAGTGAGGGGTAACCATGTGATGAGAATAAATTTACAAAAGATAGTTTCTTACACTAGTTTTCTAGAGTGTTAGTAGGTCTTACTCAGAAAAAGGTCTACATGATTCAATAAGTTTGAACTATGCTGAGATAAGCAGATATATTCTTCCTATTAAGACCTCTCAAAGTATTCAGTATGTTCTGAAATTGTTTTAATCTTGTTCGTGTGTGTGTGTGTGTGTGTGTGTGTGTGTTGTATCTCTCTGGACTAGAGTTCTGTGGAAGACCCTAAAGCAAACATACAGAAGAGGTGGTCAGTAAGCCTCTGGTAGAGGGAAAGGGAAGGCGATGGGCAGTGTGATGGTTAAATTTTTTTTTATTGAAACCTAATTGATTATACATATTTGTGGGGTACAGAGTTGAATATCAATACCCAAGTGAAATGTATGATAATCAAGTCATGATAATTAGCATATTCATCATTACAAAAGGTAATCATTCTTTGTGTCCATTAACTAATTTTTCCCTAACTCCCCCTCCTTCCCATGTCTAGTAACCACAGTTCTGATCTCTCTTTTTGAAAGTTCAACATCTTATTGTGATTTTCTCCTTCCTTCCTACCTTCCTTCCTTCTTTCTTTCTGTTCTTTTCTCCCATTCTGTAGGTTGTTGTTTCAGTCTGTTGATTATTTTCTTTTCTGTGCAAAAGCTTCTAAGTTTCATATAATCACAATCATTTATTTTTTTTCTTTCATTGCGTGCAATTTTGAGGTCTGATTCATAAAGTCTTTGCCTTACATCCTGAAGTCTTACACCTACGTTTTCTTCTAGGAAAGAAGAAACGTATTCTTCTTTCATTTTATATTTATATTTAAACGTATTCTTCTATTTACATTTTATATTTAAGTCCTCAATCCATTTTGAGTTGATTTCAGTATATGCAAGAGATGTGGGTCTAGTTGCATTCTTCAAGACACAAATATCCACTTTTCCCTGCACCATTTATTGAAGAGGCTGTCCTTTCCCCAATATATGTTCTTGGTGTCTTTGTCAAAGATCAGTCAGCTATAAGTTTGTGGATTGATTTCTGGGTTCTGTATTGTGTTCCATTGGTCCATGTGTCTATTTTATTGCCAGTACCATGCTGTTTTGGTTACTATGGCTTTGTAATATAATTCAAAGTCAGATAGTGTAATTCTGCTGACATTTTTTCTTTCAATCAGGATTGCTTTGTCTATTCAGGGTTTTTTGTTGTTTCATATGAATGTTAGGATTATTTTTTCTATTTCTGTTAAGAATGTCATTGGTATTTTGATGGGGATTGCATTGAATCTATAGGTCACTTTGGGTAGTATGGACATTTCCACAGTGTTAATTCTTCTAATCCAAGAGCATAGAATATTTTCCCATCTTTTTTCATCCTCTTTAATTTCTTTCATCAGTAGTTTGTAGCTCTCATTGTAGAGATCTTTCGCCTCCTTGGTTAAATTTATTCTTAGTTTTTTTGTTGTTGTTGTTTTTTGGTAGCTATTGTTAATAGGCTAGCTTTCTTAATTTCTTTTTCTGCTAATTTGTTGTTGGTCTATAAAACAACTACTGAATTTTGTATATTGATTTTGTATCCTGCAATGTTACTTAATGAATTCGTTTATCAGTTCTAAGTACTTTTTTGGTGGAGTCTTTAGATTTTTCTATATGTAAGATCATGTCGTCTGCAAACAGGGACAATTAGACTTCATCTTTTCCAACTTGGATGCCCTTTACTGCTTTCTCTTGTCTGATTGCTCTGCGCAATACTTCCAATACTATGTTAAATAGGAGTGGTGAGAGTGGGTATCCTTGCCTTGTTCCCGTTTTTAAAAGAAAAGCTTTCAGCATTTCCTCATTCAGGATGATGTCACCAGTGGGTTTGTCATATATGACATTTATTATGTTGAGATATTTTTCTTCTATACTTAAGTTGCCAACAGTCTTTATCATGAAGGGATGTTGAATGTTGTCAAATTTTTTTTCAGTGCCTATTGAGATAATCATATGGTTTTTGTCCTTGATTTTGTGGATGTGGTGTATCACATTTCTTGACTTGTCTATGTTGAACTATCTTTGAATCCCTGTGATGAATCCCATTTGATTATGATATATAACCTTTTTGATGTGTTGCTGTATTCTGTTTGCTAGTATTTTGTTGAGGATTTTTGCATCTATGTCCATTATGCACATTGGCCTGTGGTTTTCTTTTTTTGTTGTGTCTTTGTCTGATTTTGGTATCAGGGTAACTCTGGCCTAATAGAATGAGTATGGCAGAATGGTCTTTGTTTTGATTTTGTGAAATAGTTTTAAAAGGATTGGCATTAATTCTTCTTTAATGGTTTGGTAGAGTTCAGCAGTGAAGCTATTCAATCCTAGGCTCTTCTTTGTTGGGAGAATTCTGATTACTTCTTCAACCTTGTTGCTCGTTATTGGGCTGTTCAGGTTTTCTATTTTTGCTTGGTTTAGTCTTGGTAGGTTGTATGTGTCTAGAAATTTATCCACTTCTTCCAGATTTTCAAATTTGTTGGCATATATTGTTGATAATAGTCTCCAATGATTCTTTGTATTTCTGTGGTATCAGTTTTAAAGTCTCCTTTTTCTTTTCTGATTTTTGTTATCTGGGCTTTCTCTCTTGTTAGTCTAGCTAATGGTTTGTCTATTTTGTTTATATTTCAAAAAAACAACTTTTTGTTTTCTTGATCTTTTGTATCATATTTTTGGTCTCTAAGTTAATTCTGCTCTGATTTTAATTATTTCTTTTCATGCACTAACTTTGGGATTGGACTTTTCTTGCTTTTCTAGTTCTTTGAGGCATAACATTAGGTTGTTGTTGCTTTGTGTTGCTTAGCCCCCTATGGATTTGTTACCCTACTTCCCCTGGGTGACGGAGATGCAAAGAATTACTCAAAGCCCATCTCTACTGAGCAGTGAGAAGCCCCAAATTGGTTAACTTTCCTGGACCCTCCAGCAAGAGGGATCCCTTCCTTGGGAAAATTAACACTGAATTGAGGTTCTCTTCCTGCCTTTATTTTCCAGACCAGGAAGTTACAGGAAGAGAACAAAGGTGGGGTTATAGTTTAACAATATAGGCTGGTAACTTTCAGTGAAACAAGTCAGAAGACATTCCAGTAAGACTATCAACAACAGTTTGACCTTAACAAACATTACTTCCTATAGCAATTTCTCAGTATCTTTACATAACAATCAGTAACTAGTCTGTCTTTGAGCCAGCAACCAGCTATGCCACAATCCTTATCTTGCAACAGAGACTTATAGCCTGAGGGAAATTTCCAGTCCTTGCAAGGTCAATATTTGAAATTTCAAGGCTTTGGAAAACCAGGCCCTGTGAAGTACATATGCTTTCTAGTATATTTCACAGGTTGTTTATTTGAAGTCTTTCTATATTTTGATGTAAGCATTTATTGCAATAAACTTCCCTCAGCATTGCTTTTGCAGTTTCCCATAGGTTATTGTATGATGAGTCTTTATTATCATTAGTTTCAAGATATTTTTTGATTTCCTGTTTAATTTTTTCTTGGACCCATAGGTCATCCAGGAGTATGTTGTTTAATTTCCATGTATTTGTATGGTTTCAAAAGTTTTGTTTGTTATTGATTTCTAGTTTTAATCTGTTGTGATCCAGAAAAATAATTGAAATAATTTTCAATTTTTAAAATTTTTTTGAGACTTGTTTTATTACCTGACATGTGATCTATTCTGGAGAAATTTCCATGTTCTCGTGAGAAGAATGTAAATTGAGTACTTGCTGGATGAAATGTTCTGTAGGTGTCTGCTAAGTCCAATTGGTTTACAGTGTAGTTAAACTCTGTATTTCTTTGTTGACTTGTTGCCTATATGATATCTTCATGTTGATAGAGATCTATTGTATTAGATCTATCTCTCTCTTTAGGTCTAATAGTGCTTGCTTTATATATCTGGGTGCTCTGATGTTGGGTGCATATATATTAATGATTATTATATCTTCTTGCTGCATAGATCTCTTTATCACTATATAATGACCGGTTTTTAAATCTCTTGTTATAGTTTTTGTATTAAATTCCATTTTATCCGATATAAGAATAGCTACTCCTGCTCATTTCTGGTTTCTATTTACATGGCATATCTTTTCTATCTTTCACAGTTAGTCTGTGTCATTCTTTACAGTTGAGATGAGTTTCTTGTAGACAGCATATAGTTGGATCTTGTTTTTTAATCCATTCAGCCTATGTCTTTTGAGTGAGGGATATAATCTATTTACATTTAGGGTTGTTATTGAAAGGTATTGTCTTATTCCTGGCATTTTATTGATTTTTGTATAGTTGTTTTAAATATATTTTGCTCCTTTCTTTCCCTTTTATTTTTGTTTGTTGGTTTTCTGAGGTGGTGTTTTCTAACTCTTTCTTGTTTGCATATCTGTTCTGCCAGTTGGTTTTGTTTTTTTCTCATGTATTCATAGTAGTGATTATCATTTTTTGGATTCCAGTTTCAGGACTCCTTGATGATTTCTTATAGGTCTGGTCATGTAATGGTTAACTCCCATAGTTTTTGTTTGTCTGGGAAATACATTATTTCTCCTTCATTTCTGAGGGATAGCTTTGCTGGTTATGGTAGTCTTGACTGGAAGATTTTTTTCCTTTAGTGCTTTGAATATATCATCTCATTCTGCCCTGGCCTGTAAAGTTTCTGTTAAGAAATCTGCTGTTAGTCTGATGGAGACTCCCTTCTAGGTGGCTTGATGTTTTTCTCTTGCTGTTTTTAGTATTATCTCCTTGTCCTTGACTTTTGACAGTTCAACTACAATATGTCTGGGAGAAGATGTTTTAGATTGTATCTGATTGGGGATCTTTGAGCCTCTGGGATCTGGAAGTCCATATCTCTCCCAATATATGCTTCTGCTATGACTTCAATGAATAGATTTTCAATGCCTTTTCCAATCTCCTCTCCTTCCAAAACACCCACTATTCAGACATTTGTATGCTTGTTTCTCTGACAGCTCATTTTTTAAAATTCTTTTTTCTCTGCCTATGTTATCTCAAAAAGCTTGTCTTGAAGATCAGAAATTCTTTCTTCTCCTTGCTCTAACCTGTTGCTTAAGCTCTTAGTTGTATTTTTTTATTTCATTGAATGAATCCTTCAGTTTCAAGAGTTCTACTATGTTCTTTTTAAAAGTATCTATCTCTTTATAACATGCCTCCTTCACATTCTGGATTGTTTTTCTCATTTTGTTGTGTCATCTCTCTGCATTGTCTTGCATATCATTGAGTTTCCTTAGGATTGTTTCTTTTCATTCGTTTCATAGACTTCCTGTTGTTTGAGGTCTGGTACTGGAGAACTATTGTATTTCTTTGGGGGTGTCATTTATTCTTGTTTTTTAGTATTTCTAGTATCCCTACATTGATGTCTGGGCATCTGGTTGAGCAGTTGCTTCTTCTAATACCCAGGAGTGGCTTTTGAGGAGAGAGATTACCTCCTGCAAATATGTTTTATTTTGACTGTTGTTTTAGTTTTGGTTCTGGTTAGATGCAGCAGTATAGTCTCTGTGTGATTATTTCTACCATATTCAATATCACAGTTGCCTGTGGGTGCCTCTGTGGCCTAGGCACTGGGGCATTCAATAGTTCCTTGCCGAAGTGAGGGACACTAGTTTGGGTCATCACAGTCATGGATGAGATCTCAAGCTCTTGGGAAAAGCACATGTATGCTTTATCACTCCTTGGCTGAGATGGGTGACCCTGAATTGACTCACTGGCACCCTGGCTAGTGTCCCATCACCCTGGCAGGTGTGCTGGGATTACCTAAATGTCCTCAGTCCATCTTGTTCTATCACCCCATCTGATGGTTAAATTTATGT
Organism: Cynocephalus volans; assembly: GCF_027409185.1. Lineage (NCBI taxonomy): Eukaryota > Metazoa > Chordata > Mammalia > Dermoptera > Cynocephalidae > Cynocephalus > Cynocephalus volans. Next base: position 54,806,569 of record NC_084472.1, read on the forward strand.
GTTGACTGGCCTAAGGGATGTTCGGATAGCCGGTAAAACATTATTTTTGGATGTTTGCAGGAGAGATTAGCATTTGAATCATCATTTACCGAGTAAGGGAGTTCCACCCTCACAAATGTGGGTGGGGATCATTGAATCTTTGAGGGCCTGAATAGAACAAAAAGGTAGAGGAAAGGTGGACACTCTTTCTATTCTTGAGCTGGGACATCCACATTCTCCTCTCCTGGGACATTGGAGCTCCTTGTTCTCAGGCCTTCAGACCCGGGAACTTTCACCAGTGACACCTGTCCCCCTTCTCAAGCCTTGGACTAAACTATACCAGCAGACGGTATATTGTGATTTCTTGGCCTTCATAATTGTGTAAGCCAATTCCATAATCAATCAATCAGTCCATCTATCTATCTATCTAATCTCTTATTAGTTCTGTTTCTTTGGAAAACTCACTAATACAAGCAGAGAAGGAAGCGATGCCATATTAATGATGGAGCACTAGAGAAGTTTTATAAGTTGGAACCAAATGATCATCCAGATCCACTGTCTATGAAGATCCCTGTTCTTTGATGCTGGGAGATCAAGTTTTCTTACTGTCTCTCTCTCTCTCTCTCTCTCTCTCTCTCTCTGTGTGTGTGTGTGTGTGTGTGTGTGTGTGTGTGTGTGTGTGTGTGTGTGCGTGTGTATATGCACGTGTTTATTCATTTATAATTCTCCCTTATCTCACGTTTCCCAAAAAATATACACATGCTGTGATCCACCCCACTCTTATCAGGACTCACCAGAGTGGGTATTCTTCCCTTGTAGGCCAGTGTATTTAATATTGAATAATGATGATATTACATCATTTAAATAAATTTAATATCTAAAATTTTATAATTTTTCATGATTTTCAAACTCATTCACAACATTTTCTCTTTTATTTCTCTTAACAATCTCATGAAGTAAATATTATTTTTATCATTTTAGTGATTAATATAGTGTATTTTTAAACCTCTTAAGGGGGATGATTGACATTTTAGGCAGAACAAGCCTTTGTTTTGAGAATATTGCAGTCAGTTAGAAGCTCTGGTTCCTAGGCACTAAATGTCCAAGCTTAATCAAAACCATTTCTATGTCTCTTCCAAAACCTCCCTAAAGGAGTAGTTACAGCCCCCATGTAAGAGTCCAGGATCCTGCATATAGTGTATGATAGAGCTGTAATTCCCTCCTTCCTTCCTTCCTTCCTTCCTTCCTTCCTTCCTTCCTTCCTTCCTTCCTTCCTTCCTTCCTTCCTTCCTTCCTTCCTTCCTTCCTTCCTTCCTTCCTTCCTTTTCTCTTTCTTTCAAATAATATCCATTATGTATCTTCCATGTAGTAGTTATTGAAAGAATGAAGATACATAAAGGAAAATGAAATGTGACTGAGAACTACTGAGTATTTTATAGAAAACTGTCTTGGCCCTCATCAAAGACAATTTAGAGACAGTCATGAAAATTATTCTAAAATCTGCCATTTTCTAGACATTTTATTCTGTGAGTTGTTGAAAAATCAAAGCCTTACAATTGGAATTCATGTGAAATTATAGCACACTGTCTGCTCTCCTTCAAAAGCAATGCTTAAGCTTATATGCAATGGGAATGTCACTGCCAATCATTCATAACCCACCACTCTAAAGGATTTTTCTGTCCTGAATATCTGGCATGTGTAGGTATTCTAGACAGCTCTTCTGGTCAAGAATACAGATCATTTTCAAGATATGGTCAAGTTGATATACAGCATCATCACACTGAAGCAGATTACACAAAAAAACTGTTAATGGGCAAAGAAATTTTATGGAGAAAAGCTAGCAGACAGAGCTGGGAAAAAAACAGACAGTTAAGTCTGTAAGTGGCAGCCAACTGTTGGCATTTTATTTTCAGATCAGTTCCAATACAGACTTGTCAGATATAAAAAAAATGTTTTATTTTACTGTTCAGATGAGATTTTAAAATCTGATTCATCAGGAAATAGTTCTTTGTAGCAATAATCTCAGTCATAGATTATTCACTGTTGATTCAACATCCTTCAGAGAATACTGTGATTATATACGTGTTGTATTTGTGTCCTAATTTTGACAGGAGAAAAAGTCTATTAAGTGCTTTATCTTAGAGATCTTCCTTTTTTTTGGTGAAATGGCACCAGTTTCCCCCCAGCTGCCTAAACCTGAAAACGAAGATCATACTAACTCCTTCACGCTCCTTTACCTCCCTTTATCCAGTTCTCACTAGGGCAGGTTAATTACCCCTGAATTCCTTCAATACACACCTGTCTACCCTCCTCTGTCACTCTGCTAGTAGAGGTGATATATATATATATATATGGCATATAACCTTTTTACTTACTTGCTAGCAATCCAATGTTTTATTTGCCAACAAAATATTCATTTCAATGTGCAAATCTGATTGATATCATTTTCCTACTCAAATTTCTTCAATTGCTCTCTATCATCTGATAGAATGTAAAGTTTCCTTGAATTTCAGGAGATTTCACAATCAGGCCCTTGTCACTTCTGTAACTTCTTATTATGCTTTGTTCTATTACCGGCTGAGGAGAATATCTTGTTTCAGCCTTCCTCCAAGATGCCTCTTACCCATGTCTCTATTTAGGAAACATGTACTGATCTTTCAAGTCATAGCTTCGATACCCCCCTTGTATATCTTGACTCAAGATTCCTCAGTACACTTAAAGGCTACTCTTCCTGAGCCCCTAATGTACTTTGCACTTATACAAGATATATTATCATTGTTTATTTGCATATGTGTCTCCACATTGGACTATGAATTTATTAAAGTGAAAGCCTCCATCTTTTCTATCTGTGTCTCATTTCTCTGCATTATGAGGGTAACATAGTGTTGCTCAATAAATATTTGTTGGATAAATGAGTGACTCTTCTACTCTTTGATACATATCTGTGCATGGATGACCTGTGGACAACATAAATCTTTCATGTTAAACATTAGATCATTATTTCTCTTCTCAATTTTCTTATCTTAGAGATGAATGCATCCATTCTCTAAAGTGAGAAATCTGTGAGAAATTCCTTGTTTGTCTCTCCCTCCCATCTTTAATAAAAAGAAGATCAGAGTTGTATGAACTTAATTTACCAAATTTATCTCAGCTATTCTGTAGTTAGTTACACGGCTAATTATAACTCATATCTTTGTTCCAGTCTCTTTCTATTCCAGTTTATTCTCCAAACTACTTCCAGAATGATCTTTTCTGAGATCAAATCTAATTTTGTCTCATCTGTTTGAAATTTTATCGATTCCCATTGCCTACAAGTATGGTAGCCTGATTTGTAAGACTATTTACTATATCACCCCAGCATATCTTTAGTTTTACCACCTGATAACCAAACCAATTCCATGTATGCCCAATATAATAATCACACTAACTATGCTGTCTTTCCCCCAATATGCTATGATCATAGATATCTTCAGATCTTTGTACACATTCATCTCTTCTGGGGTTAGTGAATTTGTATGTACTTGAAGACTCAGCTCAAGTTTAGGAGATAGGTCAATGCATCTAACCTTCCAATATCTTATCCTCTACCCTAATATTCCATTTATTTATTTATTCACTCATTTCTCAAACCATTTGTACATTGACCTTGTGTTTCAGGCTTCAGGGAATTAAAAGATTAAAAATGAAATAGAAATTTTCCTAATGAAATTTCACACTTGTCCATTTCTGACAGTGTTTAACATTTAGTAACAGTGCAAATATTAACAATGTGTTTTGGGTATATGTCTCTGTCTGGCCTGATTGCAAGTATATCAGTAAAGAACTTAAGAGAAAAAAAAAATGAAAGTTGAATCCTGTTAGAACCCACACAACTGTAGTTAAATAAATAGATAGCATAATATATAAAGTTTTTAATACTAACAAACTTATGAAAGTACAACACTTGACTGGTCAGTACAGGGATTGAACCCTGGACCTTGATGTTATCAGCACTACATTCTAACTAACTGAGCTAACTGACCAGCCCCTTGAAAGTACAATACTTTTAATGGCACACAACTCATCTGATTTTTCTCTTACAAAGCTCTTTAATTATCTACTTTATAGACTATAAAACTACTGTTTATAAATTGCAAGAAATATTCTCTTTCAGCTTTGTGCCTTCATTTACTTCTCACCAGCATTTGCTAGTTTTGGAGACATATCTCAATTTTTCTTCAGTTTCTAGGTCATAATTCTCAATCTCCATTAAGATGAGTCTTTGAAATTTTCACAAATCTTGTATTTTACTTAAGTGTTGGAGATAGTACTGAAAATTCACTGTTCTCTGATGTGTTTCAGCTGACAAGCATGCTACTTGAATCCTACTTTTTATGGGCCATATTTTAATCAGAGTGCCCATACAGTGTTTGATACAAATATTTAATTGTCTATCTTCCCCATCATTTGTGGATTTCTTGAAGGAAAGAGCTTATTGTGTTCATTTTTTTACCTGCAGCTCTGCACAATGTTTAGTACATAATAGGTGGTCAAAACATTTTTTTTTCAAAATTTGGATGGATGAATGAATGAATGACTATTGCTATTTAACTCTTGACTTAGGAGATAGACCTCAAATGTTTGATGACTAGCAGTAGTCTTGATCACTGACACATGGTGTTCATTTCTATTTGATTCACAAATAGTTCAGAGATAGTCCAAAAATCCTTTTGGGAATATGAATACTACATTTTTATTCTTTGATATTAACAGCAGATGCTCTTTTACACAAACATCTTTTAAGGAATTCTCTAGATTAGTTGACACTCCCCTTCACCTGACTAGAATGTGTACCAGTGTCCACAGTTTGTGGGTACCTCTTTTGCCTGCACTCTTCTGCTTTCCTCTCTTGAGTTGTATGCTTGCTGAGAACTAGGTCTATTTGTTTCAGAACCTCTTTATGCCAGCTATAGTTACAGAAATTACATCATTGGATTAAGATTGTGTAAATTTTCCTAAAGTGAGTGTGAAATGCAAGAAGGTCATTTTTTTTTCGGAAAAAATTAAGTTGATTTGTTCAGAAAGATGGAATGAAAGAGAATTGCTAAAGATAATTGCTTTAGACCTATGTAAAAGGCTGGGGGAAATATACAATCACCTAACTTCAGATGCACTTTTTGGTTCTAGCTTCATTTTTATTTTTTAAAATTTTATTATTATTATTATTATTATTTATACATGTTTATGGGGTACAGAGTTGACTATCAGTATTTGTGTACAGTATGTGGTGGTCAGGTTAATATTACTAGCATGTTCATTGTTATAAATCATAATTACTTTTTGTGTCCCTTACCTAATTACTCCCTATTGCCCTTCCCCTCCCTGCTTTCCCACCTCTAGTAACTAAGGGTCTGTTCTCTTCTGAAAATTCAACATTTTATTATGGTCTTTATTTCTTTCTTTGTTTCTTAGCTCTAGCTTCATTTTTAAAGGAAAGTGAAACAGAAGCATCATAAGGGTAAAGTTGAAGCAGAACTCCAACCAGTGAGTCCACACTGAAAGGAAAATACCTAATTTAAATTAAAAGATTAGCAAATAAATGTACATTTACATGTTTTAAGTTGAAATAAAATGATCAAGGTGAATATGTATCATTTTTATGATTATCCACTGTAGCTTACTTTTTTGATTATTTGACCAGCTACTCATCCTTGTTACCTTGGATAAGATTGCTCCTTTGGATTTCCAATCTTTCTTCTAAAATGTCATATTTTCCTCCTAACAAAACAAAAACAAAAACCAGTCACCTTGATCCATTACTTTTAACCAATTTCTACTGGGAAGTTTGAGTAGATTTTGGTTTCCCAACAACAACTTTTCAGTACCCAAAGGGAAATGTCTCTTCTTCATTATAGCACAGGTATGCCAGTAATTTTTTTTGCCTACATGTAACTCTCTATAGAATGCTGTTGATTCTCATGGAAGCCATTCAGAAAACCATGACATAGCCTGAGTTAAATTAGTGTGGAAGAGTGCCTTAGCTTTCACTATAGAACAATTTAGGAAGGTCGACTGCGGCCAGAGGTGAAGGGTCTTAGATTAAGGCTTTAAAAACACAAGAAATTTTACTTTCCTTTACTGTCTCATCCAAATTAGGATATAATTTTTTTGAGACTCATGGTAGATAGAATGGTTCTTATTGTTTACTGAATTGCTTTGTATGGGACAGCATGTTTAAATCCTTGAACAGAAGTCTTAGATTCAAGAATAATATAATCTCTGGATATGGTGATTAAGAATGGATTCCAAGCCCTGCTAGGCTGTGAGTTTAACTGCTTGAAGAAAGTGGGCTTGGTCTATCAGACACTGTATCATGGACATTGGAGGACAGGAGGCACAAGCAGGGAGGACGAACAATCTACGTAATGTGTCCCTTTAATGTTCCACCAAGTTCTGAGGGCTCAGAAATCTGAATAAACCGTGAAGAAAATTTACAAAATTAACTATGCAAATGAAGACAAAAGACATTTACAGTATTCTGTCAAAGTTATTTTCCACAAATTTTATTAAATTTTTATATTATTGCATGCATATATTATACTATATCTGAGCTCACAGTTGAATAAATGAATGAATAAATTAGTGATATCTTTTAACATGGGGAATGTTCACAATTAAAATGCTGGGTCCATGGAATGTTGTTAAACTTGGTTTGCAATGTAGAGCCCAAGATATAAAGAGGAAAATTAGGATAGGATAGCAGTAACAGAACACAGGTTCAAAAAAGCAAAAAGGAAAGTTGTGCTTGGAAGAGCAAAGCACCAGAGAAGAGAAGAGTTCAGAGTCTTGAGGAGACAAAATTCTCTGAGAATATCCATTGTAATTAGACAAGAATTCACACTTATTACTTTCTCATCTCCAACATCTTCTTGTACTTCCCAGTTCACCAGCAGTTTTTTTCCTCATTTTTCACCTGTTTCAGGCCTTCATCCTTGCTGTCCCTGTTCCTTAGAATGCTCTCCCACGAATCTTTAGATGAGTGGCTCCTTCTTACCATTCATATCTCATTCCAAATGTCACACCTTCTCTGACCACCTGGCTAAAGTAGCCACACTCCCAGCCCTCCTGCTGTTTTCTCTCATGTACTTGTTTTATTACCTTATAGTACCTGCTAGTTTCTGAATTGTTCTGACCCAGTAGTTTACTTGTTTGTTTCTTTTTTGGTCTGCCTGTCTTGGTCAGAACATAAACTCTATGAGATCAGAGATTTGTCTTGTTTGTTATGGTATCCTCAGTGTTTAGAACAATGAAGGTGCTTAATAAATACTTGTGAAATAAATAAATATATATTGACAGAAAAAACATTAATAAGAGATGTATACTATATTCTCAATGTTCAAAACAAAAATAACCTATATATGCTTTTAAAAGATATCTCCATTTGCATAGGAAAAAGCCAGGCATGTAATAAGTCCACCAAAATATTAATAGATTTTTTTTCTTCTTGTGGAGTGGAAAGTTTACAACAGGCTATATATTAATATAATAAATAGCCATTAATTATTTTATGTGCTGAGTATAATTTGTATGATAAAATGAAAAGAAAAAAGAAAAAGAATGTTTGAGAGTTGTCATCAGCAGAAATTGTGCAAGTAACACTTTTGAGCTGAAGTAGAAATGGTTATCAAACAACTCTCTTTGTGGTTCAGAGTCTAAAAGAAGGAGCAAGAAATTTTTGTTTGCTGATCTGATTAAATGAGAATAAAAGAGCATTGAGCACATGGAATCACAGAACTTTCTGGCTAATAAAGAGTCTAGAACAACAGCTACTCAAAAGAACACTTTTTATTTGTCTAATTTTTTAATTAGGGAGTGTCGTTTGCAGGTAGATGTTGGAGAGCAGGTTCTGAACGTCTTATAGGTGAGCACAAGAAACCTTTGGAAGAGCACTTGATTGTGAGCTGGACTGACATCCAGCAGAACACACAGCATCAATCTAATGCTTACCACATCCTTAGGGCTGTTAGAAGAAGACTAATTTGGGTCTCTATTTTTATGACCCCACGGCCAGATCCCATCCCATCTTTCATTTCTTGTGGTTGCCTCACTCTAGTGGCACTTGTTGGATACGTGATCTCTGCTGATCTATTTCTTTGAAGATTGTGTATTTGATATAATTTTGAAAACCCCGCAAAACCAATACACTGCTTAAGCCTTAATAGATACCAAATAAATATTTGACACATAAATAAACTTTTATCAAATATGCAAATTAGACCAGAGTATGAATAACTGTACATGATAAGCAGTTGAATATTTATTATTAGTAATACAAATGCCACATCACATATGTATAAATGTTCATTTCTCAAAAAACATGTTCAAGTCTTAGTTTGGAAGTTTCAAAAACAGCAGTGTGAACACAACCTGACACTGCGGACCTAGGCAGAAGCCCTGGGCAGCCCTCCCCCGACCTGATCAGAAGGCAGGAGTGCAACTTGTGACTGCAGATACAGTTGGAAGCCCTAGGCAGCCCTTTCCCCCAAAAACAGAAGGCAGGAGCATGCTGCCAACACCACTTCCATCCAGGTGGTCTGCCACAATCACTGCCACAGCTACTGCTGCCACAAGGGCAGCTCACCATAATAGCAGCCAGGACTGTCCTGCCAGTAGCCCATCACACACATGACTGCATTGAAACAAGGAGAGTCACCAGTGGAGCCTGCAAAAAGAGGATGAAGTCTTTCTCCTCAAAGCCCACCCCACAGTAATAGGAGAAGCAGCTGTTATACCAGATGACCAGATATCAACATAGAGGTAATAGAAATACGAATAAACAAGAAAATATAACACCACCAAAGGAACACAGTAATTCTAAAATACTAGAGCCCATAGAGCAGGAAATCCTTGAAATGAGTGAGAGGAATTCTTAAAAACAATCTTAAGAAAACTCACTAGAGGCTTTAAGCTATACTACAAAGCTATAATAACCAAAACAGTATGGTACTGGCATAAAAACAGACACACTGACCAATGGAATAGAATAGAGAATCCAGAAATCAACCCACACACTTACTGTCAGCTGATCTTTGACAAAGGCACCAAGCCTATTCAGTGGCGAAGGGACTGCCTCTTCAGCAAATGGTGCTGGGACAACTGGATATCCATATGCAGGAGAATGAAACTAGATCCATACCTCTCGCTGTATACTAAAATCAACTCAAAATGGATTAAGGATTTAAATATACACCCTGAAACAATAAAACTTCTTAAAGAAAACATAGGAGAAACACTTCAGGAAATAGGACTGGGCACAGACTTCATGAATACGACCCCAAAAGCACGGGCAACCAAAGGAAAAATAAACAAATGGGATTATATCAAACTAAAAACTTCTGCACAGCAAAAGAAACAATTAACAGAGTTAAAAGACAACCAACAGAGTGGGAGAAAATATTTGCAAAATATATATCTGACAAAGGATTAATATCCAGAATATATAAGGAACTCAAAAAACTGTACAAGAAGAAAACAAGCAACCCAATTAAAAAATGGGCAAAAGAGCTAAGTAGGCATTTCTCTAAGGAAGATATACAAATGGCCAACAGATATATGAAAAAATGCTCAACATCACTCAGCATCCGGGAAATGCAAATCAAAACCACATTGAGATACCATCTAACCCCAGTTAGGATGTCTAAAATCCAAAAGACTATGAACGATAAATGCTGGCGAGGCTGCGGAGAAAAAGGAACTCTCATACATTGCTGGTGGGACTGCAAAATGGTGCAGCCTCTATGGAAAATGGTATGGCGGTTCCTCAAACAATTGCAGATAGATCTACCATACGACCCAGCTATCCCACTGTTGGGAATATACCCAGAGGAATGGAAATCATCAAGTCGAAGGTATACCTGTTCCCCAATGTTTATCGCAGCACTCTTTACAATAGCCAAGAGTTGGAACCAGCCCAAATGCCCATCATCGGATGAGTGGATACGGAAAATGTGGTACATCTACACAATGGAATACTTCTCAGCTATAAAAACGAATGAAATACTGCCATTTGCAACAACATGGATGGACCTTGAGAGAATTATATTAAGTGAAACAAGTCAGGCACGGAAAGAGAAATACCACATGTTCTCACTTATTGGTGGGAGCTAAAAGTTAATATATAAATTCACACACACACACACACACACACACACACACACATACACACACACACACACAAACCGGGTGGGGGGGGGAGAAGATATAATAACCACAATTATTTGAAGTTGATACGACAAGCAAACAGAAAGGACATTGTTGGGGGGAGGGGTGGAGGGAGAAGGGAGGGAGGTTTTGGTGATGGGGAGCAATAATCAGCCACAATGTATATCGACAAAATAAAATTAAAAAAAAAAAAAAAAAAAAAAGAAAACTCACTAGATACAAGAAGACTCAGACAACATAATGAAATGAGATAAAAAATCCAGGATATGAAGGAGTAAATTTACAAAAAGATTAATACCTTAAAAAAGAATCAAGCAGAACTCCTGGAACTGAAGGAGTCATTCATTGAAATAAAAACCACAACTGAGAATTTAAGCAGTAGGTTAGAGCAAGCAGAAGAAAGAATTTCAGATCTTGAAGATGGTCTTTTTGAAATAACCTCAGACGGACAAAAGTAAAAAAGGAAAGAAAGAATAAAAAATGAAGAAAACCTGAGAGAGCCTGCAGACAACCTTAAACACACAAACATTTGAATCACAGATGTTCCAGAGGGAAGGGGAAAGGAAAATGCATGTAAACCTATTCAATGAAATAATAACAAAATCTTCCCAGGTATATGGAAAGACACAGACCTTCAGATCCAGGAAGCTTAAAGATCCCCAAAGATATTCAATCTATAAAGATCCTCTCTAAGACACATTATAATCAAACTGGCAAAGCTCAAAGACAAAGAAAATTCTAAAAGCAGCAAGAGAAAAGCATCAAGTCACCTTTAAGGGAGCCCCCATCAGACTCACAGCAGACTTCTCAACTGTAAATCAACAGGACAGAAGAAAATGGGATGATATATTCAAAATACTAAAAGAAAAAACCTGTGAGCCAAGAATACTATACACAGCAAGGTTATCGTTCAGAAATGAGGGAGAAATAGTGTATTTTCCAGATGAACAAAAATTGCGGGATTTCATCACCACACAACTAGCTCTACAAGAAATCCTCAAGGAAGTCCTGCATCTGGAATCTGAAAATGGTAATCCCTACCACAGATACACAAGAAAGAACAAAACCCACTGGTAGAACAAAAACGCAAATGAGAAGGAGAAAAAAAGTAACTCTTACCACTGCACAAAACCATAATGACAACAAAACAAAAGTGAACAAACTCTTAGTCTTTTCAGAAGATTATAGGGAAACAATTCATTTTTCTAAAGCTGGTAAGTAAAAGGGAAGAGTCAGTCATTTATCCTGTCTTTCTTATATGAATTGTTCCTTAGGGTAACCATAAATACCTGAGGAAGAAAGATTTCTGTCTATTGAAGTAACCCAGTTAGTAAATAAACGGGATAAAATAATTAGAATATGATATTTTCCAAACTCATGTTGAAATATTGGATCTAGCAAATGATCATCAATGGCTGCTAACATCACAGAGAGATGATCAGACACAATGGGCCTCCTGCAGCAATAACATATATCTCTGAAGCCACATCTAAGCTGAGTGAGACCAATCTTCATGATCCAGCAACCAATCATTAGGAAATGTGGGCGATGGTGGAACATGTTAGATGACACTACTATGATGGAGCCAGTAAAGCCCGACCTTGGGAAACTTTATGGGGTAAAAGGGAAAAAAATTAGATGAAGGGAGAACCTACAAATTAAAAGAAACTTGAGAGACAGCAGGCATAGCAACCAATGCAACAAGCAGAACTTGTTTGGATCCTACTGTAAACAAATCAGTTGAAAGAAAGAAAGAGGGTGGGGGAGAGAGTTGGAGAAATTTAAACATATTTAATATTTGATTATTTTAAGAATTATTATTGATTTTAAAAATGTGATTATATACTGTAGTATGAGTTCTTATCTTTTTTGAAGATTGCAGAAAAGACAGTCCCCAGTGTCACTCTCTCCCCCAAATCAACTAATTTACAACTAACAACTATTAAAAAGCAACTACAGCCAAGCTGGGGCTGCTAGAGCTCAGGGGAAGAGGAGGAAAGACCTACATGAAGGCCAGAGAAGCCGTAAGGAGAGAAAGAAAAAACATCTCTGGCTGTTTTGAGCCCTGGCCACTTACAGATCGGAGCTGCTGAGCGCATGGAGCAGGAGCCAGCAAAAGCTGCAGCTGTGACCTTCAGATGGAGTTGCTTGGAGGCAACAGGGGAGAAGAGGGCCTTGGTGGCCCCCAGGCCAGCAAGATGAAAAATAGGGTTCCCGAAGAACCACATAGGAGTGAGGAGCCAGAACAACTGAAAAAAAGGAGGCACTCAGAGGCTGGTGAGTCATGACAAGGGACTGGCATACAACTTGTCCCATGGGAAGTGTTTGCAGCATGGATGGTGGGGGAGACAGGCCAACAGGGAGAACACTGGGACACAGCAAGGACAGCAGATCTGCACCCCAGTGAGCATAGGACCACTCAGAGGAGACTGGTCAGGAATATAGAATTACATGGGGAGCAGTTTGATGAAAAGATTCAGACCCAGACCAGTGTTTCTACACAACCCAGGTGCATTGGATGTCACTAAACCCAGAACTCCTATAAAATCAACCATTAAAACCTGAGCTGCAAAAAAGCCTTCCTCAGGGAATCAACAGCAAAGCAACAATTTAGCTCAACCACAGAGCTTAAGCACTGGTCCCCACAGGAAGTTCCCCCACTTTAGAAGTAAGCAAAGGACAACAAATTAGTTCCAGAGCAGAGATTAAGTAGTGGGAACAGCAAATAATCCAACACAGAACTGAAAGGAAAAACAGAGTACCTTCAAACCAGAGACAAGGACTGATATGAACTAGTAAAGATCTCATTTCACCAAAAAAGGCCTATAATACCTAGAAGGACTGGAAGTCCCCTTGGCTATTAAACCAGAAAGGGGGGACAACCAGGCACACTGGCAGCTCCATGGGGCCTGCCCGGGATCCTGAGGCATGGATTGGGGACCAGACCCTCCTCCCACATCAGGCACACCACCATCACCACCACCAACTAGGTAAGGAGTGTGCCAAAAACATCACCTCCATGTGGGTGGCCCACCATAGTGGTCACAATAACCACGGCTGCTGTGAAAGCGGGTAGATGCCACAACCACCATGCAGATGGTCCGAGTGCATTGATGCAGTGAGTCACCAGCAGAGACCAAAGAGAAGAAGAGGATGTCTCTCTCCACAAAGCGCATTCCGGAGTGACAGAAGAAGCATCTGCTCTATGGTAATATTGGGGGACCTGAACACACCTCTCAGCATTGGACAGATCATCTAGGCAAAAGATCAACAAAATAACCATTATTCTTTCAAAAGGAGACAAGAAATCTAGGGTAATTAGAAGGGGAAGGGAGAGGGAGGGGGGATGGGGAGAGATTGGACAACAGGCATAAAGAATAAGTATGATTTGTAACAATATATGTGCTAGTAATATTGATTTGATCGACATATATCAATGTTGAACCCCCAAAATATGTATAATCACTTATGATTCAATAAAAATTAAAAAAAGAGTTCTTATCTTTTTTTTTTTTTTTTAAAAGAAAGAACAATGATTATAAGATGAACTTTCAGGAGGAAAGAGCAGAAATGTGGTTACTAAAAGTGGAAAAGTGGGAGAGGGAAGGGGGATAAAGAGAAACTGGTTAATGGACACAAAACAGCTAGTTAGGAAAAATAAGTTCTATTGATGTACACTGGAGCTAAGTATCTATAATTAACATTAATTTACTGCATGTTATCAAATTACTAGAAGAAAGGAGGTAGAACGCCCTCAACACAAAGAAATGATTACCTTCGGTAATCACGAGTATCCTAATTAGCATGATTTGGTAATCACACATTATTTACAGGTATTGATTTCAACTTTGTACCCCACAGATATGTATAATCAATTACATTTCAATAAAAAAATGAATGAATATTTTTTAAAAAGAAAAACCTAAAGACTCTACCAAAAAACTGTTGGAACTGATAAATAATTTCAGTAGTGTTGCAGGATACAAAATCAACACCCAAAAATCAGTAGTATTTTTAAACTTCAGTAACAAACTAGCAGAAAATGAAACCAAGAAAGCAAGCTCATTTACAATAGTCCCTCCAAAGTAAAATATCTAGTAATCAATTTAACCAAGGAGGTGAAAGATCTCTACAACAAGAACTACAAATCACTACAGAAAGCAATTAAAAAGGACACAAAAATGTGGAAAGCCATTCCACACTCTTGGATTGGAAGAGTTAACATTGTGAAAATGTTCATACTACCCAAAGTGATCTACAGATTCAATGCAATCCCCATCAAAATACCAATGACATTCTTCACAGAAATAGAAAAAAAAATTCCTAACATTCATATGGAACAACAAAAGACCATGAATAGATAAAGCAATCCTGAGCAAAAAAAAAAATAAAATAAAATAAAGCAGGAGTACTACCTTGCTTCAAATTATACTGCAAAACTATAGTAACCCAGACAGCATGGAACCAGCATTAAAAACAGGCACTTGGATCAATGGAACAGAATACAGAACCCAAAATCAATCCACAGATTCACAGCCAACTGATATTTGACAAAGTCACCAAAAACATACATTGGGGTAAAGACTGTCTCTTCAATAAATGGTTCTGGGAAAACTAGATATCCCTATGCAGAAGAATGAAATTAGACCTGTACTTCTCACTATATACCAAAATTAGCTCGAAGTGGATTAAAGACTTATCTATAAGGCTTGAAACTATAAAACTACTAAGTGAAAATATAGGGGAAAGACTTCAGGAAGAAGTACTGGGCAAAGACTTTATGAATAAGACCACAAAGGCACAAGCAACAAAAGAAAAATTTAACAAATGAGATTATATCAAACTAAAAAGCTTCTGCATGGCAAAGGAAACAATCAACAGAGTGAAAAGACAACCTACAGAGTGGGAGAAAATATCTTCAGACTATACACCCAACAAGGGATTAATATCCAGAATATATAAGGAACTCAAACTTTTCAGTAAACAAACAAAGGATCCAATTAAAAAATGGCCAAAGGAGCTGAATAGACATTTTTCAAAGGAAGACATACAAATGGCCAGCAGGTATATGAAAAAATGCTCAATATCACTAATCACCAGGAAATGCAAATCAAAACCACACTGAGATTTTATCTCACCCCAGTTAGACTGGTCATTACCAAAAAACTGAGAATTACAAATGCTGGCAAGGATGCAGAGAAAGGGGAACCCTTATGCGCTGTTGGTGGGACTGTAAATTAGTACAGCCATTATGGAAAATGGTTTGGAGTTTTCTCAAACAATTACTGATAGAACTACCATTTGATTCCACAATCCCACTCCTAGGTATGTGCACAAAGCAATAGAAATTACGCTGAAGGGATACCTGCACTCCCATGTTCATCACAGCTCTATTTACAACAGCCAATATATGGAACCAACCAAAATGTCCATCAGTGAATAACTGGGTAAGGAAATTGTGGCATTTGGAAACAATGGAATACTATTCAGCCATAAAAAGAAAGAAATCCTGCCATTCACAGCAACATGAATGAACCTGGAGAGAATTTTTTAAAATTAAACAAGCCAGGCACAGAAAAAGGAATACTGCATGTCCTCACTCATAAGTGGGAGCTAAGGAAGGAAGGTAGGAAAGAAAAGAAAGAAAGAAATTTTGATCTTTTGGAAGGAGAGAACAGACCTATGGTACTCGAGGTGGGAAAGGGGCAGGTGGAGGGAAGTTAGGGTTAAATTGGGTAAGGGACATAAATAATAATTGCAATTTGTAATAATGAACATACTAATAATATTGACTTGATCATCACATGTTGTACATAAATACTAAATCAACACTGTACTCCACAAATGTGTATAAACAGTTATGTTTCTATAAAACAAAACAACAAACAAACAAAAAAAAACCCACAACAGTATTACAGCCTTGTTGGGTGTGAAAACTGAGTACTTACAGATACTGTATTGTGATAGTGTAGTTGTAACTTTCACTGAATTGTAACTACATTCCCAAAACTCGTGTAAACAATCTAGGCAAGAGATATTTGGTTTATGTCATCTGTTATCTCTGTAAAAGAAAAACATAGAATTAACTATTTCTTGAGGAAAGTTAATTTAAAGATCATTTTTAAAGATTCAGTGTTTAGAATTTTACTTACATTTTCTTGCCATGCTACACTTTTTCTTTGAAACAAATTTGTCTACCAAGATTTTGCATTTGGTTATTGGTTGTAGTGTTCATTCAGAATGTATTTATCGTGCTTCAATTGTGTATTACACAATAAGCTGGGTAATGTGGGAACCCTGAATATAGTTTAGAAAACTAAACAAAAACAAAAACAAAAGCAACAGTGTTTTTCAAACATTTTCCAGCTTTCCTTCTTGAGGAGAAACCAACTGAATTGGTTTTGCATCATTGATTTCTGCAGTTCTTAAACTAATGACCATAGAATTCTGAGTCCTTCAGGATTTTCAGGTCAAGAGGGATTTGGACATAGGCAGTGAGTATTTAAATTTTGTAAGGATTTTTTTTCTTTTGGCAGAAATTTCCCTGGATACTTAGATGGAAGGAATTTGTCATAAGTTAGGTCTGCCATACTCAAGCAAGTAGGAAGTAAGTAGAACTTTCAAGGTCAAAATCTCATTTTATGGGGTTTTACTATTTAATAGGCATGGCCATATTAAAGAAAATACATAAAGTATAGTGGCCAAGATCATTTAATTTTTTAGATTATTATTGACACATGTAATGGTTTTTATTAATAATAAGTATTTTCTGAAAAAACTTGAGAAAAAAGGAAAACAGAAAAAATCAAAATATTGAAAATGTAATTCATAGTTATCTAAATTCTATGGTACTGAGATAAGTTGGAGGAGGATATAAAAATGTTATATAGTAATTTAAAAGCTAAAACATTAAGGAAGTAAAATGAAGAAACATAATAACAAAGCCAAATTTTATAATCTCTTTAATGGACTTTCTTGGAGGTTTTGAATTATAGTCCAATATATCCTTTTTCTGAATGTTACAATCATTGCACTCATGATAAATGTGTTGTACTCAGTAAATGTTTTGATCTTTATGATACAAAATGTTAACTAAGAAACTGTTAGATTTATGAGGAGGGAGAGGGCTTGAGTGGGTGTACAAAGCTTTCTTCTGAAGACTCTATTAGTGAAAGAAGAGATGTCTTGCTCCGCACTGGCACCAAGTACTTCTCACCACATCCTGGGCAGTGCACAGAGGAGAGAGAGAAGCATGAGACTGTCACTGGTGGTGAAATCACTGCTGCTGTGCTGTGCAAATTCTGCCACCCAGAACCAGCACCACTGGGAAAGCTCATCACCAGGAAAACCAAGTCAGGGGACATGTCTCCTGACAAAACTCTCAATGTATAGCTAGTGCTGTCATTATAGGCATTTTCCCTTTCCTTCTCCCCAGAAAATGTCCACGGTGAAAAAGAAATATCCCCGAGAAGGAAAGACCCTACAAGGTTGTAGTCAGTCATCTCTCCAAGGTCAGGTAGGAGAATGCTGTCAGACTGCTTCTCAGGGGTTAAATCTATCGTTACTTTGATAATGGCTTGCTCAATTTAATAACTGTTACTTGAGAGACAAACACAGCTATAACATAGTACACTCAAACTCGGCTGGCCTTTCTACTGTCTCAGGATCAAAACATCCCCTTTCTTTACTCTGCTAGTCAAGTATTCATATATGAAATGCAAAGTACTTGTAAACCCAGCCCAGCACTCACCAACTATACTGATGAAGGGTTTGCTCTTCTCACTTACCGAAGGTGAGAATATCCCATTTATTCCTCTCGAGTTAAAAATTATATTTACCCTTGTAAGGCAAGAAATTAGTTGGAGACTCAACTGTTGATTCCTAGCTAGTTTTTAAGTGAAGAATAAAAGCATGAAATAATGCCGTGATGAAGTCTCTTCCTGTAGTACTCAAGCTTTTGCTTAGATTCGTAGCCTAATTCAAGAGAACTGATATGCTACATTTGTATGAATCAAGTTTATGAACAATTTAATTCCTTACCTCCCTGGAAAAAAGTTTGTAAAATGAGTTACCTAGTAGACCCCAAAGGCTTACATATAGTCACTTCTTTATTAATTAGAGGTTCTTAAGGACACCCATGGACTTCAAAGCAGGGGATGAAAATGATCTATAGCACCCCAAAACTGTTTTTGGTCTGTGCACATTTGTGCTTTTTAAAAAGGAGTGGCTGAATTGCCTTCATTATACTCTTAAGATTTCTCCAATACCAAAAAAATTAAGAACAAATTATTTGGCAGATTTTTAAAAAGTATTAGAACATATTCTTTGAGACACAACAAAATACCTTGGACAGCAAGCAATTTGGACTATTCTCTTCCGATCACTTTTTAAACTGAGGTACAAGAATTAATCAAGGGAAATTAAAATTGATGTATAATTGTTTTTAATGTCTTATCTTTAGTCTTTATGGTGTTGGATATGGTATATCCTCTTTGGTAAATGCACTAATGAAAATATCATGAGAAGACAGGCTACATTTGGTTTTACCTTCAAGGGTGCTCTCCTATGGACATAGACATTTTTGAATAGCAGCCAACTACTGAGTATGAAATGGGCATTTCTCCTGTGAATTGTCAGTAGTTTTCCTTAGGTTAAAACTAATTTCCTGAGGAAAATGAGAGACATTTCAAGGATTTTAATTTGAAAATAATCCTTGGGCTTGCAGCTGTGTTTATTTTGTATTAGAAAAAAAATGTTGGTAACAATTACCTTGGCTGTCTTTTAGGTAAGGAAAAAATTAAAGATTGAAATATATAAACATAATAAGATAAAAAAGAGAAATAATTTGACATGTGGTTTTACCTCATTTTCAAAATTATTTTAAACATTAAACTGCTAACTTATTGTCTTAATACAAATATCAAGCAGTGATTCACCACATTTTTATTAAACACACACTACATACCAGGCACTTGTTTGGGTGCTGGAGATATTATAGCAGTGGGCCAAAAAACCCAAAAGTTTCTGTTTTCATGGAGTTTATATTTTGGGGAAAAGAAACACAATAAATTAGTAACACATGAAATTTCAACAACAGATAGATAAGATCTTGCTATGAAGAAAAATAATACAGGATAAAAAATACAGATTTATGGCTGTATTTTTTAAACAGACATCAGGTGTGTCTGTTTAAGATAAGGTGGTCAGTTAAAGTTTCTCTGAGGAGACAACTTTCGGGCATACATAGAGATAAAATAAAAATGCAAGTCATGGGTAATATGGAGGAAGAAAGAAGGAAAAGAAAAATAAAGGAAAGAAGAAAGAAGAAATGAAGGAACAGTAAGAAAGAAAGAAAAAAAGAAAAAGGAAGGAAGAAAGAAACAAGTACAAAAGCTGGGACTTGAGGTAACTTACGAATAATTATTTCAACATTAAATATGACCAGTGTATATTTAAAAAACATATGCACATATACCAGACTGCAAGCATTCAAACTGAGCATCTCCTCTTTCAGCTGAGTTTTACATTTTTACCAATGAAGCAGTCATTACTTAGAATATTTGAGGAATGCCTATTTAGAAATTGCTTTTTAGAAGCAGTTTATGAACTGCACAAAAATTATACCTAAAGCTTATTTTTGTTAAAAAAAAAAATAAAAGAAATGCTTTACCATCTTGATCATCCACTTTATTTCTTATAGTTGGCTCTGAATGGGTTTTAGCTGTTTTCAAAAATCAGTCTGTGCTCATAAGGTGGAGAAATGCAGCCAGAAAATGTACTGCTAGCCTCAAGGCCATTTCAATGAGCCTTTCAAAAAAAACATTCAGCAACTATTAACTTTTGATTTGTGAATCTAATAACTCTTTTTCATTTGAGGCCATCCAGACTTTGTTACATTTTCTAAAATTCAGGCTTTAGCAAGATCATAAATAAGTAAATAATCACTAATGAATAGTATCAGGAACAAAATAGGCATCTGGTAACTTTTCTATTCATACAATTTTTTTACATGGTTGTAAGAATCCTTGTTTCTTTTGTGATGTTTTCTTATATTATTAACAGCCAAATAACACAGTGCCTGGGAATGATTACTTTTTCTAGGTTCTCTTATTAGTTCATATATAGTATTAGTTTTTCTTTTTCTTCATAGTTCCTTAGTTATACAACTGCTCAGTTATTCAAAACATTTAAAATATGTGAGATAAAATCTGTTATGGAAAAATTAACATAATCTTTCAGGATGGTAGAGGAAAAAATCCTGATTATCTTTATTTATATGAGTTATTCAGTTATGATTTTTGAGTCAAGAATGAATAACATATTACACACGGTTACTAAGTTAACATGCCAAATTCTAATAGGTTGTCTGCACAGCTAACTTTTGATACAAATTTCTTCAAAAAATAATTGCTGGCTACTCAAGATAGTCATCAGAGGTGTTTTGGGTTTCTTAGAGCTGCATTATGGATGGCAGGGTGAGTGAGGCCATAGATTCCAAGTGATTATTGGGACTCAGCAAGCTCCTATTTGAATTTTTGCTGGTATATATTTTTTCTGTTAAGAAGCCCCAAATCGCCAGCTAACGTTTGGATTAATTCACATTCCATAATAGTTTGGGGTTTTTTTTGGGGGGGGGGTCTTGGCATCTATTTAATCTATGCAGATATAGCATCCAATCTTAAATACTTCCAACGAAAAAGGAAAACAGAGTGAAAAGGCAACCTATGATGTCGGGGAAAATATTTGCAAACCATGTGTCTGATAAGTGGTCAATATCCAAAATATATAAGGAACTCTTTTCACTCAATAGCAAAAGACAAATGACCTCCTTAAAAAATGGGTAAAGGACTTGAATATATATTTCTCCAAAGAACACACACAAATGGCCAACAGGTAAATGAAAAGATGCTCAATATCACTAGTCATCAGGGAAATGCAAATGAAAACCACAGGAGATATCACCTCATACCTGTTAGGATAGCTATGATCAAAAAAACAAAAGATAAAGAGTGTTGATGAGAATGTGAAGAAATTGGAACCCTTAGTACACAGTTAGTAGGAATGTAAAATGGTGCAGCTGCTGTGGAAAACATTACGGAGGTTCCCACAAAAATTAAAAATAGAATTACCATATTATCCAGAAATTCCACTTCTGGGTGTTCCTCTAAAATAATTGAAAAGAGGATCTTGAACAAATGGCACTCCCATTTTTATTGCAGCATTGTTCACAATAGCCAAGATGTGGAAACAGCCTAAATGTTCACCAATGAATGAATGGATAAAGAAAATGTGGTACATACATACAATGAAACATTCTTCAGCCTTAAAAAAGGAAGAAAGTCCTGTTACATGCGACAACATATATGAACCTTGAGGACATGATAATCAGTCACACGAGGATAAACACTGTATGAGTCCACTTATATGTGATATATAAAGTAGTCAAACACATAAAGTAGATACTGGAGTGGTGGTTTCCAAGAGCCAGGGTGAAGGGAAAATGGGAAGTTGTTATTGACCAAGTGTAAAGTTTCAGTTACACAAGATGATTAAGTTCTAAAGATCTGCTGTACAACATTGTGCCTGCAGTTAACATAACTGCATTTTACACTTAAAATTTTGTCAAGAGATTAGATCTCATGTTGTCTTCTTACCACAATTAAACAACAAAACAGAAGGAAATCAAAAGAATTTCTCCTTGGTTTTTGCTCTAGAACCAGGGCACTTCAACAAGTTGGAATTATGTGAACAAAATTACGTGAACTGTTAGTAGCTTTCTCAGATTTATAATTTTTTAAAGGTTATTAACTCTTCCTTTTTTCCTAAGAAAAACTTCTTATGGACACATATAAGAATAAGTGTGACCAATAGCTTTGTGTTTTTCTTTATGTATCACCTTATTTACATTAGAAGTCACACATTATTCACCTGTAGGGCTGAAACTCCTACAAGCTACAAGCTCAGGTCTGACCCCTTTCTCTGAGGTCCTAGAGTATTGCTGGTAAATCTGCTTCACTAGGCCAGATACCTCTTCCTCTTCTTGGAATTAACTCTTAAGTCTTTCTTTCCCTCCTCATAATCTTCCATCCATTAGCACTACAGGATGGCAGGCAGGATTCTGGCATGTTTCTCAAGAGGCTTTTCCAAACCTTTTAATAAGTTTATGGAAATGAATGTATAATGGTAGGGGACATCATCCATGGAATCCTGAGCTCTCTGACCTACCATGTAAACTTTTGTATATATATATGTACATAAATATGTGTGTATGTATATATACATGCAGATACATATACATATACATACATAAAGTCATATCCTTATTATTCACAGATTCCATATTTGCAAATTTATCTGCTTGCCAAATTTTATTTGTAACCTCCAAATCAACACCCAGGATACTTTTACAGTTATTCACTGACAGGCACAGAGTGGTGAAAATTTGAGTTGCCTGACATGCATGTTTCCAGTGGAGGTCAAACGAGGGGGTGACCTGCCTTTTCGTTTCAGCTCTCATACTCTAAACAAGTGTCCTTTTTGTGTCTATTTAATACCATTCTTTTTGCATTTTGGTTCTTTTTCTTTTTGCCCGTCGTTCTTCTGTTTAAAACTGCCCCCAGGTGTGATGCTGAAGTGCCGTCTAGTGTTCCTAAGTACAAGAAGGCTGTGATGTGCCTTGCAGAGATAATACATGTTAGATAAGCTTCATGCAGGCATGAGATATAATGCTGTTGGCCATGAGTTCAATGTTAATAGATCAACAGTAGCTGTTAAATAAGGTGTCTTTAAACGGGGACACACATAAACCAAAGTTATCTATAGACTTGTTGATGAAAATGGTGTGACCAGAAGCTCACAGGGACCTAACCCTGTATTTTCCCAGGAGCAATGGTTCACTGTTCACTAATCCAGTGTTGGCGGTGATTTTATAGAACAGAACTATCACAAATAATGAAAATCTGCTCATGTGTTTGTGTGTTTGTGAATACATATACATATTCATTCATACATTGTCAATTTTAGGTATTTAAGTAAAAACAAGTAAATTACAGCAAATAGAATATCAATAGGCATCAAGGTAGATATTGTGAAAGGAAGATTAAGAAGATATTGTTCTTACTGTGAGGTAGGGGGGATATGAATGAGTTTCTTGGAGTTGAAAAAAGGTGGTATGGCCTACATTAAATGAGGTTCAGAAATTTGGCAAGGATACTTCTAGTAACAGCACACTAACATAGTTGGAGGACAAGCATGTGTAATCATTCATGTTTTTCTGGCTTGGAAAACATCTTGGAATGGTGTAATTACTAGGTGGAAATTTAGTATATTCAAGGAGACTATTCTAGATTTGAGTGAGGGAGAGGAGCAAAGAGAGTACAGGGGAAGACTGTACAGCACTGTGATCAGGAGTTGGAAGTCTGGAGCCAGACGGCCAGGATTCAAACCCTGGCTCTGCCACTTCCTGACTGGCTGGCTAGTCCCCAAACATCTGGCCTCTTCTTTGTGGGCACACAGGTAGACTCCA
Source organism: Cynocephalus volans (assembly GCF_027409185.1). Classification (NCBI taxonomy): domain Eukaryota; kingdom Metazoa; phylum Chordata; class Mammalia; order Dermoptera; family Cynocephalidae; genus Cynocephalus; species Cynocephalus volans. The sequence goes on from NC_084472.1 coordinate 54,830,273, forward strand.
TAACTGTGGCCACAGAATATGAACAGGATTGATGTGCTGATGTCCAGAACTGGCTCACGAAAACCTACCACGTCTGACTGTCCATGCTTTTTCCCCATATGCCAGTTTATGAAGACAGGTACTGTATGGTAGGTAGAAGAATGGATCTGCCAACAATGTCCATGTTCTAATCTCCAAAACCTATGAGTATGTTAGGTTAAACTGTGAAGGGGAATTAAGATTTCAGATGGGGGCCGGCCCCGTGGCTCACTCGGGAGAGTGCAGCGCTGGTAGTGCCGAGGTGGCGGGTTCGGATCCTATATAGGGATGGCCGGTGCGCTCACTGGCTGAGCGTGGTGTGGACTACATCAGCCAAGGGTTGCTATCCCCTTACTGGTCGCAAAAAATAAATAAATAAATAAAATAAAAAGATTTCAGATGGAATTCCATTAGCTAAAACAGGGAGATTATCCTGGATTATTGAAGTGGTAACAATGCAATTACAAGGGTCTTTAAAAGTGGAAGATGGAGGCAGAAGAGAGAACCAGACAGATGGCAGCATGAGAAGGACTTGGCCTGATTTTGCCAACTTTGAGATGTAAGAGGGACATGAACCTAGGACAGTGAGTGTCCGTTAGTAGCTACAAAAGGCAAAGAGCCAAATTCTTTCCTTGAGCCTCCAGAAAGGAATGCAGCCTTGCCAACACCTTGATCATTGCACAGGGAGGTGTCTGGTGTCTGATCTACAGATATGTAAAAAAATACATTAGTTGTTTTAAGCCATTAAGTCATGGTAATTTGTTATAGCAGTAATAGGAAATTAACAGACACTGCAACCTTGAAAAACATGTGTTGAAGGTGTCAGAACCACCAGATGGAGGGAGTCTAGCTCCCTAGGTCTGCTCTTGGAAGAGAGCTGCCAATCAGTCAAAACACCTGCCTTGGATTTTATGTGGACAAGAAATAAACTTTTATTGCTTGATTCTTTATGCCTTTTGGAATAGTGGACAGTGTTTCCTTGATTAAAAGACTTTGGCAAGTCAAACTCATTGCCTTCATTTCCTCATCTGTAAAACATGGCACATTATTACTTGAGAGCGTGGTCTTGCTCATGTCCAATTTATCTTTTTTCTTATTGAAACACAGTTGATTTTACATATCTGTGAGGTACAGAGCTGAATATCAATACCTGTGTGCAATATGTGATGCTCAAATCAGGATAATTAGTATATTCAACATTATACAATGTAATCACTTTTTATTCAAATTTAAGTTAAATTAATTTCTAGTCTGATATGTAGGTATTTGATTTTCCAGAATTCCTTCCTGTTTGTTGCAAGGATTAAATAGCTAATGTATGTAAATCACTTCGAATGAATACTGACATGTATTACATCTTGTTAAAATGTCAACAATTATTATTACCATCCAGTAATGTAAGGAAAAAAACTAAGGTGGAATTTTTGGAGGCCAGTCCAATTTGCAGAGGGTTTGCAGTTGACACAGTAGGGTTAAAATTCTATAAAAACACTTAGATGTGTGGGAAGTTATGCATCTTTACTGTCTATAATTGATCCAATCTTGTTTTTGGTTGAGAAGGGTGAGGAGTACTGATGGTTTGATTATAGAAAACAGAGAGAGTTTTCCCTTTATTAGACTCTAAATAGAACTGCACATTCTGGAATGTACCACATTTTCCTTCTTTTTTCCCCTACCTTCTTTTCTTTTCCTTCCTTTATATGGTAATACCTTCCTTCTTTTCTTCTTGGAAATTTTGAATACACTAAATTCCTGGGACTATAAGAGCAATTTTCCCTCTTATAGACGATATATTCATAGAAATATGAAGAAGCAGGAAGTATAAAATCTCAGCAGTAAGATAAGAAACATTTAAAAATATCTCTTAAGGTAGACTTAGGTACATATTATGACAAGTAGAAAGTTTAAGAAATGCTTTGCAAGGGAGCATTGGTGATTTTATAATTCACTTCCTCTTCCTTAGTTACCGTAGCAACACTCAGGAAAAAAAATAAACCAAAAACACACCACACATGATCATCAAAACTTTTTCTTAGCTGCCCAGCCTCTCAAATGCTTTGAATAAATTCTGTGGCCCAGAAGCACAGCTTCATTACCTCCTCTCAGCAAGTGATAACTCTGCAAAATAAAATGAAAAAAAAAAAATAGACAAAGAATAAACATTTATTAATGTGCATTATTTTCCAAGGCTTCAGCATTTTCCATGGAAAAAATTTTTTAAAAATTGTGATAGTTCTTAGAAGTCAAGAACTTCCAAATTTTGGTAAAATGAGTCATCTTGCAGAATTATTTACATACAATAATTATGTCCCTTTGGTTTACAAAAATTGATTTTTACAAGCATAACTTTGGGAGGGGTTATAGATTAGAAATGACTGTAAAGTATATGGCTGTTAGCATATTATGTTTTTCCTACATTTTCTTAAGTATTTCTGTGCTGTTTTGTGGTATTATTGAGGAAAACCAGATGTTAACTGCCAGGGCACTTTGTCTTTTTGATTTAAATGGAATGACACAATACTCATCTTACAAAAAGTAGAAACCCAGGGTTACTATGAAAAATCTTGAGCTTTGGAAGTGTTACTTTTCTTCCTTGCCTCTAGCCACACTTTCCCTTTGTCCAGGGTCTTGCCTATTGCAGCTATTTTCTCATTAGTACCATTCACCATTGACCGTCACCCAGATTCATACATCATCCAAATGATCACACACACACGAGTCTGCAGTGGTTTTTAATAAAATTTAGGGCTTAGGTGGCAGATGCATTACACAGAATATCATGCAACAAATAAGTTAAAATTGAATAATAGACACTCACCTGATAAAGTCACTTGGCCATTTTCCCTGAACATCTCGCCAGGTGGAGCCCCAGTTTCTGGCCATCTTGCAGGGCTCTTCCTTCTTTTCTTCCCCTCCCCTCCAACTTGCTCATGTTACTCTTAAGCTGTGGGATGAAGCTCCAAATTCCCCTTATTATATTATGTCGCACAATTGTACTTTTTATTTCATGTCTTTGCCTTCCAGATTGATCATCTTCACCTTTTCTCTTCAGACCTAAAACAACCATTCACAGTCTTTCTTAAATAAAGAGCCCAAATTGCTCTTTATCTTAGAGATAAATAATGGCGCTTAGAAAGGGTAATTTCTCTAGTCAGTTGTGGCTCTGAGCAACAGTTTAATTCTCTCACACAGAGAATTTAGTGTATAAATTTATATTTGTACAAAATACTAATTTTACATGAATCATTCCATGAGTGTAAAAGTTGTGACTGATATGAGATTGGTTTAAATGGTAAATTACCTTCTTGGTTTTAAAAATGAGGAAGTTGAGGCATATGGAAGTTGTCATTTGTCTAAAATCACAAAGCCAGCAAGTGGCAGAACCAGAGTTTGGTCCCATTTCTTTGAACTTCTGTGCCAGGATTCTTCATGTTACCTCGGTTGACATTGACATACATTAATATGAAGGCCGTGGATAGAAACCCTAAAGCGGTACTTGGAAATTGTACACATTATAGAGTCTGAGGTGCTGGCTTCTACTAAGGAAATGGGAAATTGTACAGAAAGGTCAGAGAACAGCCATGTGACTATTAAACAATTGGATATTGGAATTTGTGGTGAAGACTTGAAGATATAATCAGATCAGGGCTCTGCCAAGCTATGATTGTGTCTCTGGCAGTGGCTCCAAGGCACATTTTGTGAAAGGACATGTTTGTGTTCTGTGACATTAACTTCAAAAGGTTGTGGTTGTAGCTGAAAAAGTTTCTAACATCCCTTAGTCGATTTGTGGGATCTTCCATGAATTTAACTAAACTCTCCAAAGATCCTACTTTTTCTGGCCTATAATATTTTTGGATTTTATAAATATGCTGTATAAATTTTTTATGTTTCCTAAAAATACCCTTTAAAAACTTGATGGGATTAAAAGTATCCTGTAACTGTGGTGTACTAGAAATGAAGTACAAACATATCATGTACGTGTTGAATGAAAATTTACATACTATGGTCAGGCCAAAAAATAGCTACTGTCTAGCTATGACTGGTCTCATCTTGCTCAGGAGTCTCAATTTATACGGAAGCTAAAGTGGATCTGTTCATCAAGTGTATTAAACATGCCAGTTAAAGGTAACCCAGTTCTTCTTCCAGCTGACTGCTTCTTTCCGATTAATTCAGTATTATTTGAGCAAATAGGCAATTGAGATCTTAATTCCCTGCCAGGTAAGTTTTTCCCCTATATTTCAGTGTCTCTCTTTTCTTTCCTCCTTGTCAAGACAGCATCTGGGTGCAGGGTGCTCACAGACATCCCCATGGCATTCATGGGGATGAGTGTTCTGCTCCAGGGGAGCTATCTTATCCTGCTGTCTCTGTACATAAGCCTCTGACCTCACCGCTGAGGGAGCTGTGTCTTGTGATCTCTTCTCACGGCATGGGCAATGTGGGATGATTGCTCCAGGGATTTAAACCAAACCCCTACCTCTGCTCTCAACAACTCTACAGCTCCACGTAGGTCTGACTTCCAGGTGATCCCTACTGTAATTGACTCTTTCACTGCTTCATTCAGCTAGCTCTTGGGAGACAGTTGGGAGACAGTTCCCCATAGGTCTCTGACATTTCTGCATGTCTTGTGAGCAAGGCACTGAGAGCCCTTTTTTATGGACTATCATTTAAATGATATTTGTACACTAAACAGTCTTGGAAGGTAGAGCTACTGTATCCCTGTGGAACAAAGAGCAGGCATGTTTACTACCCATTATGAAAGAGCTGGCTTCCTTAAGATGTGTGCAGCAGTTGTTGCTTCATCTTTGTGTTTCCCTGTGGGACTGGAGCTTGGAGAACCAGCATGAGAGATACTGATATTCAGGCTCCTGCTGTTGCTGTGGCTCATAAACTATCCTTCATCTCTGTCCCAGGAGTCTGGCACTCTCTTCCAGTATCTATGAAACAGTGGCAGTCTAAATCAACAGATTGCAAGATAAAATCTCAGACCCTTCTCTGTTCTCAACACACCCCTCATGCACATAGCCAGCGCCTTCACCTTTATTCTGAGTTTTACATGGGAGGGACACTTGGGAAGTTCGTGATCCCTTTCACACCACTTACAGGCCAAGAGAAACTGGAGAATGCTGTCTCAAGTTTCCTCCCTGCTTAAAGATGCCATGCCACCATTTCCATTCTACCAGGAGTGACTCCCTTGTGTCGGCACAGGTGCACCCTGCGACAGGATTTCACCTGACAAAGCTAATGGGAAACAGAGCTTCTGGCTCACTCATTAATCTTGTCTCTTGATTTATGAAAGAATTTTTTGTTATTTATAAACCCTGTTTTTCCTTTCGAGGAAGTCTCCTTTTCAAGACTGTGGCATAACTTTGTGCCTCAGGGTACTATAAGACAGAAGCTGTAACTGACTTATTTTGTGTGAATTTTGCTTAAATGATCCTAATTCTCCTTGAGGCTGTGTGTGACCCTGGCTGGATGGGGGGAAAGAATTTTGATATGTTTAAAAATATATTATTCCTGTAGCATATATACATATTTGCAAAGACAGATAATAAAAAGACACATAAGGCTTCCTTAACGTGTCTTGTACATGAAAAAGAATAACAATAAATCAATTCAAAAGTACACATTTTACAAACCTTTCAGGCTACAATGATGTTAATCAGTTCTGTTGATCTGTATTAGATATATGCAATATTTAACATAAATATTGCAAATCCTTTTCTTCATTAAAAAACAAAAATGAAAGCAAAACAAAATAGTTCTGGGACCAGCATTGTCATTATTTCCCTGGAAAAGAAAATTATTGGGAATGAACTATTATACTCGTATTTCTTCAAATGCAGGTTAGCTTTAAGAAGATTGGAAATCAATCATTTGAAACAATAAAGTCTACCCTTCTCAATGTACTATAATATTATCTTAAATAAGTATCTTAAATAAATTATAATGATAACAATTATCTTAAAATAAGATTTTCAGTAATGTTGAATAAAGTCTAACAAGTTTATAAGCATATGAAATAAGAGAGTTGGGTTAATCTCATAGTTTGCCTTCAACTCTGACAAGCTATGAATCCAAGGTAGTGCAAAATATAGACAATATTTCAGAATCATCCTGTTGGGTGAAAGTAGATCTAAGAATCACTGGTAATTAGTTTTATCTAGGATTTTTGTGCCCACATTTCTAGAATTTTGTCCAAGTGTCTGTACTAAAAGCAAAGCAACTTTGGAAGTTTTAAAATTATGTAAATACTATTAACTTCATTTTGAAATAGCACGTTGATCTGAAAGATTCTAAATATCTATGATTTACCTATAGTACATCTTTCATCCCAAGGATAGGACTATTGATCCATTTGTCACTCATATTGGGCTAGCACTAAGCCAAGGTGTAATGATGGGGAATTTTGCCTTTTTTTCTTGATTGTTCACCTGTTTGGCTTCTCTCTGTCTTTCTTTGTTTCTATTCTCTGAAGCTAGAGATTTACTGATGTTTTCTAGTTTCCCAAGATTTCCCATTGTCTGCTTCAGCTGCCGTAACAAGATAATACAGACTGTGTGGCTTACAAAGCAGACATTCAGTTGGTCACACTTCTGGAGGCTGCAAGTCAAAGATCAAAATGCTGCAGGGTTAGTTTCTGGTGAGAGCTCTTTCCTGGCTTGTGAACAGCTGCCTTCTTGCTGTGTCCTCTCATGGTCTTTTCTCTGTGTGCATGTGACGGTGGGGGGGCAGGGAGAGTGAGCAAGTTGTGGTGTCTCTTCCTCTTCTTGTGAGGATGCCAGTCCTATTGGATTAGGGTCCCACTCTTAATGATTGCATTTAACCTTAGTTATCTCCCTAAGACTCTATCTCCAGACGCAGTCACATTGGGGATTAGGGCTTCAACATATGAATTTTGAGGGGATACAGTTCAGTCCATAGCACCCATCATCATGCCTTTCTCATGCTCTAAAATTTTTTCCCATCTTCTGCCTTAACCTCTCCTTAAAGTGAATCTGTTCTCACTCTCAAAATTCTTCTTTTTGCACATCAGATGAACTAGTTTTTAGTGACTACTAGTGGGTCAAGACATTCACTGTAGTCTAAGATAATACATTTGTATTTTAAGAAGGAAACATATGCAAACACCACCTTACTGCAAATTTTAGCCACATCGAAGTGGAAAACATAAAGGCTTTCTTTCAGTATCACTCTGTTTATGTCATTCTGGTAGAACCCTGCTTTGCCTGTGGATAGCAACAGTTCTAGACTTCTGTTGGGTCAAAAGGGAAATTAAGAACAAGTTTTCTCAAGTTAATCAAACCTTAATGAAAGGCGAACAGAGCCTTAGTTATTCTAATGTACTATTAAGAAATATCAAAGATGTTATCAAGATAGCTAAATCAAGGATTAAATATAAACATAAACATTGAAAACTCTGGGATGGTTTTCTTGACCTATCGATCTAGGAAAGTTGAGCTTGAAATGTTGCTATCATCAAAATAAAGAATTTTATAACTAACATGTTCACTAAAATGCAGGACTTTGAAGAATCTTCTGGCACCTGGCATCAAAGGATACTTTGAACTTTTGTTCTAGCTACTGATTTGTAGAGATCGTATTTGACACGGTAATGTTCTGGTTTTCTTGTTACAATGATAACCCTACTAACTCTCTATGATTAAACGTTGTTATAAAATAATACTAATTGGCTTTCAGCTCTAGTTTTGCCTGTGAAAGGGCATTATATTAAACTTATAATTTTGAACCCCCAAATTTTTCAGAAGGCCAAACTTTTGCCTCAGCAGAATCCAGGAATGCATTCACCATTGAGAATCTTTCTTTTTCTGCAATTTATAAACAATTTGCCTGGTAGGGAACAATATCCATGAGTCCATACAAACCTGATTATGTCTCTCACGAGGCCAACTAGTAACTTGTTTGGAAGAAAAGCATTACAGCTGTTATTTACATCCAGAGAGATCTATTTGTTCACACTGTTTTTCCATTTATTGTAAACTCTACAGTCTCCTGTTCACCCTGATCTCTGTCCCAGAACCCCTATAGTTATTGTAGTTTATGAGTCTCATGAGCTAGATGGAAATAAATAACTCTTGAACAAATAAAAAATTTCAGGGCAGTAGATGTGTTCTCTTGGAAGAGATGTTCGCCAGTAAAATAGATGTGACGTCTAGGAAGAGCCTTAAAAACTTGTCTAAAGTCACTGGGAAGATTTTAGGCAGATATTTGCCTAGTGGCTCTGACAGCTGCATTGTGTTGGGGCTAATGGAAACAAGAGAAGTCCCTCTGTAACCTCAGAGCACACTTAGGGGATTCTGTTTTATACAGCATCAGTAAAGGACCATCCTAGTTGTTACAGAAACTTTATTTCAGTCATCACAGGAATATATTTTAGTGCAAATATTTAATATTGAAAAAGCTCAAGTTAAGACCTTTTATGAGAACTTTTTTGTTTGCTGACTCAGATGAAAAGTTAGTATCAATATTACTCACCAACTCTTCCTGTACCAACGGATACCTCCTTGGCTAATTTTGTAGGTTGTAAGAATAAAGATTTTTAGGAAAGAAGATCAATGTTCCTAAGCACCCTTGGAGGGTGCAGACTTCTGCCACTCTTCTGAAAGAATCGAACAATGTGGAAAGATGAAAGAGAACCTGTTTGTTTTAGTAGTTATTTACCTGGGTGGTACCTGCTGAGGGGAGGTGCTAACTCTAATAGTGTGCATCTACTTGATTTCTTTCCATGTCCATTTTAATTCTGGCCTAATGATTTTATTTGCTGCTATTTCTAAGGGCATTATTATAGAAATTTATACTGTTAATCATTGCAAAACATTGCATCTGGAAATTAAAAAACAAAACAAAACAAAACAACCTGGTCTCAAACCTCAACTTGAAGCATTGGGGAGATGTTTGTTTGTAAAATCTAATCTGTTCTCCTAACACACCATTTTGTTCTTTTTCTGTGGAAGCTCAATGTCCAAGGCTTATTGATTTGTCACATTTCAGCTCAAATCTTTCTCAGAATTTTCAGAAACATTAATCTTAAACTTTTCATGAGCATGATAAATACTTCCGGCTGTATGTCTCAACTGTTTTTGTCCAAGTATGCATTTTCATTGCAATAGGAAAATATGTTAAATTATTGTATTTGTTAGATACTTTGCACAGTCTGATTATTTTTTCAGAAGTGGCGCTATGTAATTACTGTTCAGAGCAAGTGAGTTTATTCCGTTTATGTTTAAATAGCATTACTTAGGCCCTTGAGTATGTAAGGTTAGCAGTTAGAATGCTCTTAACTGCGAGTAATTGAATATCTGAATGAAATTGATTTAAATAATATTGCTTGATTATTTCCTCATATAAGAAGTCCAAAGGTAAGTGTGTTCAAGTTTGTTCTAAGCATTAGATAATATTACACAGGAATCAATTTCCTTCAGTCTGTAAACTCTGCCATCCTCAGTATGTCAGTGATGTCTACATTTTCGGGCATAAGATGGTTGTAGCAGATCACAGCATCATGTTCTTATAAAATTGCATTCAAAGTCAGGATAAAGGTCATGGTTAAAAGTGGTGGAGTGGAAAGTTGCAGCAAAGAGGGCTTCTCACACTTGTCTCTTTTTTTCTTCATAGTGGAAAATCTTTAGCAAAAGACCCCTCCCATCACTTTATGTTTCTTGATCATAATTAGGTCATATTTCCATCTCTAGTTGAGTAAAAGCTGGGGAAACAATATCAGGCAATTTAGCTTCTCTCTAGAATCTGGCCCATCCTCTACAGAAGAAGGGTGGAGGGCAGAGCTGTGGGAGAAAGAGCCAGTGTTGCCTGGCTCCCCGGAGAGGTTGCATCACTGTCCCTGGTGTGTTATTCTCTCTCATCTTGGTTTCCCCTAGTGAGACCCAGGCTACATATCCATGCCCACCATCTGGGGGAAAAGTGGGCATGTTTCTTGTCCAGCCACTTTATATAGGTAAGCAAGATTATCCATATAAATCTTATTGTCTGTTCTATGTTCAGTAATTGCAGAGAAAAACTTTTGTTTTTTTTGTTATCTCTTAAAGTGCTGTAAGATTCGTCATTGTTGATTAATTACTATTGTCTTCTTGAAAGGCAGCTGAGGAAACTTTTTTTTTGGCAACATTTTCTTTTAGTTTTCTTCTGATTTATTTTGCTGTTTCTTCATAATTGCTTTTCAGCCTTTTCTTTCCTGTCTGCCCTTTAAATATTAGTGTTCCCTAAGATTCATTGAATTCATTGGATTCCTGACATACTTTTCTTCTCATGCTGTTCATCTTCATCGTGTGATCTTATGGGCTCCTTTGGCAGCAAGTCTGAGGAGTCCTCAAAAAGTTCATGAAAAATGTGTTTTATGAAACACTATGCACAGATTGCATTTTTTTGTTTGCACCAAGGTAAACTTGTACTAACTTGTTATAATATGTCTGAATAGAATCTAGTTTGAGGAACTAAGAAGGATAACACATCAGATTGAAAACAGCTCCTATCAGAGCAACATACATTTTGCTAAAATTGAAGCAAGAATGAGCATCAAATTTATGGAGAAACGGGTGGAAGAATGATGAAATCATTGATCTTTATGAAAAGTTTTTAGTGTCAATGCCCCAAAGAAATCAGCAGTTTACAAGTGGATAACGTTTTTAAAAGGATAAGATGATGATGAAGATAAAGCCCGCAGCCGCAGACCATCCACATCAATTTGTGAGCAAAAAATTAACCTTGTTTGTGCTCTAATTGAAGAGAACCAATGATTAGCAGCAGAAAAAATAGCCAACACCATAGACATATCAATTGGCTCAGCTTATACAACTCTGACAGAAAAATTGCAGTTGAACAAGCTCTCCACGAGATAGTTACCAAACTGTTGCACCAGATCAGCTGTACGCAAGAGCAGAGCTTTCAATGAAAACTTCAAACAAGTGGGATCAAGATCCTGAAGCATTTCTTCAAAGAATTGTAACAGGAAACAAAACATGGTTTACCAGTACAACTCTGAAGAAGAGCACAATCAAAGCAGTGGCTACAAGGAGGTGGAAGTGGACTGGTCAAGAGCAAAGGTCATGGCAACTGTTTTGGGGGATGCTTAAGGAATTTTGCTCATTGACTATCTGGAGGGCCGAAGAATAACAACATCTCCTTATTATTGAGAGTGTTTGAGAAAGTTAGCCAAAGCTTCAGCAGAAAATTGCTTGGGAAAGCTTCATCAGAGAGTCCTTTTCCGCCAGGACAATGCTTCTGCTCATTTCTCTCATCAAAAAAGGGCAATTTTGCAAGAGTTTTGATGGGAAATCATTAGTATCCAACTTGCAGTCTTGATTTGGCTCCTTCTGACTTCTTTTTGTTTCCTAATCTTAAAAAATCTTTAAAGGGCACCCAGTTTTCTTTAGTTACTGATGTAAAAAGACTGCATTAACATGGTTAAATCCCCAGGACCCTCAGTTCCTTAGTGATGGACTAAATGGATGTTATGACCACTTACAAAAGTATCTTAAACTTGATGGAGCTTATGTTGAGAAATAAAGTTTATATTTTTTATCTTTATCTTTTAATTCCAGTTTTCCATGAAGTCCCCTCACATAGCCTAAATGAATTGTTGACTTCCAAATCTTGATCTCCAGCTTGCAATTCCTGATAGAGCTCCAGATCTATACACCCAATTGTTATTGTGCGAACACTTTTATTTGTTTTCTCATTGATACTTCAAACTCAGATGCTCCAGACTGAATTAAACTTTTCTCCTCTTTGCACTGACCTCACCCATCCGTTTCTTCACTTCCTTTATTCCTGTGACAGTGCTGGCTCCTGAGATCCAAGTCCTCTTCTTCATCCTCAAATCCAACCTCTCCCAAAGTCCCATTGACTGTGCCTCCTAGATATTTCTGTAATCAGCCTCCTTCACATTTCTACCGACATGGCCTGAGTTCAGTCATGCCTCATGGCTTGCCTTGATTATTCTTTGCAGACCCTCTTAACAGCACTTCAAGCTTCCCACAGCCACCCTTCTATCCCATAGTTTTTCCTTCTGCAGCCCCAGATCAGGCTAATTGTACTGAAATTTCACATCTGATTAAGGGGTTTCTCTTGTTTAAAATCCTCAGATGGCTCCACATAACCTACAGGATAAAAATCTGAACTCTTAGCATGTCAGCACAAGAACTTCAGTGGCCTTTAACTTTTTTGGTTAGCAGGCCTCTTCACATTTCTGAGGAGGGTTGTGAAACCTCTGTGCTTACTGTAGTGTCATATGCTGATCTTCTTTTCATAGGCCTGTCTCTGCTGATTTTTGATAAGATCTTTGAAAACATGGTCTAATTCTTTGTAGCTTCAGTATAGAATGTGTCTAATATATTACAGCCATTTAAAAAGTTATTGCAGAATTAATAATTAAAAATGCCTTTCCTCTTTGAACATCTGTGTGTATGGTAAATATAGTGAACAGTTGTAGTAGGTTACTGTAGAGACTATGCATCCATATTTCATTGGTGCCCCATTTTCTTCATTTGATGGGGATTCTCATTATCTTATTTTCCCCTTCAGTGGAAGTATCTGAGGATCTGACAGGATGCAGCCTGATCCTACAACTGAAATTTTTCATTACAAATCTATCCAGAAGCAGTAATAATTACTTGGTATTGGCACAGTAAATACCCAGAAGAGCATCACTAATAGTCTCAGTTCTCGATAATGCTCTATAAACAGGGAGCAGGTTCATCTCCAACCTAATTCTATTTCTTTACGATATTGAAGCACAGAAGCACAGGATACAGGTTGGGAGCTTCCCTCTTTTCTTCCTTTTTAAATATTTTTGTATCTCCAGAAATCCTCTTTCTTTCTTGACAAGGTATTCATCTATTATATATTTTACCCTGTGAAGGCAACACCATGGTTTAAATTAGTTTAGGCTATCAGGAAAATTACAGTAACAAATTTCCCTAACATTCAGTGTCAAGCTGAACTAGATACTTAAATGAAAATAACCTGAATGATATTCAGAGAACATCCTGTGTAAACAATCACATGGCAAATATAATTTTAGGAAAGATTATAAATGTACTGCATTTAAATACTTACATGGAAATGTGCGTATTGAATATGACAGAATAAAAATGAATGAATTGATATTCACAAATAAAAAGGAAGATGTGGAAGCCTTTTCTAATCACAGAAAATTGAGTCATTCCTTTTATCTTTCTTGCACATGTAGCAGCTATAATTTATTTAGAATGCTTACCATGTGTGTTGATTTAATCTAATAGGACAGGTACATTTCTTTTGTGTATGGGAGACTGACCAGGTTTTAAAAACTGCTACATGAATGGTTAGAGTGAAATTTAAAGAGCATGTACTCTGGAGTTTGAATGGCTCAATCCAAATTTCAGTTCTGCAATTTGCCAGCGGTGTGTATCTGGGCAAGTCATTCAATCTCTCTGTACCCATTTTCTTTTATATAAACTGGGTATAATAATAGTACTTACCTGAAAGGGGTAACGTGAGGATTTAGAGTCAGTATTTGTCAAATGCTTAGAACTGTAGCTGGCACTTTGTAAGTGGTAGTTATAAGAGGTGGGAAAGTGGCCATTACTATCAAGGACATCTAATACTCATTTGCGCACATTAAAGATACCAGCACTGTGCACTTACTTGGTATGTATCATATCATTTAATCCTAAAATACTTCTTTGAGGTAGGTATTTTCCCCCTGCATTTTACAGATGAGGAAACGGAGGCTTAGTGGTTAAATACTTGCCTCAGCTTAGTAAATGATCAGGCTGGGATATGATCCACTGTTCTATTGTAATAGGACTCTGAGGAATTTGCATAAGAAAATGGCCCATTTCAACATCTGACACTTAAAGTTTTTTTAAAAAAATTAAAGTACTTCAGGTTATCATAAAAATGTCTTCTCGTGAAAGACATTTTTAGAAGTCATGGTAAAATGGTGAGAGAGGGTATTTATTGGTACTCAAGTGTATTTCTTCTGTTGTTGCCTACCCTGGTTTATTAAACCCTTCATGTGACAAAAATATACACGTAAAATTTAATTAGAAATTGCGCTTTTACTTTGCAATGGTACATACACAGTTTTATGAGTCCCCCAAAAAAGGGAATAAAAGGGCTTATTGAGAGGCACCTACAAGTGAAGTGACCTTCTATGGTTGCTGCTGTACAAAAAAAGTATCAATAATTATCCATAAATTTAAGATATAGAGAAACAGTGAAAGATAATATAATTTAAACTGTTGTCTCCTAGATAAATATTGTTCTAAATATCTGTAATATTTGTTTCATATTTTAACGTGTGAAAAAATTTATAATGGTATGTCTCTAATTGAAACTAAAAATTCCACATGATAAGCACTGTTGATGGGCTCATCCTGCCATAGTATTTTGTAAGTTATGTTTATAGCATGGATGATTTATGCTTTATTCATATGTATTTGTATGTTTATACATTCCACAATATGTGAGGGCCTGCTGTATGTGGGGCCCTGTGCTGTATGGGCTGAGGAGACCACGATAAGTCAAAGACAGTGCTACGGCTCTTGCCAACATAGAGTTTATAGTGTCACAAGCAAGAACAATTAAATAAAATAGTACATCTTTATTCTAAATAATCTGCCTTACAGTTAATGATGACTTCACGGTTCCCCTCTAGGAATGTGTAAATATTCACGTTTGTTTACTTATGGAGTCTACTTGAGTTATTTTGTCAGAAGTAAGGACTAATCATCCCAAAGGTAAATTTAATTTTTCCTAAAAAACAAACAAACAAACACCAACAAAAATATGCCATTATGATATAATTTTTTCAAATTTTAATTTTAGTTCTGAGGCCTTGCAAGAGTATCCCTTTCCACAGTGACACTGACTAGATTTGCTTTCTAGTATCATCTTCTTTGATGGAAATTTTATGTTTTTTGAGTTCTTTAGAAGTACTCCATTTCTTTTCAGGATCTTGGATTTTTCATATTTTTATGTTTATGTTCAGACTGAATCACCCTTTTCATCAGTTTTGTCCTCCCTTAAGATGCCGTTATGCTTAGCTATTTTCCACCAGAGCCAATTTATAGCTCAAGTGAATGGGGGGTCAAAGCACTTCTAATATGCCTCTCTTTCCTCTGCTGTGGCTGCCCCCAGGGCATCTCTGGCATGCTTCCCTCTTAGTGAGGAGGAAGAGGGCTCTAGAGTCAGCAGAGCAGTAGAGCAGTAACAGGAGACTGGTGACAGCTGGCAAGGAGCACGGAAACAGGTAGTAGTGTAAACTTCTTGGGAGAGCAGAATTGAATGTTTCAGCTTTCCCCCAATGACAATAGCAGTGGCCGTGAAGCTGTGGGGATGGCTGTGTTAGTCTGCTTCTGTTGCTTATAACAGAAATACCTGAAACTGGGTAATTTGTAAAGAAACAATATTTATTGCTTGCAGTTTCAGAGGCTGGGAAGTCCAAAGTCCAGGAAACACATCTGGTGAAGGCCTTCCTTGGTGGTGGCTTTACAGCAACACAGGGTGTCACATGGTGAGGATGGTGGAGCAGAGAGAGAGCTAACTCCTCACTGGTTCTCCTTTTAAAGCCCTGAGAGCCATGCCCATGACCACCATTAAACCATCAATTGTATTAATACATTTACTTGGGCATGGTCCTCACAATCTAATCACCTCTTCAAGCCCAGCCTTTCAATAATCATCATAGGCCTTCCCACCCTCAATAGTTACAGTGGAGATTAAATTTGCAGGGACATTCAATCCACTGTAATGGCTGAGTCCTATATCCTGGATATAAAGCAACCACAGAAATGCCATGAAGCTATTGCTCTTTTTACATTGCATATCACGTTAGTTATGTTGCCTCTGTATGTTGATTGCAACAAGCTCACTTTATTCCTCTTCCTCCATGGTAGAGGTATCACATTTACCAAAGATAATCATATAGATGCCTTCCAAATGAAGAATGCTTGGTAGGTGTTGTTTATGAGTCAGTATTCAGATCAAATATCTTGAGCTTGTTCAATTTTCAGGCATTTGGATACATGCCATACCATCTCCTGAAGGCAGATTGTCATATAACAAAAAGAACCATTCAATACAGGTGTCTAGTAATTGCATTTTTCTACTTATATATCCACATACACTTGTAAATATAAATTATATGTATTTAAATAGTATTTATAAATAGTACTGTTCAGCATTAATTTTTTATAAGAATTTTATTTTTATAAGAAATTTCTATTAGCCTCTCATCAAACAATAATCTTTTTGGGAAACATACCTTGAACCATGCTAATATAAGAAAATAGGCAATTGTGTTTATGCTGTTTCCTTGTCTCTAAGATATAAATATATATATATTCATAGTTATCTGATTTATTCTTACCCCAACCTTAGGAGGAAGGCAGGTCAAATATGTACAACTGATGAACACAGTGCAGTTCAGAGGTGCCCTTTGTCTCAAAGACATTAACTAACGTTATAGTTGAATGAAAATTACATTTTGGGTATAATTTTGAAAAATTACTTGGCTCAAGATGGCCTGATTTATAACTATGGCTCTGCCATAGATCAGTAAGGAAACTCTACATCCATGTCAATAAACTTGCCTGTTGTCTTCACTTTCTTTTCTGGTATAAATTTCCCTAGCAGTGTTTTCCACTCAGAGAAGTCCCAGGCTGTTCATTGCCCAGGAATAGCTTCCTGAGAGGACCAGAAATGACTTCAAGATATGAGAGTGGATGGGGTGTTCTGGTCTATCCCCAATGCTGTGATCTCACATAAAGGAGATGAGATGTTTATTGACCCATAATATCTCTCTTCTGACAATACAAATTGAAATTACAGAAATATTTTTCATTAGCAGTAAAGCAGAAAGAAACTGATGATATACCGAATGTAGCCAAGTATGTTATAGGTTTTATCTTGAGTAATTTTTACTGGCTTCCTTTTAGAACTCTCATGTTAGAAGTCTATTTTTTTAAATAATCAAATTAAATATTTCCCATCTTTCTTCATTATTTGTTGCTTTTAAAAATCCTCATACTTTTTCCTAACACTCACATGCTTATCCAGGATGTTTCATATGTTGAGATTATTTTATGGAAGGCGATTTGCATACTCAATATAAAATTATTGGGTAAAAAAAGCCACCATAAAACCAGAAACCCTTCAAATTGTTCACCTCTTTTGTTAAAGAATGGGAACCAAGAGTCTGTAAATGTGCATTGTCTTTATTCTTTTATAGTTTTCTACCCAATTTTTCTCTTGATTTAAAAACATTTCAAGAAGTTATTTTTTAGAGTTATTTTTTGGAACGATTGTAATTTAAAAGAAATTGAAAAGATCATCCATTAACCGCCCACTCACTACTGACCCTGGAAAGGCCTTTCTGCCATTGTGTAATTCCCTCGAGGGAGGGATCCTGAAGAAGGATGAGAAGAAAAATAATCAAAGAAACAAATTCAAGCATGGATTTAATACAAAAGCTTTCTATCAGCTTCTTTCCCCCCTCCTCTTTAAAAACAAAAAAACATAAGAATGATTGATTCACAGTTAGCCTTATCTAATGGTATTTTATTGAGATTCCAATTGCCGAGAAATGTCTGAGCTGCCAATCTAAGTTTCACAGTTTTAGAAAAAGAACTGTTCCATATCATGTTATTTGTTCCTGTTCAATTTTACATAAAGAGCTAACTTAAAGAACTCTGGGGAAGAGGATATTCCAGTACAAGGGCCCAAACCCCTTGGTTTAACTTCCTGCTTTGTGATCCATTAAAATACCTGAATAGGAAGAAAAATCTCACTATGGCATCAAAAACTTATATTAAGAATTAAGAGATATGGGGTTCAGATATGCTGTCATAGGAAATTGAATCATTAACACTATAATTTTATCTGTATTTAAAAATTAGCACTAGAAAAAATGAAAATAATTTAGTTTTTCATTTTTAAAAAAATCATGAGGATACATTTCTCCAAAAATAGTTTTTATGGAGAGCAATACTGAAAACAAAGAATTAAGAAATAGCATTTGAGGAGAGCCCAGCAGACCCATGCAGCACCAGCAACGCCTGCCTACTTCTTGGAGCCTGAGGGGAGTGCCAGCCCCCAAGACCTGACCCACCGAGGTCATTCTAAGGGCACAGATTCTGGAAAAGGACCCAAAGTGGTTTAACATAATCCATAACTATCACCATGCCTACTGTCAAGCAAAGATAATTCACTACCACAGTAGCAGCCAGGGCCACTCCACAGCCAACCTCAGTTTAATAGAAGAAGCAAACCCTTTACCAAATGACCAAATATCAATGAAAAAATACTAGAACTACAAATAACAAGAAGAAATGACACCACTGAAAGAATATAGTAATGCTCCAGTGTCAAACTCCATGGAACAGGGAAACCTTGAAATGTCTGAAAAAGAATTCCGAGCAATGATCTTAAGAAAATGTGAGGAAATAAAGGAAGACTCAATTAGAGAACACAATGAAACAAGAAAAAATATTCAGAATATGAAGGAGGAAATCTATAAAGAGATTAATACCTTAAAAAAGAGTGTAGCAGAACTTCTAGAAATGAAAGTTTCACTCAATGAAATAAAAAACACAACTGAGAGCTTGAGCAGCAGGGTAGAGCAAGCAGAAGAAAAAATTCCAGATCTTGAAGATGGTCTTTTCGAAATAACTCAGGCAGACAAGAGGAAAAAAAAGAAAAAAAAAAGGAGAAAAGAATTCAAAATAATGAGGAAAACCTAGGAGAGATAGCAGACAACCTCAAGCACTCTAACATCCAAATCATGGGCATTCCTGAAGGGGAGGAGAAAGAAAAAGGTATTGAAAATCTACTCAAGGAAATAGTAACAGAAAACTTCCCAGGTGTAGGGTGAGATACAGGCCTTCAGATCCGAGAAGCTGAAAGGTCCCCAAACAGATTCAATCCATAAAGATCCTCCCCAAGACACATTATAGTTAAATTTGCAAAGCCCAAAGGTAGAGAGAATTCTAAAAGCAACAAGAGAAAAGCATCAAGTCACTTATAGGGGTACCCCCATCAGACTAACAGCAGACCTCTCAACTGAAACCTTATGGGCCAGAAGAAAGTGGAATGATATATTCAAAATACTAAAAGAAAAACATTGCCAGCCAAGAATTCTTTACCCAGCAAGAGTCTCCTTCAGAAATGAGGGAGAAATAGTGTATTTCCCAAACAAACAAAAGTTGTGGGAGTTCACCACCACCCAACCAGCCCTGCAAGAAATTCCAAGGGAGTCATTCATCTGCAATATGAGTAATGGTGACCACTATCACAAATACACAAGAAAGAGCAAAACCCACCATTAAAACAAAAATGCCAGCAAGAAAGAAAAAGAAGCTAAATCATCCCACTTTAAATCTCCAACTAACATCGAAGAAGAGAAATAAAAGGGGAAATAATGATCAAAAGATATTAAAACCATGTAAACAAGAAGCAATTAAATGACAGGAATTAAGCAACAGTTATCAATAACTACCCTAACTATGAATGGACTAAACTCCCCAGTCAAAAGACACAGGTTGACTGATTGGATTAAAAAGCTAGACCCAAGTACATACTGTCTTCAAGAGACCCACCTCACCTGTAGAGACACACACAGACCAGAACTGAAGGGATGGAAAAAGATATACCATGTGAGTGGAAACCAAAAATGAGCAGGAATAGCTATACTTATATCAGACAAAATAGACTTTAAACCAAAGAACATAAAAAGAGACAAAGAAGGCCACTATATAATATTAAAAGGATCTATCCAGCTAGGAGACATAACAATTATAAATATATATGCACTCAATACTGGAGCACCCAGATATATAAAGCAAACACTTTTAGACCTAAAGAAAGAAATAGGCCCTAATACACATATAGTGGGTGAACTGAATATCCCTCTCTCAGTATGGGACAGATCTTCCAAGCAACAAGTCAGCAAAGAGACACAGGATTTAATCTACACCTTAGACCAACTGGATCTGGCAGATATATACAGAACATTTCACTGAACAACTAAAGAATATACTTTCTTCTCATCAGCTCATGGAACATTCTCCAGAATAGACCACATATTAGGTCACAAATCTAGTCTCAGCAAATTTTTTAAAAAATGAAAACATTCCAAGTATCTTCTCAGACCGCAATGGACTAAAACTGGAAATTAATAATAAGAGAAACTCTGGAAACTATAGAAATACATGGAAACTAAATAATAGGCTCCAGAATAACCTATGGGTCCAAGAAAAAATTAAACAGGAAATTGAAAAATTATAGGAACTAATGAAAGTAAAGATACATCATACCAAAACCTGTGGGATACTGCAAAAGCAGTTTTAAGAGGCAAATTTATTGCAATAAATGCTTACATCAAAAGAATGGAAAGTCTTCAAATAAATGACCTAACACTAAGCGTCAAAGAACTTGAAAAACAACAACAATCCAAACCTAAAGGTAGTAGATGGAAAGAAATAATTAAGATCGGAGCAGAACTAAATGAAATAGAGACCCAAAAAACAATAGAAAAGATCAACAAAACAAAAAGCTGGTTTTTTGAGAAGATAAATAAAATAGACAAACCATTAGCTACGTTAACAACAACAACAAAAGAATAGAGAAGACCCAAATAACAAAAATGAGAAATGAAAAGGGAGACAAAACAACTGATACCACAGAAATAAAAAGAATCATTAGAGACTATTATAAACAACTGTATGACAACAAATGTGAAAATCTGGAAGATATGGATAAGTTTCTAGACACCTACAAACTACCAAGTCTGAACCAAGAAGAGATAGAAAACCTGAAGTCCAATATCAAGCAATGAGATTGAAGCAGTAATTGGCAGTCTTCCCATAGAGAAAAGTCTGGGTGCAGATGGCCTTACAGCTGAACTCTATCAAACTTTTAAAGAGGAGTTACTACCAATTCTTCTCAAATTATTCCAAAAAATTGAAATAGCAGCTACTCTCCCAAACTCATTCTATGAGGCCAACATAACTTTGATACTCAAACCAGATTAAACACAACAAAAAAAGAAAATTACAGGCCAATATCCTTTTTTTTTTTTTTTGTCTTTTTCGTGACCGGCACTCAGCCAGTGAGTGCACCGGCCATTCCTATATAGGATCTGAACCTGCGGCAGGAGCGTCGCTGCGCTCCCAGTACTGCACTCTCCCGAGTGCACCACAGGCTCGGCCCAGGCCAATATCCTTGATGAACGTAGATGCAAAAATCCTCAACAAAATATTAGCAATCAGAATACAGCAATACATTAAAAAAATATATACACTATGATCAAGTAGGGTTCATCCCAGGGATGCAAGGATGGTTCAACATACTAAAGTCAATAAACGTGATACATCACATCAACAAACTCAAGGACAAAGACCATATGATTATCTCAATAGATGCTGAAAAAGCATTTGACAACATTCAACATCCCTTCATGATAAAGACTCTCAACAAATTAGTTATAGAAGGAAAGTACCTCAACACAATAAAAGCCATTTATATCAAGCCCACCACCAGTATTATCCTGAATGGGGAAAAACTGAGGGTCTTTCCCTTAAGAACAGGAACAAGACAAGGGTGCCCACTTTCTCCACTACTATTTAACATAGTACTGGAGGTACTAGCTGGAGCAATCAGGCAAGAGAAAGAAATAAAGGAAATCCAGACTGGAAAAGACAAATTCAAACTGTCTCTATTTGCAGATGACATGATACTATATACAGAAAAACCTAAAGACTTTATCAAAAAACTCCTAGAGCTGGTTGGTTAATAACTTCAGTAATGTTGCAGGATACAAAATAAATGCCCCCAAATCAGTCGCATTTATATACTCAAATAATGAACTAACAGAAAGAGAAATAAAGAAAGTAAGCCCATTTACAATTGTCACACACACAAAAAAATACCTAGTGATCAATTTAATCAAGGAGGTGAAAGACCTCTACAATAAGAACTACACACCACTTCTGAAGGAAATTGAAGAAGACAGAAAAAGATGGAAAGATATTCCATGCTCCTGGATTGGAAAGATTAATGTTGTGAAAATGTCTGTCTTACCCAAAATGATCTACAGATTCAGTGCAATCCCTATCAAAATACCAATGACATTCTTCACAGAAATGGATAAAACAATCTTACCTTTCATGCAGAACAACAAAAGACTCAGAATCACCAAAGCAATCCTGAGCAAAAAAAATAAAGCAGGAGGCATACCAATACCTGACTTCAAATTATACTACAAAGCTATTGTACCCAAAACAACATGGTACTGGTATAAAAATAGACATTCAGACCAGTGGAGTAGAATTGAGAACCCAGAAATCACCCCTCAGGCTTACAGCCATCTGATATTGGAAAAAGGCAACAAAAATCTACATTGGGGAAAAGACTGCCTCTTCAACAAGTGGTACTGGGAAAACTGGATATCCATATGCAGAAGAATGAAACTAGATATGCACCTCTCACCATACACTAAAATCTATCCAAAATAGATTACAGACTTAAGTATAAGACCTGAAACTGTAAAATTACTATGGGAAAATAACACTCCAGCAATTAGGTCTGGCACAGACTTTATGAACATGAGCCCAAAAGCACAAGCAGCAAAAGAAAAAATAAATGAATGGGACTATATCAAACTAAAAAGCTTCTGCACAGCAAAGGAAACAATCAACAGAGTGAAATGACAACATACAGAGTGGGAGAAAATTTTTGCTAACTATGCATCCAACAAGGGATTAATATCCATAATATACAAGGAACTCAAACAATTACATAGTAAAAATCAAATAACCCAATTAAAAAATGGGCAATGGAGCTGAATGGACATTTTTCAAAGGAAGACATACAAATGGCCAACAGGTACATGATCCAGCAATCCCACTTCTGGGTATATACCCAGAGATATGGAAATCATCATGTCGAAGGGAAATCTGCACTCCCATGTTCATCACAGCTCTGTTTACAATAGCCAAGACATGGAACCAACCTAAATGTCCATCGATGGATGATTGGATAAGGAAACTGTGGTATATATACACCGTGGAATACTACTCTGCCATAAAAAAAGAATGAAATTCTCCCATTTACAACAACATGGATGAGCCTGGAGAATCTTATGTTGAGTGAAATAAGCAGAGCATAGAGGAATAAGTACTTCATGTGCTCACTCATATGTGGGAGCTAAGAGAGAAAGAAGGAAGAAAAGAAAGACTACAGTAGTGCATTGGACTTGCAGAGGGAGAGAACATTCTATGGGCTACAAAGTGGAGTGGGGGGGAAAGGGAGAGGGGGAGGGAGGTTGGGGATAATTGGGTGGGGGACACAGGGTACAAAATCAATTTGTGGTAAGGTGTATGCTGCCAGTATGAATCTGGGCCCCACATCATGGGCATGAGGGGTGACAATCAGCTTTGTATTTCATGAATATTCATAACTAATTTTAAAAAGGTTGGAAATCTTATTATGTTAATTGAAAGGTAGAGTCTGGAAGAGGTGATTAGATTGTAAGCCCATGCCATAGTGCATGGAGTAAAAATGGTGGTCAGGGGTGTGGTTCTGAGGGCTTCAAAAGAAGAGAGGAGAATCTGTCTGTCTCTCTTGCTCTTTTTGCTGTCCCTGCTCCTCCATTTTTGCAATGTGATATCCTGCCATCACTGAATTCACCACCAAGACTTTTACCAGATGTGTTCCCTGGACTTTGGACTTCCTAGCCTATGAAACTGTAAGCAATAAATTTTATTTTCTTTACAAAAAGAAAAAAAAAAGTATTCACCTGTTTCCTTGTGCTATACTTCCAGATCTGAAATAGCACATTCACAATGTTCTGTTTGTCACTCTTTGCTACGGGGCTTTAATAGTAAGAAAAAGCTTTGATATATTACAGCAGTGATTCTTAAAAATTTGCATACATCTGAATCACCTGAAGTGCTTGTTAAAACACAGATTGTTGGGTCCTATTCCCAGAGTTTCTGATGCAATGGGGTGGGCCCTGAGAATTTGCATCTAGCAAGTTTTCAAATAATGCTGATGTACTGGTATAGGGGTCAAGGTTTGAGAACTACCATATGACACAGTTCTTCCACTCCATGATAGCTGAGATTAAATTAAGGGAATTACCTGAGCTATCTAAAATTAGGGAGCTACCTGAGGTCAGTGGTTCTCAGTCTTTTCTGTTTGTTTGAATCACTTGGGGAGCATTTAAAAAAATACTCAAGTCAATATCTTTCAAATGGGACTGGGGCATTGATAGCTTTTAAGGTTCCCCAGGTATTTCCAATGTGCACACAGAGTTAAGAACTTTTTGTTATTTCCTAATGAGATATCAAGGATGGTCACCTACTCCAAATAAACAGAATTGGTAGTACCTGGGGGATCTTGAAAGGCACAAGAGGAAAATTGGTGACAAAACTTCTCAAAGTAATTTCTAACATAGGGCTTTGAGTAGGTGTAACATTGATTAATCACAGGTATCTAATACAACGTTTGTTTTACAAACTGGAAACCAATGAAAGATTTTTTCACTATATGGAACTTTGGTGGAATCTTTTCTACCTAAAGTGTAAAGATGGAACTACACACCTAAAAGGAAACAGAATTTTTTAAAGGCCTTTTGTTTTGTGGGGAATGTTCCTGCATTTTAAGTTACAGTACATGCTCAAGCATCTGAACTAGGAGGTGAACTTTTCCATAAACAGAACTTTGAGAACTCTTGCTATATCCTAACACCAAGCTTGGCAGTGTTGCATTCTGCTCAAGAACAAATTAACTGAGAAAATCAGATCAAAGCTCATAAAAACAATCTGTAGCCCAAGAGAAGAACATTTCTAAGTGCTCCATAGACCACACTTCCTGTCAAATAGAATTATTATATGGCAAGTGGGAAAAAAAAGAAAAAAATACATTTTAAATACCTGCCTGATAGCCCAATTTGTTTTAGGAGAACATTATTTGTAATAATAAATAGGCCAAGGTAAGTAGAGACTGGCTTTCAATAAGAAGAGAATAAAAGGAATCAAACAGTCCCAGAAGCAATAATAGGAAATACATGGTATCACAGGAAATTGAACCATTACCACTGTATTTTTATCTGTATTTAAAAATTAGCACTAGAAGAAAAAGGAAAATAAGTTAGTTTAGAGATTTTTTTTTTTTAAATAATGAAAAGAATACATTTCTCCATAAATAAAAATGGGGAGCAGAGTCCTGTATGGCACAATAATATGAGAGTTTGAAGTCTAGGTAAATGGCGTGAGGAGGATTCATTTTTAACTATAGTCTGTAAATATTGTATTTAGCATATTCTCCACTTCTCTACTTGTCTTAGAATTCCAGGCTCGCTAGGGACCATATGGGCGATGCTGTGGTTGGTGATCATTTTATTATGAAGTAGGTTGTCTGGCTCAAGTCTCTACATGTGTTTCTGTCTTAAGGTCGGAATAAAAGGAAAACCTGCAGTTTCCTTTGGCCTCACTCTTGGGAAATGTAGACCTGGAGCCCACTCAGTTGCCAGCCACCTGTTTTGAGTCCTAACCTCTACCCAAGTCCTTCTTAGCTTTTGAAAGATCCCAGAAGCACCGACAAATACAAAATTTTCCAAGACAATCCAGTCAAATAAATATAATTACCCATATAATTCCAAAGGAGAGAGAGAGAAATGTTTACTTGGGTGTGGCTATGACCTTCCTGTCTGTCCCATGAAAGGGAGGGTGTCCATACTACGCTAGTGGGATAGGGGAGCCATAAAAGTAAAAGCCCTACAGTCTTAGTGCTGGTGAATTGCACTATATGTATCTGTAGCCTCTTGTAATGAATGAACAGGGGGGTGGGGCTAGGGACACAGCAGCCTTATGTCACATGGGAGCACTGCTAGATCGGGAAGTGGGCTCTGATCTTCTTAAGAATGACTGTAACATTGCCCCAACTGAATACATAGTAAATTGGGATAGAGGTTTAAGCATCTGAGGGATCAAGCAAGCATGAAATTGTGTCTCACAAAACACAGGCTTTTGGAGGTGCTCTGTGTGGATATACTTTCACTCCTCAACACTAGCTTCTCAATTTTCTCTCATTCTCCTACTCTGCCTTAGGAGTCCTGTATCAGTCCATTTCCATTGCTTATAACAGAATTTTTGAAACTGGGTGATTTATGAAGAAATAGAGTTTGTTTCTTACTGTTTTGGAGGCTGGGCAGTCCACCATCCTGGGTGTGCAACTGGTGAGGGCCTTTTTAGTGGGAGCTCTCTATAGAGTTCATTGTGACCAGGGTGTCACATGGAAAGAAGGGTCTGAACAAGAGAGCTAACCTGCTCACTCATTTCTTTGTCAAACTGTCAGAATCATGCCCATGACCACCCATTAAACCATCACCTCACTACTCTGAGAATGGATTAAACTATTCACTAGGGAATGGTCCTCATAGTCTAATCACCTCTTATAGGACCCCACCTTTCAATTACCATAATAGGATTTCCCACCCTCTTAACACTATTACAGTGGGGATTAAGTTTCCAATGCATGGACTTTTGGGGGACACATTTGACCCATAGCAAGAACCAATTCCCATTCCTTGGAATACCCATCTGCATGAGAAAAAGGGCCATTATCCTTTCTTGTGCCTTGCAAACTCTACCATTTTTGGCTTAGAAAGGAGTTTACAGAAGGCTTTCTTTTGACTAGGCCTCTATTGGCTGTCAAAGCAGTGGGTTCTTGTATCATGAGGTGGAAGAACATAGCGAAAGCACCAATTCCATTCAGATTTCTCCCCCAGTGATGGCATCAGAAACTTTTCTTTCTGATTAGGGAAAACATAGCTTATTAACTTGGGAATATTAGGCATCTTTGGTTTTAAGCAACTGACAACAATCAGGCTTGGAAGAGATAGAAACCAGGCAGCTCTAAGTCATCTTTTTGACAGAAACTTCCAGGTTGTCTCACCCAGGTACTTTCACTGAATAAATGATTTCTTTCTTTTTTTTTTTTTTTTTTAAATTTTATTTTGTCGATATACATTGTGGCTCATTATTGCTCCCCATCACCAAAACCTCCCTCCCTTCTCCCTCCCCCCCTCCTCCCCAACAATGTCCTTTCTGTTTGCTTGTTGTATCAACTTCAAATAATTGTGGTTGTTATATCTTCTTCCCCCCCCCCCCCGGTTTGTGTGCGTGTGTGTGTGTGTGTGTGTGTGTGTGTGAATTTATATATTAATTTTTAGCTCCCTCCAATAAGTGAGAACATGTGGTATTTCTCTTTCTGTGCCTGACTTGTTTCACTTAATATAATTCTCTCAAGGTCCATCCATGTTGTTGCAAATGGCAGTATTTCATTCGTTTTTATAGCTGAGTAGTATTCCATTGTGTAGATGTACCACATTTTCCGTATCCACTCATCCGATGATGGGCATTTGGGCTGGTTCCAACTCTTGGCTATTGTAAAGAGGGCTGCGATGAACATTGGGAAACAGGTATACCTTCGACTTGATGATTTCCATTCTTCTGGGTATATTCCCAACAGTGGGATAGCTGGGTCGTATGGTAGATCTATCTGCAATAGTTTGAGGAACCTCCATACCATTTTCCATAGAGGCTGCACCATTTTGCAGTCCCACCAACAATGTATGAGAGTTCCTTTTTCTCCGCAGCCTCACCAGCATTTATCGTTCATAGTCTTTTGGATTTTAGCCATCCTAACTGGGGTTAGATGGTATCTCAATGTGGTTTTGATTTGCATTTCCCGGATGCTGAGTGATGTTGAGCATTTTTTCATATGTCTGTTGGCCATTTGTATATCTTTCTTAGAGAAATGCCTACTTAGCTCTTTTGCCCATTTTTTAATTGGGTTGCTTGTTTTCTTCTTGTACAGTTGTTTGAGTTCCTTATATATTCTGGATATTAATCCTTTGTCAGATGTATATTTTGCAAATATTTTCTCCCACTCTGTTGGTTGTCTTTTAACTCTTTTAATTGTTTCTTTTGTTGTGCAGAAGCTTTTTAGTTTGATATAATCCCATTTGTTTATTTTTCCTTTGGTTGCCCGTGCTTTTGGGGTCGTATTCATGAAGTCTGTGCCCAGTCCTATTTCCTGAAGTGTTTCTCCTATGTTTTCTTTAAGAAGTTTTATTGTTTCAGGGTGTATATTTAAATCCTTAATCCATTTTGAGTTGATTTTAGTATACGGCGAGAGGTATGGATCAAGTTTCATTCTCCTGCATATGGATATCCAGTTGTCCCAGCACCATTTGCTGAAGAGGCAGTCCCTCCACGACTGAATAGGCTTGATGCCTTTGTCAAAGATCAGCTGACAGTAAGTGTGTGGATTGATTTCTGGATTCTCTATTCTATTCCATTGGTCAGTGTGTCTGTTTTTATGCCAGTACCATACTGTTTTGGTTATTATAGCTTTGTAGTATAGCTTAAAGTCAGGTAGTGTTATGCCTCCAGCTTTATTTTTTTTGCTCAGCATTGCTTTGGCTATGCGTGGTCTTTTATTGTTCCATATAAATGTCTGGATAGTTTTTTCCATGTCTGAGAAAAATGTCTTTGGAATTTTGATGGGGATTGCATTGAATTTGTATATGACTTTGGGTAGTATGGACATTTTCACTATGTTGATTCTTCCAATCCAAGAGCATGGGATATCTTTCCATCTTCTTGTATCCTCTCTAATTTCTCTCAGCAGTGTTTTGTAGTTCTCATTATAGAGATTTTTCACCTCCTTGGTTAACTCAATTCCTAAGTATTTTATTTTTTTGGTGGCTATTGTAAATGGGCAGGCTTTCTTCATTTCTCTTTCTGCATGTTCACTATTGGAGAAAAGAAATGCTACTGATTTTTGAGTGTTGATTTTGTATCCTGCTACTGTGCTGAAATCATTTATCAATTCTAGCAGTTTTTTTGTAGAGGTTTTAGGCTGTTCGATATATAGGATCATGTCATCTGCAAACAGGGACAGTTTGACTTCATCTTTTCCAATCTGGATGCCCTTTATTTCCTTCTCTTCTCTGATTGCTCTGGCTAGTACTTCCAACACTATGTTGAATAGGAGTGGTGAGAGTGGGCATCCTTGTCTAGTTCCTGTTCTTAAAGGAAAAGCTTTCAGCTTTTCCCCATTCAGGATGATATTGGCTGTGGGTTTGGCATATATGGCTTTAATTATGTTGAGATACTTTCCCTCTATACCTAACTTATAGAGGGTCTTTGTCATGAATGAGTGCTGAACTTTATCAAATGCTTTTTCAGCATCTATAGAGATGATCATATGGTCCTTGTGTTTGAGTTTATTAATATGGTGTATCACATTTATTGATTTGCGTATGTTTTTTTTTTTCCATTTTTTTAAAAAAATTTTATTTTGTCGATATACATTGTAGCTGATTATTGCTCCCCATCACCAAAACCTCCCTCCCTTCTCCCTCCCCCCCTCCCCCCCAAAAATGTCCTTTCTGTTTGCTTGTTGTATCAACTTCAAATAATTGTGGTTGTTATATCTTCTTCCCCCCCCCCCCCCGGTTTGTGTGTGTGTGTGTGTATGTGTGTGTGTGAATTTATATATTAATTTTTAGCTCCCTCCAATAAGTGAGAACATGTGGTATTTCTCTTTCTGTGCCTGACTTGTTTCACTTAATATAATTCTCTCGAGGTCCATCCATTTTGTTGCAAATGGCAGTATTTCATTCGTTTTTATAGCTGAGTAGTATTCCATTGTGTAGATGTAGCACATTTTCCGTATCCACTCATCTGATGATGGGCAATTGGGCTGGTTCCAACTCTTGGCTATTGTAAAGAGTGCTGCGATGAACATTGGGGAACAGGTATACCTTCGACTTGATGATTTCCATTCCTCTGGGTATATTCCCAACAGTGGGATGGCTGGGTCGTATGGTAGATCTATTTGCAATTGTTTAAGGAACCTCCATACCATTTTCCATAGAGGCTGCACCATTTTGCAGTCCCACCAACAATGTATGAGAGTTCCTTTTTCTCCGCAACCTCGCCAGCATTTATCGTTCATAGTCTTTTGGATTTTAGCCATCCTACCTGGGGTTAGATGGTATCTCAATGTGGTTTTGATTTGCATTTCCCGGATGCTGAGTGATGTTGAGCATTTTTTCATATGTCTGTTGGCCATTTGGATATCTTCCTTAGAGAAATGCCTACTTAGCTCTTTTGCCCATTTTTTAATTGGGTTGCTTGTTTTCTTCTTGTAAAGTTGTTTGAGTTCCTTATATATTCTGGATATTAATCCTTTGTCAGATGTATATTTTGCAAATATTTTCTCCCACTCTGTTGGTTGTCTTTTA
This sequence comes from Cynocephalus volans, assembly GCF_027409185.1. Classification (NCBI taxonomy): domain Eukaryota; kingdom Metazoa; phylum Chordata; class Mammalia; order Dermoptera; family Cynocephalidae; genus Cynocephalus; species Cynocephalus volans. The sequence goes on from NC_084472.1 coordinate 54,860,625, forward strand.
ACTCTTTTAATTGTTTCTTTTGTTGTGCAGAAGCTTTTTAGTTTGATATAATCCCATTTGTTTATTTTTCCTTTGGTTGCCCGTGCTTTTGGGGTCGTATTCATGAAGTCTGTGCCCAGTCCTATTTCCTGAAGTGTTTCTCCTATGTTTTCTTTAAGAAGTTTTATTGTCTCAGGGTGTATATTTAAATCCTTAATCCATTTTGAGTTGATTTTAGTATACGGTGAGAGGTATGGATCTAGTTTCATTCTCCTGCATATCGATATCCAGTTATCCCAGCACCACTTGCTGAAGAGGCAGTCCCTTCCCCAGTGAATAGGCTTGGTGCCTTTGTCAAAGATCAGATGGCAGTAAGTGTGTGGGTTGATTTCTGGATTCTCTATTCTATTCCATTGGTCAGTGTGTCTGTTTTTATGCCAGTACCATACTGTTTTGGTTATTATAGCTTTGTAGTATAGCTTAAAGTCAGGTAGTGTTATGCCTCCAGCTTTATTTTTTTTTGCTGAGCATTGCTTTGGCTATTCGTGGTCTTTTATTGTTCCATATAAATGTCTGAATAGTTTTTTCCATTTCTGAGAAAAATGTCTTTGGAATTTTGATGGGGATTGCATTGAATTTGTATATCACTTTGGGTAGTATGGACATTTTCACTATGTTGATTCTTCCAATCCAAGAGCATGGAATATCTTTCCATCTTCTTGTATCCTCTCTAATTTCTCTCAGCAGTGTTTTGTAGTTCTCATTATAGAGATTTTTCACCTCCTTGGTTAACTCAATTCCTAAGTATTTTATTTTTTTGGTGGCTATTGTAAATGGGCAGGCTTTCTTGATTTCTCCTTCTGCATGTTCACTATTGGAGAAAAGAAATGCTACTGATTTTTGTGTGTTGATTTTGTATCCTGCTACTGTGCTGAAATCATTTATCAATTCTAGCAGTTTTTTTGTAGAGGTTTTAGGCTGTTCGATATATAGGATCATGTCATCTGCAAACAGGGACAGTTTGACTTCATCTTTTCCAATCTGGATGCCCTTTATTTCCTTCTCTTCTCTGATTGCTCTGGCTAGTACTTCCAACACTATGTTGAATAGGAGTGGTGAGAGTGGGCATCCTTGTCTAGTGCCTGTTCTTAAAGGAAAAGCTTTCAGCTTTTCCCCATTCAGGATGATATTGGCAGTGGGTTTGTCATATATGGCTTTAATTATGTTGAGATACTTTCCCTCTATACCTAACTTATAGAGGGTCTTTGTCATGAATGAGTGCTGAACTTTATCAAATGCTTTTTCAGCATCTATAGAGATGATCATATGGTCCTTGTGTTTGCATTTATTAATATGGTGTATCACATTTATTGATTTGCGTATGTTGAACCAACCTTGCATCCCTGGGATGAATCCCACTTGATCGTGATGAATAATTTTTCGTATGTGTTGCTGTATTCTGTTTGCTAGTATTTTAGTGAGGATTTTTGCATCTATATTCATCAAGGATATCGGCCTGTAGTTTTCTTTTTTGGTTATATCTTTACCTGGTTTTGGTATCAGGATGATGTTTGCTTCATAGAATGAGTTTGGGAGATTTGTGTCCGTTTCAATCTTTTGGAATAGTTTGTAAAGAATCGGTGTCAATTCCTCTTTGAATGTTTGGTAAAATTCTGCTGTGTATCCATCTGGTCCTGGGCTTTTCTTTGTTGGGAGCCTTCTGATAACAGCTTCAATCTCCTTTATTGTTATTGGTCTGTTCAAGTTTTCTACGTCTTCACGGTTCAGTTTTGGGAGCTTGTGTGTGTCCAGAAATTTATCCATTTCCTCCAGATTTTCAAATTTGTTGGCGTATTGTTGTTTATAGTAGTCTCGAATGATTCCTTGTATTTCAGATGAATCAGTTGTAATATCGCCTTTTTCATTTCTAATTTTTGTTATTTGAGTCTTCTCTCTTCTTTTTTTTGTTAGCCATGCTAATGGTTTGTCAATTTTATTTATCTTTTCAAAAAACCAACTTTTTGATTCGTTGATCTTTTGAATTGTTTTTTGGTTTTCAATTTCATTCAGTTCTGCTCTGATCTTAATGATTTCTTTCCGTCTGCTAACTTTAGGATTGGATTGTTCTTGTTTTTCTAGTTCTTTAAGGTGAAGTGTTAAGTTGTTCACTTGCCATCTTTCTATTCTTCTGAAGTGAGCATTTAATGCAATAAATTTTCCCCTCAATACTGCTTTTGCAGTATCCCACAGGTTTTGGTATGATGTATCATTGTTTTCATTAGTTTCAATAAACTTTTTGATTTCCTGCTTGATTTCTTCTTGGACCCATATGTCATTAAGTAGAATGCTGTTTAATTTCCATGTGTTTGTATAGTTTCCAGAGGTTCGTTTGTTATTAATTTCTAGTTTTAATCCATTGTGGTCTGAGAAGATACATGGGATAATTCCAATTTTTTTGAATTTATTGAGACTTGATTTGTGACCTAATATGTGATCTATCCTGGAGAATGATCCATGTGCTGCTGAGAAGAATGAATATTCTGAGGTTGTTGGGTGGAATGTTCTGTAGATATCTGCCAATTCCAATTGGTCTAGAGTATTGTTTAGATCTTGTGTTTCTCTACTGATTCTTTGCCTAGATGATCTGTCTAATATTGACAGTGGGGTGTTCAGGTCCCCTGCTATTTTGGTATTAGTGTCTATTTCCTTCTTTAGGTCTAATAGAGTTTGTTTTATAAATCTTGCTGCTCCAACATTGGGTGTATACATATTTATGATTGTTATGTCTTCTTGATGGATCAGTCCTTTTATCATTAAGTAGTGTCCCTCATTGTCTCTTTTTATGGTTTTTAGTTTAAAGTCTATTTTGTCAGATATAAGAATAGCTACTCCAGCTCGTTTTTCTTTTCTGTTTGCATGGTAAATCTTTTTCCATCCTTTCACTCTTAGTCTGTGTGAATCTTTATGGGTGAGGTGGGTCTCTTGTAGACAGCATATAGTTGGGTCCTGCTTTTTGATCCAGTCAGCCAGTCTGTGTCTTTTAATTGGGGAATTTAAGCCTTTAACATTAAGAGTTGTTATTGAAAGGTGTTGATTTATTCCTAGCATTTTATTGGTTGTTTGGTTGTCTTAAGTGTCTTTTGTTCCTTGCTTTCTGATTTACTGTTTGTTTTCTGTGTTTGTTGGTTCCTTAGGTTGTAGATAGTGTTTTTGTTAGCTTGTTTTCTCTTCATGAATGCCATTTTTATTATACTAGCGGGTTTAGATTTTTCTTGGGTTTTTATGGCAGTGGTAGTTATTTTTCAGGAACCAAACCCAGTACTCCCTTGAGGCTTTCTTGTAAGGGTGGTCTTGTGGTAGTGAACTCCCGCAGTTTTTGTTTGTCTGAGAAATATACTATTTGCCCCTCATTTCGGAAGGATAGCCTTGCAGGGTAGAGTATTCTTGGCTGGCAATCTTTGTCTTTTAGTATTTTGAAAATATCATCCCATTCCTTTCTAGCTTTTAGGGTTTGTGATGAAAAGTCTGATGTTAACCTCATTGGGGCTCCCTTATAGGTGATTTGACGCTTCTCTCTTGCAGCTTTTAAGATTCTCTCTTTGTCTCTGAGTTTTGCCAATTTGACTATGACATGTCTTGGAGAAGGCCTTTTTGGGTTGAATACGTTTGGAGATCGTTGAGCTTCCTGGATCTGAAGATCTGTGATTTTTCCTATACCTGGGAAGTTTTCTGCCACTATTTTGTTGAATATGTTTTCAATGGAATCTCCATTTTCCTCCCCTTCTGGAATACCCATGACTCGGATATTTGATCGCTTATGGTTGTCTGATATCTCTCTCAGATTTTCTTCAATGTCCTTGATTCTTTTTTCTTTCTTTTTGTCTGCTTGTGTTATTTCAAACAGTCCATCTTCAAGTTCAGAGTTTCTCTCTTCAACTTCGACAAGCCTGCTGGTTAAACTCTCCGTTGTGTTTTTTATTTCGTTGAATAACTTCTTCAGTTCAGCATGTTCTGCTACATTTTTTTTCAGGACATTGATTTCCTTGTACATTTCCTCTTTCAGATCCTGTATACTTTTCCTCATTTCATCATCATGTCTAGCTGAGTTTTCTTGTATCTCATTCAGTTTCTTTAGAATTATCACTCGAAATTCCTTGTCAGTCATTTCAAGGGCTTCTTGTTCTATAGGATCTAGAGTTTGAGATTTATTAACTTTTGGTGGTGTACTTTCTTGATTTTTTGTATTTCTGGTATCTTTTTTTTGGTGTTTATTCATTGTGGCCGGGGGTTTCACAGTCCACCGGTTTGAGACTAATGACTAACTAGGATGTTGCTGTGGTTGCCAATTTCGTATGGCTCCCTCCGTGACTGCTCAGTTGGCCTCTAGTGCCTTGTGTGTGTGGTTGCCTCGGGTCTTGGGCTTCTCCGGGGAGCCACCTTTCTGGTCAGCTTGGACTCTGCTGGGCTGGTAGGTCACGTACCACAGGGTGTGTGATCTCTGTTGAGCTTTCACTTCCTGTGCAGGACTTCTCCCTGTTCCGTGTGCTCTGGCCCAGGCTGTTAGATCGTGCAGTAGCGACCCCACCGGGTGTGTGGTTTTTGTCGAGTCTCCGCCTCCCTGGCCACAGGTCTCCCCACTCTGTGCGCACTGTGCTGGGCTGGGGCGTGTCTTCTGCACCCCTCGTCTAACAGCTGGGCCTTCAAGACCCTGCTCGGTACCGCCTCGCCCAGGAAGTCTACCAGGTTTCTGCTGGGCACAGATGACCAGTCTCTCTGGGTGCCTTTGTGGCACTATGTAGATCTTTCTCGGGTCTTGTTCACTTTTGTATCCCCCCAGTATAAACCGAGTCTAGCGCCCACCTGCAGCCTGGTCTCCGGCAGGTTCAAGCGGACCTGGGAATTCTCCTACCACACTATTCCCAACCAGAAATTCGTTAGGCTTTTTTCCAACCTGGTGGCCGCAGAGATGGTATCTGCCTCCCAGTAACAGGGAGTTTACCTGGGGCCGGAGTCCAGGGTATGGTGGAGTGACAGTCGGCCCGCCCGTACTTCCTTGCCCTTCCGAAACTGGCCCGGGACGCCCTCCGCCACCAGCCCCGCCAGAGAACCGCGGAGGGAGTGGGAGCCAAGGCCGGTCCGCAAGCTCCGGAAAGCCTGGCGCCAGGCCAGCAAGTGGGAGGGCTCAGTGATGGCCGAGCAGGGCGGAGCTGCCCGCACCTGGGAAAATGGAGGCAGCACCGGCGGTGAGTGGGCTGGTGGTGCAGGCGGGGGCCGCTTGGGCATCCACCCCCCGAACAGAGCTGTGCCAGGGATCACTCACAGTGCTGTGCCAGGTCGGGCGCTCGCTCTGTCTCTGGTTTGTTGCCTTCCGTGTTCTCGGCGCTGCCGCCTCGGGCTGTTCAGTCGCGGCGCCGCTCGGGCGCTCCCAGGAATCTTCTTTAATGCTGGCCTGAAACCTCGAATCCTGAATAGGGCAGCTGGCCGCCTTCAGCGCGGCCCCGGCCTCCGGGATCCTGGGTGCATCCACAGCAGCCCTGGCGCCGTGTTCCCTGTTTCGAGACTCACTTTTGCAGCTAAGAAACAGTTCTTTTCCTGCTCCACACTTTAAAGCTGTTGTCTGTAAATGAGGCAGCCTCTCCTGCCGGGGGCAAAGTGGCGGTCACCCCTCACGACCGGTCAGCAGCAGCAGTCCTCCCTTAAGAGATGGCGAGAGGAAGGACCACAAGTTTTCCGGCTGCCTGAGTCCCAGTGGCCGCCTTTTCCACCTCAGCTACTCCGCGCCAGCCGCCGCAGCCGCCGCCATCTTGAAAAGCCAAACTTGATCCTGAATAAATGATTTCTAACCATTTTTATCATCTTTGTGTCTCCCCTTTGAGGGTCTGCATCTAGGGAGAGAAAGATTGTTCAATCAACTGAACTTGGATCATGTGGCTGCCCATGACCCAAGGAAGGAAGAGGAAGGAACTCTGAGACCCCTTTAGTCTTGTAATGGCAGTTCAGTGCTCTTTGATTGTATAATTTTATTAAGTCTGTGCATGACAAAACAGACTTTATTCTTCATGTGGAGAAATGAATGGCCTTCAGGGTGGAGTAATAGATGCTGTGTAGCCCTAGAAGGACAATTGTTTTCGACAAGAAGAACTAACTTTCTCTCAAAGACAACAATAGGTTATGCTCATCTGACAATACTATATTCATTTTATTATATGATATAGGCTCTACTTCTTGCAAAATAATAACTCTTTTTTATTGTGCTAAGGAAGCTTTTGCCGTCTTCATGGGTCCTCTTTTGACACAAAGAACCTCTTTATAACTCTTTTATTATCACCTCGGATCTCTTACAAACTTTCTCAGTACCTAATTTTTTGATATTTTCACAGGGAGATAGGATAGGAAAAGGACGAGGTGCCAGTGATCTTCTTTGTCCCCAGAGTGAGATAATGTTCCACTTGAGGACTGATCTGTTCATGTCAATAGTGTCCTTTTATTGCTTATAGGGATTTATTTATTCATTTTTTAACCACCTCAAAGTTTTTCTTTCCTGCGAACTGTAATAGCTCTGTATCTATACTAGTGGTTTTTCCCACCCATTTTCAGACTAGTTTATTACCAAAATTGTTAATATTTAGAACCATGGTCAGTCTGGTAAACAAGGACATCCAAATAATGATCAGTCTTTCATGAGATCAGACATCATCAATTTAAGTATAAAATAGACTGAGTATATAATTTATTGTCAAAATCAGGACACTTTGAAAGTAAAAGAAAACATTAAAATTATGTTATGCTATAGGTTTTTAACTGGGATTCTACATAAAATTTTTATTTATTTGGACTTTTGGCTACATAAGTTCTAAGAAGTTTAAGAAAATTTATCTTTCATAAAATCATAAGCCCACTTAATTTCTCTTGCACATCAAGCATTATCAGATCTGATTTTATTCCTCTATTTTTAGTTGCTTCCCACTTTTCTAATGTAGTTTAGATATACAGAAAGTTCCTGACCTATGATGGTTTATCTTAATGATTTTTTAACTTTACAATGTTCTAAAAGTGATACACATTCAGTAGAAACTGCACGTTGAGAACCCATACAACCATTCTGTTTTTCACTTTCAGTATAGAATTCAATAAATCACATGAGATATTCGACACTTTATTATACAATAGGCTTTGTGTTAGAAAATTTTGCCCACGTGTAGGCTAGAGTACATGTTTTGAGCAAGTTTAAGGTAGGCAAGGCTCAGCAATGATGTTTGGTAGGTTAGGTGCATTAAATGAATTTTCTTTTTTATTAATTTATTTTTTATTTTTTAAAATGCTTTTTTTGACATGATATTTTCAACTTATGATGAGTTTATTGGGATGTAACACTATCGAAAATTGAAGAACATCTGAACATATGGAGGTACTTCAGAACACTCAGAAAAAGAGAATTAAAAGATAATATGGGGCCGAGCCCATGGCGCACTCGGGAGAGTGTGGTGCTAGGGGCACGGCGACGCTCCCGCCGTGGGTTCGGATCCTATATAGGAATGGCCGGTGCACTCACTGGCTGAGTGCTGGTCACGAAAAGGACAAAAAAAAAAAAAAAAAAAGATAATATGAATCTTTCCATGAATGATTTGAAGTACCTGCGTGTATTTCAAGCATATTATTTTTTCAGCCTTATCCCTCCTCTTCACTCCTTCACACCTGCAGTTTCCCACCATTTTAATCCACTTCCATGGTGGTAGGGGAAGGTGCATTGAAACATGAATTAATAGACATGAATGTATTTAACTGTGTGAACTTGAGTCAATCAGTTGAGTCCATCACCTCACTAGCCTCAATTCAATCATTTAAGCCAATCACCTCACTAGGGTAAATTCCCTTATTTGTAACAACAGTAATTAGCCTATCTAGCTATTTTCAAAACAACATAATGCAAAAAAAATCATAATCATAATATGGCTCATATTATGATCATATCATATATCATAATAACTAATGTTTGTTGAACATTTACCATGTTCCAGGTGGAGCTGATATGTAATCATTTGTTGAAGTACTAAGCTCCTGTACTGATGGGTAAATAGCCATTGTCCTCCACCAACATGGTCTCTTCCCCAGGACTCTGGACCTTTTTTCTGGTCTGCAACAACAGAAAAATAATGCCTGGCCTATCAGCAGACCTCTATCACCCCATTCCAATATTATATTCTGATTAGTTAGTGGCCAGACAAGTCAGCCACCCCCAAAGTTCTGCCTTTTAGGCACTTTAATTACATCTTCTCTTCCTCTCTTTTCAGAGGGCCAGCCCATATCTCACACATGTATTTGGCCTTTCCTTGGGGAGGCCCAGTGGACACTACCTAGGGTCTCTTCTGCCTGCAAAACCACCAGGCAGAGCATTGTGGCTCTTGCATGCTGGCTCCCACACATGAGTATCCCTGGACAATGGTGGTGGGGCTGACACACAGTAGGCAGATATCTGGTGCCGGCCTGGCCCTCTGAGGTTGTGGCTGTCTGCTGCTGGCCAGTACTTTCCCTGTTAAGGCTGTTTGTGGGAACTTCAGCATCATTGGATTTTATCTGTGACAGCCTGGGGAGACACTGAGTGACCTGTTGTCTACCTTAGACATTGACTACTGCTGCTGGCTCTGTTGGCATAGTAGGTATCCTGGCAACAGGAGTGACTTGGTCCCTTTGTGCTGCTAAAACAAAATTCCTAATACTGGGTAATTTATGAAGAACACAAACTTATTTCTCATAGTGCAAGAGGCTGGCAAGTTTGAGGTCAAGGCACAAGCAAGTTTAGTTGTCTGGTGAGGGCTGCTCTCTGCTTCTAAAATGGTGCTTTGTTGCTGCGTTCTTCAACGAAGAAAGACTCTGTGTCCTCAGTTGGTGGAAGGCAAAGGGCAAGAGCACCAAATGCTGCAAACACCGTTTGAAGCCTCTTTAATAAGAGCTTTAATTCCATTCATGAGGAGGAGCCCTCATAGCCTAATTACCTCTTAAAGCTCTTACTTCCTAATACTATCACACTGGCCATTAAGTTTCAATACCTGAATTTTGTAGGGTCTACATTCAAACCATGGCAAGGAGGGAGGATGGGGATGAGCAGGGCCTGTGGAACAACTTAGGGATGGGAAATACCCAGGGCGTGGGTGGCCTTTTCACCATCCCTTTGAATTCTAGTTGCATTTAGTGGCACAAGTCCTTTAAAATGTGCCAAATGCCTGCTTATCACAATATTTAATATTAACTTTATTAATTACTAGCAAATGGGTAATTCCCCTGAAAATTTTTACATGTTATGTAAGGCAAAGTTATGACTCATGAGATGATTACCCATGGTAAGGGTTATTAGCACATAAAGCAATTTTTTTCTTCCTTAAATTATGCCTGACACAGTCAGCATTTATGACACAAAATTAAATTATTGTGAATAAACAACACATTATCACTTAGTGTATGAAAGAACTCATAGCCAAACAAAAATGTCGCCAGAATATTTTACAATGTAGGGAATACTTAACTAATTTGCTCTGTAGAATACATGAATTAATTCACTTTTATCTTTAAACAAAAATTGACTTTTAAATTTCAGCATAAAGCAATTCTTTAGCCCTTTAACTTAGTACTTAAAGAAAATTTCATTAATTTTTATGGAGATAGGAGTTAATGAAATTTCAACAAACCTGTTATGTTAGAACATTCTCTGGAACATCTTAAGCATGTTTGCATAATTAAAGCTCTACTTTTCTTTTTAAATTTCCAATTTTCTACAGGAGGAAAAGGGATTTTAGACTATGGGGATAGATATCCTACAGAAAACATGATCATTGTTATTGAAAATGTACTGTAATAATAATAAAAAGGCACCAGATTGGTAATCTGGTTATAGTGTTTCTACAACCACTTACTATTTTGTGACAAGTAAAGTATGCAGCTAGAAAATAATAATAATAGTATCTTCTCTCCTAGAAAGGTTATTAGAATCTCTCCAAGCCATTATAGTTCTAACATCGATGATTAGGTCATATTGTCATGGTAACTGAAAAGAAAATTTTAAATAATAGTAAATGTTCTACTTAAAGTTCTCTATCTAATATTGCTTCTGGTCAAAAAGGTGTGTAACAGGCTATTTTTGAGACTTACAAATGAATCACCAGTACGATATGAACTCTAAAAGAAATACAATGAATATCTCCACCAAAGAAACATGTTATTCCAATTTTTAAAATGTACTTTTTGTTGAAAAATTCTACACAGAGCTGATAAACAAGGTCACTGTGACTTCTTTTACACGAAACATTACACTGCTAAAACTTATTATTCCAATAAATTAAATGCCAATGTATTGTCTTTTAAGTTACATACTATGTGCAATTTTTTTTGTGCTTTTTCCGTTCAATTTATATTGTTACAAATGGAAGTAATAGTCACATATTTGCTTATAAATTTTCCTTACATTTACTAATATTAATAATAAAAATTTGGATGCCCAACTGTGGGATTAATTTATATATATGATATTCTTTGGCTAAACCAACCTAAAAACTCTAAGTACTAAAAGATACTTTACCACATAAAATATAGTACTTATAAAAATTTAGTATGAATATGGTAGGCCACAAAACAAGCCTTAACAAATTTTAAAAATTGAAATCATATCAACTACCTTGTTCAACCACAATGGAATAAAACTAGAAATCAACAACAAAAGGGACACTAGAAACTGTAAAAATACATGGAAATTAAATGACATGCTTCTAAACAACAAGTAGGTCAAAGAAGAAGTTGAAAAGGAAAATTAAAACATTCCTGAAGATAAATGAAAATGAAAACACAACATACCAGAACCTATGAGACACCACAAAATCAGTTCTAAGTGGGAAGTTTATAGCAATAAATGTCTATATCAAAAACGAAGGAAGACTTCAAATAAACAACCTAATATGACACCTAAACTAAAAAGCTTCTGTATAGCAAGGGACACTATCATCCAAGTGAATAGACAAAAATCTACAGAATGGGAGAAAGTGTTTGCAAACTACCCATTAGACAAGGGGCTAATATTCAGAATATTTAATGAACTCACATAAACAAAAAAAGGGGTGGACTGACAGGTACAAAACTGTGCTATCTACCTGAAGTGATTCATCGTGCAGTATATGCATGTATTGAAATAACACACTGTACCCCACAAAAATAAATATAAATAAAATAGAAAAAAAGTAATAAAAGGTTAAAGTGGTAAAAAAAAGAGTATGAGTTGACATTTGTTACTTTTATTAGTCTAAATTTAAAATGGCTGAATATCTACATGCAAAATAAATTTGGATCCTGACCTCATCTCATATACAAAAATTAACTCAAAATTGATCAAATGCCTAAATATTGGAGCTAAAACTCTTAGAAGAAAACATGTAGGGAAAGGTGGCAGAAAAGATGGTCCCCAGTGTCTTTCCCACAACCGACCAATTTACAACTATTAAAAAGCAACGACTACCAACCTGGGGCTGCTAGAGCTCAGGGGAAGAGGAGGAGAGACCTGCAGAGTTCATGAAGTCAGGAAAAGCTACAATGAGAGAAAGAAGGGACCACTTTGACGATTTCAAGCCCTGGCCAATTTCAAGTCTGGCCCTGGTGAGCACATGGAGCAAGAGCTGGCAAAAACCATAGCTGTGCCCTTTGTGAGGCTGCTTGGAGACTGCAGGGGAGAGGAGGGCTTTTATGGCCCCTTGGCCAGCAAGACAACTGACAGGATTCCTGTGGACCCACATATAAGCCAGGGGTCACAGACAACTGAAAAAAGGAGCCACTCAAAGACCAGTGAGTCATTGCAATGGACTGTGCATAGCCAACCTCATGGGAAGTGTTTGGAGTCGGGGAGGTGGGAAGTGGGGGAAACTGACCAACCAGGGGAACATAGGGGCACAGCATGGATAGCTGATCTGCCCTCCAATTAGCACAGGACCACTCAGTGTAGACTGGTCAGGAATGGCCAACTGATGAATGGATAAACAAAATGTGATATAGCCAGACTAAAAATATTATTCAGCCAATGAAGGAATAAAGTACTGGTACATGTTACATGAATGGACCTTGAAAACCCTACTCTAAGTGAAAAAGCCAATATGGTCAGGAATATAGAACTACAGGGGGTGTCCTTTTAAGTTTCTTTAGCAGCGATTTATAGTTCAAATTGTAGAGATCTTTTACCTCCTTCATTAAAATTACTATTAGGTATTTTTTTTTTGGTAGTTATTGTAAATGGGCTTGCTTTCGTGATTTCTTTCTTTGCTAGTTCATTGTTGGACTATAAAAATGCTACTGATTTTTGCATATTGATTTGTATCCTGCCTCTTAACTGAATTTGTTTATCAACTCTAAGAGTGTTTTGGTAGTCTTTAGGGTTTTCTATATATAGTATCATGTCATCTGCAAACAGCCTTTTCTTTTCCAAATTGGATGTCCTTTTTTTCTTTCTCTTGTCAGATTGCTCTGGCAAGTACTTCCAACACTATAGGAGAGGTGAGAGTGGGTACTGTTGTCTTGTTCCTGTTGTTAAAGGAAAAGCCTTCAGCTTTTTTCCATTCAGGATGATATTGACAGTGGATTTGTAATATATGGCTTTTATTGTGTCAAGATGCTTTCCTTATATACCTAATTTGTTGAGAGTCTTTATCATGAAGGAATGTTGAATTTTGTCAAATGCTTTTTCTGCATCTCTTGGGAAGGTCACATGGTTTCAGTTCTTGATTTTGTTGATGTGGTTCATCACATTTATTAACCTTGCATATGTTGAATCTTCCTTGCATCCCTGAGATGAATCCCACTTGATCATAATATACAATCTTTAGATGTGCTGCTGTATTCTATTTGCTAATATTTTGCTGAGGATTTTTGCATCTATGTTCATCAAGGATACCGGTCTATAGTTTTCTTTTTTTGTTGTATCTTTGTCTGGTTTTGGTATTAGGGTGATGCTAGCCTCATAGAATGAGTTTGGGAGAATGGCCTCTTGTTTTAAATTTTTGGAATAGTTTGAAAAGAATTGGTATTAATTCCTCTTTAAAGAAAAAAGCCCAGGACCAGATGGCTTTACTGCTGAATTCTATAAAACTTTGAAAGGGAAAATTAATTCAGTCTTCATCTATGTGAAGTCAAAACAAGCACTCAGTTAAAAAAATTCTCTTGTTTCTATGATGCTTTCTCAACGAGCCTAACTTTTATTTCATATGATGGGCTTTTGGCCATTGAGTAGTCCTAGCCTTATGTATTTGGAAAAAACTGAAAAAAAAATGTATATATATACACACATACATACACATACAAACACCTATATAAGAAGTAAAAGACATAAGAAAAGTTCTTATAGTCAGCTTTTTGAAATGATGTTAGAAAATCCTTTTTTTAAAAAAAATATAATATGAATGCATTTTCAAGGGCTTTTGTCCTGCTAAATGAATTCTATTCTGTCCTAAACTAATATTTGTTTTTGAAAATTTTCATTGTAAATGGCATGATTGCATAGAATACTAATACTTTTATTTTGATCCAGATGTTTGATTTTAATTTAAAAATATTGGCCAGTAGCCAAAAATCTCTGAAATAGAACAGTGGCAAAATAATAGAAGCCATTTTTCTCTAAATAAATAATGCTCAATGTCAAGGGTAATTTAAGTTCCTCATAAGGCTTCTAATACACTCTGTGGATTTATTTGCATATATAGGAAGCAAATAACCAGAATTACCCTTTGTAAAAAAAAAATAGATAAAACAGTAGAATGCCTGAGATGCCTGAGATAAATATAATAAAGTGATGTAAATTAGTATTCATGAGATTGCAGTTCTTTAGGGTATAAAATCAACTACCATAAATAAGATCCTGAGAATTATCTTGAGGCTCTTTTGTTGATTTACATATTAATCTTTCTGTAAATGAATGCTACTTAGTTTACCATGCTTTCATTAAAAAAATATGCAACAGAATGGCATAATTTAAATGATAATTTAAAAAAATGTTTTATTCCAATTGCCATAATTCTATGATAGTTTCTTCACTGTAGAGAAATCATTTAGTCTTGGTAAAATGTAGCAAGTTCCTATCAACATTGTAGCTTAGCTTTTCCCATTTATTACAGTTATTTGTGTGGATCAGAGTCATGGAAATTAAAAACATAAATGAAAAACATAGCTTTATTATTTTATTTTATTTTTTAATTGACTTAATTGTACATACTTATGGGGTACAATGTAATGTTTTGATACATGTATACAATGTGTAATGATCAAATTAGGGTAAATAGCATACCCATCACACATACTCTTATCATTTCTTTGTGGTGAGAACATTCAGAAACCTCTCCTAGTTATTTTGCAATATAAAATACATTTTTAACTGTACAAATTGCTACATTCCCCTACTTTACAAATTGCTAACCATGCTTATTTGCAAACATAAGTGAAATTTGACTTGAACTATTTCTTATAAATGCCTGTATTTAAAAAAAATGAAACTTAAGGCTAACCAGTGAGAAGTTGCCAACTAACTCATATAACTAGGGACTTTCTGGTAGGATAGACCAATAAGGCAACTGCATAACTGCAACCATCAAATATTTTCTTTGCTTTACTTCTGCATTCACCCTATAAAAGCCTTCCCCTGTGTTTCCTTCATAAAGTTGGAAAACCACCATTGTTTGGGTGCTTTTTGATTCATGAATCACTATTTACTCAAGTATACTCTTTAAAATTTTATTGTGCCTCAGTATGCCATATAACAAAATAGTCAAAACATCCCTATAAGCCAGCGTCTTAGTACTCTTGGACTGTAATAAGAAAATACCATAAACTGTGTTGCTTATAAACAATGGAAATTTATTTCTCACAGTTCTGGAGGCTGGGAAGTCTAAGATCAAGGCACTGGCTAATTCATTGTCTGGTGAGGGCCCACTTCCTAGTCCACAGATGGCTGTCTTCTCACTGTAATTTCCTATGGGAAGGGACAAGGTATCTCTCTTGGTTCTTTTCTATAAGTGTACTAATTCCGTTCAAGAGAGTTCCACTCTTATGACCTAATTACTCTCCAAAGGCCCCACCTCCTAATACCATGTGACTTTTAACATGTGAATTGGGGGAGGGGGCACAAATATTCAGACTATAGTAGGAAGGATACTATTGCTATCTCTAGTAATTAGATGGGAAAACTGAAGCAGAGAGAGTTTCAGCTACTTTCCCAAGCTTACACAGAGAAAAAGTAACAGTGTTGGGATCTATTTGCAGGCAGGCTAACTCCAAAATTTACATAATTCTTTTCTAGTTTATTATTCCTTTAATATACTTGAGAATATATTATATTAATATATCATATTTTTGCATTAGTATTCAAATGTGAGTTTGATTCTAAGGCCATTTTTTCCCACTTGATCATTGCATTTTCTTAACTGAAAGACTTGTGGAGCTTTCTCTTTACCACTAATTACCATGTTTCTCTTAATGTTATCAAAATCTCACAGCAGGCTTACTTTACTTAGATCTTGGTAACAATTTATGACTTTATTTTGCATGCCTGATCGACTAACTTATTCATAATCTGTGTATCTATACATCTATAATCAAATTATATGTAGTCAAATGTATGAAGTTGCATCAAATTCATACTATGGATCACATCACACTTGTGTTGTTCCTAAAGACAATTAAAACAAAAAAACAAAAAAACCCCAGCAAACAGTATACATCTTCTTTTCTTTCCACCGTGATACATGAATGAGAATTCACAGTATTATCCCAAGAATGAGAAAGCAGCTGAGTCACACCCCAGGAGTAGGGAGGCCTCTGTATACACTAAAGAGACAAACTAGCTCATTTGCATGTGTGTTTCATCTTACAAACTGTCCAAAGAAAGGTGTGGGGTTAGGGAGATGTTGGTCAAAGGCTACAAAATTTCAGTTAGTAGGAATAATTTCAAGAGATCTGTTGTACAGCTATTGTGACTAGAGTTAATAAAAATGTATTATATTCTTGAAAATTGCTAAGAGAGTAGATTTTAAGTGTTCCTTCCACAAAAAACAAAAAATAAAAACCTGATACAAGAGTACAGAGGGGAAGTAACTGATGGAAAAATATTCTGGATAAGAGACAGTGGTTTCGGCAGCAAAAGATGCTCGTCCTGCATCCCAGGCTATTGCTTTTGGCTGCTTGGTCCTAGTTGGCTCACCACAACCTCCACATCCAACCTGCAGGAAGGGGGATGGAAAGAGGTGGACATGACCTGGAAGTTGCACTGGTCACTTTTGCTCACATCTCATTAGCAAAAATTTTGTCATGTGGCCACACCAAGCTGTAAGAGAAGGTAGGAAGATTCTAAGCTGAAAATTTTATTTCTAAGGAAGAAGAGAAAATGGATATTGAGGAATAAACAGCAGTCTCTGCCACAGATGGTAGAAGTAGGCTCTGCAGCAAAACAATTTGACAGTAAAGGAATACTCTAAATTAAATGGCAGGAAATTAAAACAGATTCGATTTGTCATTTATAATAAAGAACAAAATATAGTAAAAATTTCAACTACGTACAAAAATGGAAAAATGGCATAATAAACCTATGTACTCATAACTTATCTTCAAAAATTTTAAATTCTGACATGAGTTCATTATCCCCCCTTAAATAACAGCACCCCCACCATTGTTTTGGAGCAAGTCCCAGGCACTGCATAATTTTATTCATAAAGATATGTGTACATTTCCAAAAACACCTGAGGTATTTAAAAAAACAATTACAATACCATTGTCATAAGTTAATGATAATATTTTAGTATAATCAAATATCCTGTCAGTGTTCAAATTTTCCTGATTTTGTCATGTATGTTTTCTCATTTTTATAGTTATTCAAATTAGGATCCAAATTAAGTTTTCATTTTGGTGGATATATATTACTGGTCTTTAAATGTACTTCCATTTTTTCTTTCCTCTCAGTTTCCTTGTTAAAAAATGTTATTTGACATAACCTTTCTTATATTCTCGATCTTTCTGATAACATCCTCACAGTGTAACTCAAAATATTTTTCTTTTGTGTTTCTTTATATTAGCGATAATCAATATCTGGTTATTTCTTACTGTGGTGTTAGCAATCATTATCTAGATCCATTAATCATTGGATACATCAAAGTAGTGATATTCCAGTTCTATCATTTTTTCTTCATTTATTAGCTGGATATACTTCTATAAAGAAATACTTATATGTATAAGTGCTTATATACTTTAAATGTATATATTTATATATATAATATAAAGAAGTATCTTATATTAATCTTTTGATTACCCTGTTATATTCTATAGTATAACTAGATAGAGGATAGAATAAATTCTTAATTTTTCCCCATTATTTGCCAGCTCAGGAAATGAGTTGGTTTCCTAATTTTGTCTGAAGGTAACCAATGAGATTTTTTTCTTTTGAACTATCATTGCAGACTGATGGATTTAAATGTATTTAATATCTTTCAATACATTGCAGATATTCTTACTAATGCTCAAGTTTTTCCATTTTGCCAGTGTGAGAGTCTCTCCCAGATTTTTCCAGAGACCTGTAAAGACTTTAGTTATCTTTAATAGTTTCTTTGCTTTTTGATATGACGAGATGTTCCAGGCTTATCTTGTATATCTTCTGCTCTCCATTTTTAAATAAATTAGTAAATGGAGTCAAACTTTTGTATTTTACTCTGTGTAATATTCCACAGGTTTCTTATTAAATATCTCATAATGTATAGTAGTATCATTATATGACATAATTTATTTAAATAACCCCATTGTTTATTTCCAATTCAGAATTATCACATATAACACTGAATGAATACCCATGTGTTAAATATTTGCATATATCATCACTGGTCTTATTGCTGAGGCAAACAATGAAAATTTGTAAGTTTTTTGATATGTATTGCCAAATTGTTTTCCAAAACATTTATTAATTTGCATTCCAACCAATAATGTTTGAGTGCCATTTTATTTCATCATGCAGGAATTTTCATTTAAAAATTGAGGCCACAATCTCATCCTTTTTATTCCTAATCAAGCTGAAGAAATTATCTTTTGAACATTTGATTTATTGTTTTGTAAATTGTCAGTTCTTACCTTCTGTTTCTATTTGTACTAGCTTGTTTCTTATAATTATGTAAGAGCCCTTAATATATTAACTCTTGGTATATTTTATGGTTTTCTAAGATTTTCCCATTTGTCATTTGATTTTTTATTTTATTTTTCTTAATTTTGATGTTCAGTACTTTTAAAAGTTGTTATAATATTTATCACTTTTTATCTTTATTGCTTTTGCTTTTTGTTTTAAGTTTAAAAAGACCTTCTTTCTCCAGCATGATTCTTGATAAATGAACCACATTCTTCAAAGTAATATACATTCAGTGACATTACCTTACATTGTCAAGGCCTGAAGGCAGCTGTATGATTATTTTTCCTTATATGGTAGACCTAAAAAACAGGATCTTTTAGTACAACTCAGAATGGAATTGTACTAATAGATAGGTCTAAAGAAACTTTCCTTCAAGACATGGAAAATTATGCAGACTATTTGGTTTCCCTTAACTTTTTTTTTTTTTTTTTTTTACTGGAATATTCCTAAGGACAGAGGAAAGTGACTAAGTACTCCCAGGATAAGTGGCAGCAGAGCGTTAGGAAGGTATAAGAAGCAAAATAATTGGTTAAATTTTCTTTTAAAATATAAACACTTATGCACAGTTTACCTTCCACTGTCAAAGATATCTGTTTTTATTTGTTTGTTGTTTTTAATTAAAAGTTAGGTTTATTAAAGTATAATTTACCTACAGAACAAATTACCCTTTTTACTTCTATGCTTCTATGAATTTTGACAAGTGTTCTCGTATATAGTCATGAATTATCACCACATCATAGAATATTTTCATTGTCCTAAAAAGTTCCTTTATGCCCTTTGTAGACAATACCCTATTTTCACCTCCAGCTTTTGACAGCCGATGATTTTACTTCTGTCTTTGTAGCTTTGCCTTTTCCTGAACGCTATATAAATGAAATCATACGATACACAGCTTTTTAATCAACTTTTTTTCATTAGCATAAATGATTTTGAGATTCATCAATGCTGTTGCATGTATCAGATGTTTGTTATTGCTGAGTAGAATTCCATTATGTAGTTTATATATCTGTTTCCCATTGATATTTGGCTTATAGCTTATGTTTAGCTATTAGGAAAGATACTATGGACATTTGTGTACAGGTCTCTGGACATACCTTTTCATTTGTTTTGATTAAATGCTAGGGATAAGATTGTTATCAGTATGACAGTTGTATGTTTAACTTTATAAGAAATTGCCACCTTGTTTTCCAACTTTTCTGCACCATTTTTCATTCCTATGAGCAATGTGTGAAAGTTCCAGTTGTTCTACATCCTCACCTGTCAAATTAAAAAGTTTTAGGCTTTCTGATAGGTGTATAATACCAACTCATTGTGGTTTTAATTTGTATTTTTCTAATAACTAATGATATTGAACATCATTTTTGGTGTTTATGTCATCTGTATCTCTTATTTGTTCAAATACTTTGTCTATTTTTGAGTTATTTTTTTCTTATTTTTGACTTCTGAGGGTTTTTGTATATTTTTGATGTAAGCCCTTTACTACTTATATATATATGTTATATATATATTTATATATTTATATCTAGGATCCAATTTAAATTTATGACATTAAATTTATAAGACATACATATGAAATATATATATTTACATATTTATAAATATAAATATACGCATATATATGTATATATACATATATATGTGTGTGTGTATATATATTTGAAAATATTTTATCCCATTCTATGGATTGCATTTTTATTTTCTAAGTGGTATCATTCAAAGAATATGATTTTCACTAGGTTCATTATTTGTGGTTCACTGAGATTCTTGAATCTGTCAATTTATTGTTTTCAGCAGATTTAGAAATTTGGGGGCATTCTTTCTTCAAATATTTTTTCCTGTACCCTCTTCTGCCTCCTTTCCTTTTGTGACTCCAGTGACATGATATTTCCCAACAGGTCACTAAAATTCTCATTTATTTCTGTTGATTTTCTCTCTGTGTTTCATTTTGGATAATTTATATTGCTATGTCTTCAGGTTTACTAATCCTGTGCCATGTCTAGTCGGCTCTTCATCTCATCAACTAACATTTTTAATTCAGTTATTACATTTTCCCTCTCTAGAGATTTCATGTGATAATTTTTTATATCTTCTATTGTCTCATCATGTTATTAAATGTTTGTGCAGGTTGAGCATATTTGTAATAGCCATTTTTACAACTTTGTGTGATAATTGCAATTTGTCATTTCTGCGTCTATTTTATTTACCCATTCTTCTGGTAATTGTTCTTCTTCATACGTCTTATAAATTTTAATTGGATCCTAGATATTATGAACTTGTGCCTCTAAGTGCTGTATTTGGTTGCAGTCCTTCAAAGAATATCAATTTTTTTTTTCTTGCAAGCAGTTAACTACTTGTAGTTTAATTCTTTGATGCTTATTTTAGGACATCAAGTTTTTTATAGGGCAGGTTTAGAGATTTTTCTCTTGGGCTAATTTAGCTTTACTACTAAGGAATGATTTTTTTGTGCTTTCTACTGAATGCCTTGTGTTTCGGCAAGTGTCTCCACTTTGGCTTCTGACAACTCAAACTATTCACAGCCTTTTCTTCTGCTTACAGTTCTTCAGTAATTGCTGTTTACTTGGAATTTGTACTCGCCAGCCTTATGTGATTTTACTTTATGTATGTTCAGATTCGGATTCAGCCAAAGACTCAAGGGAGACACCAATACAGACTTTTGGGACTTTTTTTTTTTTCCTGTGGCACATTTCCTTCCTCTGTGGAACTCCACCCCACAATTCTAGCTACCTAGGCCTCCCTGAGCTACTGTATCTGTCAACTTGGCAGGACCTTGTCCATACTCTGTTTGGGATCCTCCTCCATCGTCTAGGAATTTTCTCAATACAAAAGCCAGGACTGTCTTAGGGCTCTTTTTGTTTGTTTACCTTACCTCAGGGATCATAGTCCCATGCTGCCTGTTGTCCACTTTCTAAAAACATTACTTAATATATTTTGCTTAATACAGTTTTCTAATGGTTTAAAATGGGAGAATGTTTTGTTACTCTTTCAAGGCCAGAAACATCTGGTTTACTTTTTCTTCTTAAGACAGATTAACTTTTAAATTTTCTTACTAAATCAGCAAAATTCACTTCTTAAAGCCAAATTATTTTTAATGGACTCTAATCTATATTTAAACACATTAAAAACCTCATGTTCTCATTTCACTAAACTGATTGGAGAGCTTGGTCTGCTGGCCTTAGTTACCACAACACCATGATTTTTTGTATTTATAAAGTTATTTGCTCATTTGTTTATTCTTTCATTCACCCAATAAATATTTATCCAGATGATAATTATATATAAATGCTTATAATTACATATAAATTATATGTAAAATATATTTTATATATAAAATATTTAGATAGTTTAATAATAAGAATAAATTAATTGGTTTTTACTTTAAAGATGATAAATAAATATCTTTAAGTAGCTTTTTTCTTTTCAAATGGTTATGTGCTCACTTCTTATCTACATTTTTTACTGTTCATATTTTTTCAAAAATCAGTTTCTAAAGCTCAAAATCACGTAGTGTATTTTTCAAGTCTACTGATCTGAGTTTTCTGTAGTTTAAGATTTTATTTCAGGTACAAACTTTCAGTTACAAGATGAACTAGTTCTGGGAATATAATATACAGCATGTATATTATAGTAAAAATACAAACAAAAAAGTTTTTATTTCAAAAGTAAAATGAACCGATTTAAAATATATTCTGATGGCGGTAGCTGTTCTCTGCAGTAAAAAATATATGTGTAGATGCATGGATGTTCCAGACTTGTCACTTAGATTTTTCATCTTTAAATGACTTTTTTTTCTTTTTCTGAATAAAAAAAGGGGTCATTTAATGTAACAATATTTACTTAGGAAAATGTATTCTTATTACTTAGTAATGTTTATAGTAAATTTATTTCAATGAAAAATGGAGAGGAATTGTTTTGATTTACCCTCTCTGTTTCAAATAACCATTTAATTTTGGGATTTAAAGAAAATTTTTTTCAGAGTAAAAATACTAAAGATGAAAAGCATCTATAAAACATTAGAAATTTCATTTAAAAACTGAAAAGTTATTTTTGTGCTGAACTTATGGGTTTTTAGTTTTTTCTTTCTAGTGAATAGGTGTCTTTAGAGATTTGATTGTTGTTTCCAAAGCCAAAATAGTGATGTGTTTTTAACTTCATAATGAGATACAAGGAAAGCTGATGACCGCAGAGACTTCTGGGCAAAGAAGTAGTAGAAATGCCACAGCTAGCTCAGATGTAAATTGCACCTGTCTGATTTTTGAATACTGCCAAGAGCAGGTATGGTTTGGCTGTTACAGGAAATGATGCAACATAGAAAAGATCTCAATGAACTTTACATTTATTCCCATAAGACTAACACTTTTTCTTCAAACTTCTTTTGTTTGGAACTTTAAGGAAAAGCAAAAAAAAAAAAAAAAGAATTTTATTCGTTGTTCTGAGGGGGCTGTTTGCAATTGCTAAAATGTAATAGCAGAAAAAAATATTTTGGCATAAAGCAATAGGTTGCCAATGAATCCTAAAAAAACTAAAAAACTGAAACTAAAAAAAATTTTTAAATCTTGACTTTTTTTTAACTTTGACTTTGGAAGATATCTATTAAATATTATCTTAAAATAAAATATCCATCTGCCTAACAGCAAAAGTAGCATACTCACTCTTTGGAAAAGAAAAGTGTGTGTGTTGGTATGTGTATGTACTTGGTATTTTAGTTTGCTGAGAAAAAAGTCCAGAGGCATCTCTCGTAACAGCACTGGGTATTTTAGAAGAATAGGACTGCAATGAATAGGGAATGGTCACACACACACACACACACACACATACATATGTATATATATATAATTTCTCCATTACTGTAAATAATAAGAGCTTTACAAAATCTTATTAGCACAATTGAGTCCTTATTGTTATAATTCCATTTCTTTTGAGATCTTGCCTGTCAGGCTGAATCACAGATCCCTCTACCTGTGCAGGTTTTGAGTTAGCTAATTGAAATAAAAATCAGGTAGCCACTGGCAAGGTTGACATGCTTTATTTTAGACTGGAGCTCTGCTGCTAGCAGTTTGAAGCCATTGTCTTATATACCACAGTACACAATCATTACAACAAGCCAAGGGGTACATGGGCGCTCATGCACAATTACACTACTCTTACATAACTTGTTTACAATAGATATGCTGAATCATAAATAGCCGGATATGAGGCAAGGGTGCCTGTCTGGACTAACTCCGTTTTCCTTACCTTGCCATTTGTTTATTTTCCAGCTACTGCCGATAGTTTCCACAGTTTCATGAATTACCCAATGTTTAAAAAATGCTCATGGGCACTCTTTTGGGATAAGGAAATAAGGAAAAGCAATAGCTAGTTCTACTTTTGCTTTGAGTCCACAAACCCCACCAGTATCTGGACATCTTATTAGTTGTTGTTGTGTGCAGTTTTGGGTAACCAAGCATTCGATCATCGAGCACCTAACATCGAATACTTCAGCAGAGCCAGCTCTACTGAACACACTGGATGAAATGCATGGCCCCAAAGTCCAAGGCCCATGACATCCTTGACTACTTTTTTTTTCTTCTAAATTTACTTTTTTTTCTTCTGCTGAATACAAACAGTACTCCCACTAGGGGTAGGCCCTGCTGCCGGGGAGGATTGACTAGCTCCAATTGTATAGATACTCTGGATTGTAGGGGTGGCCAGGGTCTTAAAAAATGAGGCCTGATAGAAGAGTTGAGACTGGCTTTAATGAGTGTTTTCATATTCCCTAGATCATCACCTTATCAGCCTACCAGATGAGGGTGAATAGACAGCAACAAGTGTTTAGTTGAAGATAGAAATCATTTCTGGGATGGCATCTGCCAGGTACAAAAACTGGCCACTAGATATAGTGAGGCCCAATACTCCCCAATAAACTTCAGATCTTTTGGGTGGACCAAGTGCCTGTGGAAACTTAAAGACAGGAATCCAAATTATAACAATTTATATTTTAAAGGATGCTATATGCACTTTTTAAAAATTACTTCAGTAACATTTGAATTTTTTCCTTGTTTATTACGTTAGAGGAAACTAACAACTTGACTTTAATCATCGAAGGAAAAATTTCAAAATGAATATCAGAGGAAATATTAATCTGCTGACTTCTGTTTCAGAAAAGTGAAGAGTGGTTCTGAGATTATTTAAGATGTGGATAATGAATGATTTGTTTTCCCTATTGTTTTTGTCTATTCTCTTGGTTTCACCCTTAATCTGAGAAACTTTTGTCTTTATGAGAATTGTTGATGAATCAGACTAATTTCAAACAAACCTTTTACTTTTTGACCTTAAGCTATTCTGTGATTTTTCTCCAAGTTTGGATTTAATTGAGCTATTCAGAAAGAAAAGGAAAACTTATTTAGCTGATGCATGACATTCATCACTAAAATTTTATTTTTGTAGTGAAATATGCAAGTTAAGTTTCATTTACTGATTTTATTTTATTTACCAAAAGCTCTGTGTTAATTTATAAGTCTGATGTTTGAATCATAATTTTAAAACTATTTAAATATTGGTAAGCCTTATTACATTTATGTTTTCTTTAAGGCTCATTTTTTGGGGTACATTTTAGAGGCTTTTCCATATTTCTCCTTTGGTAAGCATTTCTTATGTTCATTAAGATTTACTTTAAAATGGCTTTTCCGTGATTGCTTTCATCCATGATAGAACAGTACATAATCATCTCTGCAAGGTTGTCTCAGTATATATTAGTTCAGTGGGTGATTTCAAAAAATGTTTTTAAATGAAGATCATGGAGGTTCATAGACACAGGGCATTAGTTAGAAAGACTCAAGAAATTTATGAAATCACTTTATGTAGTATTTTAACTCAAAATAATTTTGTTGTAATGTAATAATATATATATGTAATAGATAAAATAAATACTGTAATATATATGTACTGTAATGTATTAACTATATATTTTATCCATTTATCATTTATCCATTTTTATCCTGCATGTACTACAATGGGAAATAATAAGACATGTATAAAGTAATCCTACTGCCCTCAAAGTGCTTACAGTCTTCACTATGAGATAAGAAATGGTTGCTCATAAGTATAATTATGAAATAGAAAGCGATGAGTTTCATTAAAAAGATTCCTATAGATTTTGTATCTGTCAGGACAGGTGAAGTTATGCTAAAATAACAAACAGTCTTCCAATCTTAACGATCTGTAATAACATGTATTTATTTTTCATGCACATTATGTGCCTATTATGGGTCCACTGGAGGCTCTGCCGCATGTCTCTTTACTCTTGGACCCAGTCTGATAGAGGCCCCACCACCTGGGTGTACTACTGGTGTATGGCAGGGGAAATGGCCAGGGTGGGCAGAACATGAAAATTATTCACTGGCTTTTATGGCCTTCTTCTCGATATTCCACTGGGTCAAGACAAGTCAAGAACCCAAGAACCCAGCTGATTTCAAGGGGATGGACAAGTACAATCCTACCACATGTTTGGGAACAGGAAAACCAGAATACATGTAAGCATCCTTAATGACTGTAACATAGTAATATAGAAGTTTAAAGAAAGGACAGATTGTATCCTAATAGGAATAGGAAGGAAAGCTTCAGAGAGGAGGTGACATTTGAGTTAGATTATTTATGAGGTGTATAATTTTAACATTTGGGATTGAGGAGGCTTTGTGAAAGTCATATGTCTTGCAGAACTAACCAAATTTTGAAAACAGATGTTACTTTAATGTAGTTGGCTCTTTCTGTGAGCCTTTCTTAGCATGGTATGACATGAGAGGAATCACTAGTCCTACATCAAAAATATTGAAGATTTTGCATTGCTCAAACATGGGAGATTCCTTTCATAATACATATAGAAAAACTTAATTTTCCCCTTATTATTTTTCTATTTCTTTTTCTCTCTCTGTCTCTCCAAAGCACAAAAGCTGCCTCCAGAAGATCTTCTGTCTCCTCCTAACCAAACTTACCCCAATTCTTCCCAGCTCGTTCCACTGGATCACAGTGATCTCACACTGTCTTGATTATTTTACACATTCCATTTCAGGATTTCAATCTCTTTTCCTGAGTCTTTCTCCGTATTCCAGTGTAGGTGAATCATGCCTTTGGGGATATTTTTTAGTTCTCCTGGCTATTGGTTTTACAGATAAATAAACCCCCAAATGCCAAGCCCATTAGTTCCCAAGAAACAAATGTTCCTTCCTTTTGGAAGGCAGGGAGGAGAGAAGGATGTGAATACACATATGATAATATATTTGTCTGTTTTACAATGTCATGTATGTGAGTATGTCATTTTCACAGAAATATGCCTCCTAGGGCTAGAAAGAATCTAATGTTATCAGCCGATCCTGCTTCTTGCTTTCAGGTCATTGAGGTATTATTACTCTCATAATGATGAGGTGGTTTGATATTGCATGAGTAGGAAAAACACACACTGTCTTTGCTGTCACAGCACAATCATCAACACTGAAGACTGACTTCTGTGGCCAAATGTGTGGGGATTTCTACCCACCCCACTGGCTAGCAAGCCAGTAGTTCTTCAGCAGACGCCAGTGGGGTATCCTCCAATTTGATTCTGACAGGCAGATAGACCCCATAGGTTGAAGGCTTATTTCCCAAGACTGCCCCCCACTTCAGATGCTAGACACAAGCCTAGGCCTCTGGAACTTCTGGCCATCCAGCTATAAATCAGTGTTCTCACAACCCCCTCCTCAGGTTCGATTGATTTGCTGAGTGGCTTACATAACTGAAGGAAACACATACATATGTTCACTGATTTACTATAAAGGATATTACAAAGGATACAGATTAAGAGATGCATAGGGCAAGGTATAGGGGCACAGAGCTTCCGTGTCCTCCTTGGGCATGCCACCCTCCAGGTATCTCCAGTGCTCAGCTATTCAGAAGCTCCCTGAACTCTGTGATCTTGGTGACCTATATGAAAGGTTCATTATATAGGCATGACTGAAGCATAGACAACTGAGTAGATATGTGGTTGGACAAAAAGAGTATGATCTAACACTAACAGCCTGGGTGGGGAAACCCAGCAAGGCCTGTTTGTTCAGGCTCTTCTTGACCTGTCTGTGCAGCATTCCTTGCTCTCAGGCATGGGGCAGGGCTCCTTCTGAAATGGAGGTCTTAAGACCCATAATCAGCTAAGGTAGGTCAGAGAATTTCCTGCCTTGGGAAGAAAAAGGAGCAGGTGAAAGGAGAGCAGAAGAAGGCCAGAGAGTAGCATGAGCCAGAAACTGTGGATGAAAACCAATATATAAATATAATAATATTACAGATATGCTAGGGGTTATGGATTTATGTAATGGAACATGGATAAACTCCCAGTCATTGGTACCCAGATGTGTGCTTTTTCTACCACACTACATTTCCTGAAATTTCATCATTCAGGCTTTTCCAGGTTGTCATTCTTCAAAATTAAATTTCAATATACTTCAATTAATATCTAATTGTCAAACAAGCTACCAAATTCTGAACCCTTTACTCTGTGTTAGGGTTTAAAAAGTTGAATTCTGCATGGTCCCAACCTTCAAAGTATTCACAATCTAGTGAACAGGCAAATATTCGCTGCTATTCTCACACCATCCAGTGAGCAGCAGAATTTTTTAAAAAATGGAATGGGAACAGAGAGGACAAGATTCTGTGGGAACATTAAATGGTAGTGACAAAAGCAGTTTGCAGTATTTTTGATTCTACAGATAGAGCTGCTGGAGTAGTAAATGGAAGATCCAGTTTCCCGTCTTGGAGATGCCGCTGTCTCAGCAATGACATCCTATAGTTTGTAATCTTAAGTGTACCTCATAACTTCTCTGTTCTTTAGTTTCTTCAATCGGTAAATTGGGAGGATGATGCAAGATTATTTCTTTCATAGTATTATAGCATTTTGAATAAAAAGAAGTCTTGGAGTTCATCATGAAATTCCTCATTTTGAAAATGAGGTTCTGAGAGATAAGGTTGACTTACTGAACACTCCACAGTTTGTTGACAGCCAGACAAAAGAACTCTTCTGCTTACTGTGCTGCTGCTTCTCAAAAATGATATTTTATTCACTAACAATGGGATTTATAAAAACAGATACTTGAAAACTATTAACAGTGAGTTCAAGTTAAATTTTCTTTATGAAAATATTAAAAGGACATTCTTTTAAAAATATAATAGCCAATGTAATTAGGCAAGAAAAGGAGATAAAATACATTAAAATTGGAAATAAATAAATGAAAATGTCTCCAACATGATTGACCATGTAGAAAAGCCCAAAGAATGTACAAAAAAGCTCCAAGAACCAATAAATGAGCTTAGCAAGGTCATAGGATACATGGTTAATTTACAAAAGTTAACTATATTTCTACATGCAAACCATGAACAATTGAAATTTAGGAAATGCATTTACCGTATCACAAAATTAGTTCTAAATCTAACAAAATACACACAAGATCTATATGTTGAAAACTGAATATACTGATGAAAGAAATCAAACAAGGCCTAAAGAAATGAACAACTAAGCTGTGTTCATGTATTGAAAATTCAGTATGGTTAACATGTCAATTCTTAACAGAACAGATGAGACATTAATGGAAAAACTGGTGAAATCTGAATGAAGTCTATAGGTTAATTCTGAAGAAAGTAAAATAGAAAACAGGCTATTTCTTCTAGTTTGAAAGAGTGTGAATAATATCAGAACACACACCAAATAATAAGTTAACTGAATGATATTTGTTTCAATTGTTCAATTAATAGAATAAATTATACGTGGTAAATAGAGATACATTGTTTAGAATTTTGTCTCTGATATAGATTTGATGTTACTATCAAGGCAAATTAATTTTTTGAAGAATCACAGTTAAATTGACTTGTATTAAGCACTAAGTATACCCAAATAGCAAAATGAAATAGTTGTCAACTTATGTTAAAGACAGCATTTTACAGCAATTAATGATTGTTAATGTACAATTCATGTTAAGATGCAATGGTCAAGATTTTTAACTTCAGGTGCAGTCAGCATTAAGTGGCTTTGTTTTCCCCTTAAATATTGCATTGAGTTGCTCATGATACATAGAATATTTGTGCAATCAGAAAAAAAAAAAATCAAACAAGAACAGGGCAGGCCAAATTGAAAAATATTGCAATGTATGATTTTCATTATTTTAGATAAGACTTTTTCATTATCAGTTAAAACATTTTAGTATTCTCATACAGTGAGGTTGTGATTTTGTTTGAAGAAAGTGTGGTTTTGGGTAAGTACTATTCAATGCTGGCTTTTCTATCATAATAGCATCTCACTATGACAGTTTGGCCTGTTTTCCCTTGGCCAACTGTAGTGAAAACATGAGAGAGCTGTGGCAAAGTGGCTTCATTTCATGTTATGGGAGTCCACAGGCATGGTGCCAGATTCACAGTCACTAGATAAGGATTTTTAAAGTGGCTTAGTTCTCTAATCAAGTCCACAAACGTATAATGTATATTGTTTCCCTAGTGGTCATCACA
This sequence comes from Cynocephalus volans, assembly GCF_027409185.1. Classification (NCBI taxonomy): domain Eukaryota; kingdom Metazoa; phylum Chordata; class Mammalia; order Dermoptera; family Cynocephalidae; genus Cynocephalus; species Cynocephalus volans. The sequence goes on from NC_084472.1 coordinate 54,890,293, forward strand.
AACAACACTAGGCACCTATAGGAGATTAAAATGTAAAAAGGGTAATTTCGTCTCCACTGCTCCCTCCCCCAAACCAAATAGTTTATATCTTATATTCTGCTTAACAGATTAAAATATGTATATATGAAGTATGAAATGGTTCTCAAAACAGATAGTAAATATGGTTCCCAGTGTACAAACATGTTCTGAAAATGATAATATCTACCTCGAAAGTTAATCACAAAAATTAAACAACATTCATGTAAAATAGCTGGTATAAATTGTAAAAAGTGTTGCAAATGTTATGTGATTTTATTATTTTTAGGAATATTATTATATGAGGGAGCAGTGTAATGGAGGAAGGGCATGGAATTTGGTGTTATACACACTTAGAAAAGTCTGGCTCTGATGCTTACCAGGTGGGTGATTAAGGTTCTTTCATTTGTCTGAGCATCAGTTTCCTCATATGTAAAATGGGATAACTTTTTATCTAATAAGATTGTTCATATGATGAAATAAAACACTCTGCATCTGATGCCTAGCACAGAATCTTGCCATAATAGGAGATCTCTTTCTTGTTGCTTTAAGTGATTCATCGCTAAGTTGTCATGGAAACATTCTCATTTTTCTTGTCTGCTTTATTTCTAACCAATTTTCTTGAAAGGTAAGCAGGCTAGCTAAGGTTAAACAGTCTTTGGGGGTAATTTGTCACAATCCTCCCTCCCTTCCTTTTTTTTTTTTTTTTTTAATGAGCAGGATATGAAAAACGTGGCCTGTGGGGTTTTCCCAGCTCCTGCATCTCTCTCCACTCTTTCTAGAGAGTAGCAGTGATCTTGCCTCAGGCTGGTGGTGGTTCAGTCACCTTGACCTTTCCAATCATGCTCTGGCTGCCTTGGTTAGGCTCTTGCCCAGTGCTTCCTATTCTGAGCCTGTGGACAAATTTCTTATTATAACGATCTCACATTGGGATTGGGGGTAAGAAAAAACAAAAATAAGTGTTAGCCTGCATCAGGAAAATTCCACAGAATATCGTAATTATTGTATGTAGCAATGACTAGTTTAGGATTAGGCATTGCAAATTCTTTGGTTTTAAATGTAAATAAATGAGAGATGATATTATGCTAGACAGCAAGTCCTGGCTACAAGAAGACTTTTGATTTCTAAATGTGAATTAATTTTGCTTCTATCTATTGTAAGATAAAATATTTAAACTAATGATAAGTGGAACTTCACCTCTCTGACCACATCTTAGGAGCTAGTGAAAGGTGAGTTTTGGTTCTGATATAACTGCCTGTGGAGGAGATGACACAGCTAGGAGCTGGTTTTGCTCCTGTGGATGGGAGCTGCAGGAGGATGAGGGGTGGGATGGGGAGTAGTAGGGCAAGAGGTGAGGGGCATGGCTCTCTAAAAGGGTTGAGCCTGCTCACACGCTGGAATGGTTGCATATTTGACGTTAATATTCCCTTTCAGATGATGGTCTGAATATTTTTCTTACTTTTCTCAACCCTCTAAATAAAAGCTTTGACAGGGGCCCTACTGGTCTCAAAGGAGTCATTAATGTTGCATTTACACAGAGCTACATTCATGTCAAGGGACAGCATGCCAGGACCCTTGGACAACTATCCTCTGCACCGAAGTCAGAGAATGGGGCTAACTTCTTCTCTCTTCACCACTCCAATAAATAGGACTCATTTCCTTATTTAAATACCTTATGTAGAAAGTGTTCAATTTGGTAGTTAGGTATAGCTAAAGTAGGGAAAATTAAAACATACTATTTTCTACATTTGCACTTAGAATGGGCTGTTTTACATTCACTTTAGGTCAGAAACGAATCTTCAACACTGACTAACAGTCAAGCCTATGTCTGCATATACTTTCTGTCTCCTCGTTTTGAAGTTTCTTAGAAAGAATCAGAAAGGTCAAAAGAAGAAGGAATTTGATGGAGGTGCATGCTGCTTTTGCAATTCTCATGTTTCTTTAAATTTTCGAATTTCCTCATTTAACGAAAGAAGTCAGTGTACATTTGTTTCATTTGTGTTTCAAAACTGTACTTCTTTCCACATCAAGGCATCTAAGGGCAATAATGGTGCCAGGGTTGAGAGAAGGGAATACCACTACTTCTGAAATAAAATTAGATACAGCAAAACCTAGCCTTAATCTCTAAAGCTATTGAAAGTACCCAGAAGTTTATTTCAGCATTTTCACAGCTTCCTCTTTTTTCCTCTAACTAAAGTGGGTTTTCCTGAAGCATCAGCATTTAATAAAAAACTCATTCAGTTATATTGCTTTTCAAAGCTTGCTTCGGGAATAGCAATTGTATTAATCCATTTTTGTGTTCCTATAACAGAATACCTGAAACTGGGTAATTTGCAAAGAAAAGTGGTTTATTTGGCTTATGATTCTAGGACAGCTGCATGTGACATGGGCTTCAGGCTGCTTCTACTCATGGCAGAAAATGGCAGGGCAACCAGCAGGTGCAAGGAGGTCACATGGTGAGAGGAAGCAAGAGAGAGGGAGGGGAAATGCCAGGGTCCTTTAAACAACCAGCTCTTGTGGAAACTAATAGAGAATTCACTCACATGTATTCCCCCCTCCCCTGCCAGGGATGACATTAATGACTGCATGAGAGATTCACCCCCATGATCCAAACACCTCCCAACACTGCCATACTGGGGATCAGATTTCAACATAGCTTTGGGAAGACAAAGGTTGAGGGTGTTACCAGCAGCCAGGCTCAGCTGCCTTCTCTCACTAAACAAATGACCCAAAAGTCCAAAAGTTGGTGCAAGGATTGGAAGCTTTATTCAGATAACCTGCGTCTGGGGGATGACCACGCTAAGATCATCCCACCTTCTGATACCTATTCTGGGGTTTATGAAGAGGAAGAGACAGGAAAGTGAGGTAAGGGTATTGTCCTACAGGAAAAGGGGGAGGCTGGTCATGGGAGCCAGATGTCAGCATCCCATGATAGCCTGGGTGCTTTGGCATCATGGAGTTTGCAATTGGTGGACTGGTCAGCTTTAAACCCTTGATGTTATTTCATAGTTGGTGTCCTCATCTCCTTGGGAAAGCTCAAAGACAATAACTTCAGTCAAGCATCACTGGAACATAAAAATACATGACTTGTACATCTAACTAATGTGGATACAATTTTCTTTTAAGCAAGAAGGTGAGTTAATAATCAGCTAGGGCGTTTTCACTTTTTCTTGAATTTCCTTTGTTTGCAGTTGATTGGGGGGTAAAGAAAACAAGAAAACTTAGTTTCAATCCTTACTTGTAGGTGCACAACATCTAAAGTAAATCAGTATAGGGCCGAGCCTGTGGCGCACTCGGGAGAGTGCGGCGCTGGGAGCGCGGCAACGCTCCTGCCGCGGGTTCGGATCCTATATAGGAATGGCCGGTGCACTCACTGGCTGAGTGCTGGTCACGAAAAAGACAAAAAAAAAAAAGTAAATCAGTATAAGAGGGTGTAATGGGAGACAAACAGAAATAAACTTTTGAGAAGGATCCTTTGGGGGCATTATTTCATCTCTGGGCAGTTTCAGCCATATGGTGAGTTTCTCATTTCCTCTGCAAACCTCAAGGAATTGATTATTATCAGTTTCCAAGTTAATGGCTAACTGAAATTTTCTGCTTGGTCTTAGTTACCCCAAAGATGGCCATTCTCTGGCTAAGGTTGCTTTCAGAGGTACAAATATATCCAAACTATATCAGCAGTACAGCAAGAACCTGCTCATTTTCTTCAAAAGGGTGTGTTTTCATTCATTTGTGTAGCATCACTGCCAGCAGGAAGAATTCCAGCTGTTTTGCTTTTTTGGTTAAGTGGATCTGTGTGAGGCAACCACAAATCCACCATAATTCCTATAGAAAATTGTAGTTCAAGTTCCCAGTGGCTGGCCTGCTGGCAAACTTTTAACGCTAACTGAACATTGAACTGAAAGTTTTTCTTTACCGACAAATACTATATTACTGAATACAGGCATGTGAGATAAGAGGAGGGTGACTATGAATTAATGCTGGCTGGAGGGTGATGATTTCATCTGATCTTTGAAGAATACTTATAATTAAAAAAATATTAGATGAGATGCTTGAAGAATTTTCACTTGAAAGTAATTAAAGAGAAACAGAATGAGCATAGCATCTGGTTGAGATTTAGGAAAACTCTGGCTAGACTGGAAAATTCTTATTGGGAAGTTTTGGGAAAGAAGGTTAGGGTATGGATAGATTACAGCGAGGAAAGACTATGTAGAGTATTGAATTCCACTTAGAGTTTAAATTTGTTGTGTAAAGAACTATGAAATTATCTGTTTTTGAGCAGAGAAGTGACAAAGACTATGATTGGTTTAGGAAGATTAATCTTTTTTTTTTTTTCTGATAAATATCAGGACACTGTGATCCTGCCAGGTGCCCAGGCCATGTACAAACCCACTCTCTCCCTTCCCCCCGCCCCCGCCTGCTCGGCTCTGTGGGTGGGGGTGGGGTGGGGGAGCAGGAGCAGCAGGGAGCCTGCTCCAGGGCAACAGGCTGGGACGGTCCAGCTGAGTCCTGGCCCGCACGTGGCGGCTGGGGCAGGCTGGGCCTGTCAGTGCTCGGTCAGACACTCGGAGGCACTTTCCAAGGTCAGGTTGGCCAAGTGCTGGGGCTCCAGACACGTGAAGCTTGGCGATACCAGGAAGGCTGGGGTGTGTCTCACACTGGCGTCCTGTTTGTGCCACTTATTTATGTACGCGAGGAGGCCCTGCACCGCCGTCTTCCACTGCGCCAGCGTCTCGCAGTTGTAGCCAAAGCAGACGACTTGCGAGTCTGTGCAGTTGCTGCAGGAGATGGTGTCATAGCTGAAGATACCGCAGTGTCGCTCACAGTCGATGCGGCTCTCGATGATGGCGTTCTGGATGAGGAGCACCTGCTCCCGGAAGATGGTTCGCAGCGCGTTGGGGAAGTAGCCCGGGAAGTACATCTTCCCCTGGTACAGCTGGTCCAGCCTCAGGTACACGGCTTCCGCCACCCGGTCCAGCTTCTCCTGGGTGATCTCCGCGGGGATGGCCAGGTGCAGCTCCTTCAGCGTGTCCTCGCTCCAGTCGGTGAGCAGCGCCCCCGACACGGGGATGTCGCCCACCCACCAAGACTTGAGGTTCACGTGGTGGCGGTAGAAGGAGAACTTCTCCGAGAAGTTGCCGTGGCAGTGCAGGCAGCCGCGGGCCAGCGCCGCCACCATGCCCAGGCACAGCAGCAGGGCCATGGCGCGTCCCTGCCACCGCCGCCGGCCACCAACGGACGGCGTCCCCGCGGGGGCCGCGCCCCAAGCAACGGCGCCTGCTCGGGCCGGCCACGCCCCAGCTCAATCATTTTTAAAGTCGTTTCAAGGAAACACTAGAGAGGCAAGAGATGAACGTTTGGTATATCAAGTCCGATTTTCTCTCAGCTTAGCTGAGCAATTCTTTTAGTTTTTCAACAATTTCATGGAAAAAAATCCCTAAAGCAGCAGTTACACACCATCTCTTCGTGCCATAAACCTTCACTTGTGACACTTGACTTGTAGAGGATCACCTCACCTTCTTATTTTTATTGAGAAGATAAAAACTATAAATTATGAACTCTCATTTATTACTCTTTCCTTCCTTCCATCCATCATCTGTCTGTCTAATCTAGGTCTGTCCTCTGTTTTCCCTAAATTCGCTCCTTCACTGGTATTACATTCTTCCTCACTTTCTGAGGCAACTTGCTTCCATGTATCTCCTTTTTACCCAGTTGATAGAAGACTTTAACTTTTATTTGCCTTTTAGCTATAATTTTCTGTATCTTTTTAATATCTGAATTTCTTAATCACCACCCTCTTTATTCCTCACCATTTCTGCCTTAGATGACTCTAGACAAATCAACAGGTCATCTCCCTGTTTTTATTCTTTTCATGTATTTAGCAAACAACAGTGTTTATCATTCTCTTCTTATTTCTTTAGGAATTATTATTTTTGTCATTTTTGGGGGAACTTAAAACACTATCCCATATCTCTTCTTATATCTGGGGTAATCATTTCTTTGACAGCTTTTCTTATCTCTCCTTTTCTCCCTATCTCCTAACTCTGGTGGTGAGTCCAGTGTTCTCACATCTTCTCTCTTATAAGGCAGGTCATGCAATAACTGTGAAGAAGGCCATGGGTTTTGGCATTAAGAAGAACAGAGTTTGAATTCTGGATCTTTGATATTGGGCAAGTTATTCAATCTTTACGGTCTTGGTTCCCCCATCTGTAAAACAGGTATAGTAATTTCTATTGTAGAGTGTAGTTGTAAGCCTTGAATCAGATCTTATCTATGGAGTGCATGACACAGAGCCTGACATGTAGTAAGCACTCAAGAAATGAGAGATTAAATTCTTCTGAAAGATTTCTTCTTTGCTTCAGATATCATGATCCCTGTTAATAATTTCCAGACCTGTTATCAGGTATCATCAGCCCTGATGTTTCACTCTTAGTCCCTGGATCCTCTAATGCCTGCTGCAATCTACATATAGAAGATTTCAAAAACCAGAATGTCTTCGTTCTCAGGGAAACCTCAGTTTTGCTTTTAAGGCCTTTCAACTGATTGAATGAGGCCCACTCACATTATTGAGATTAATCTTTGTTGAAAGTCAACTGATTGTAGACATAAGGGCTTTTACAAAATACCTTCACAGCACACTATGTTGCTATCCTAGCTTTCTTTCAGCTCTTAAAGATCTCCTAGTGATTTATAAACCCAAAACACCTACACAGGAAGGAATTAACTTTTAAATGAATAAATGAATATGTTACTTCATCTGGAAATCTTTCTTGATTTATCTCTAAGACCCTGAGTAGTAGTTTTCCACTACTCTTTCCTAAGTCCAAATATCAGTGTCTTCTTAAGGGGCTAATTTTCAAGGGGAAGAATGAGGAACATCAGGAATATTATGAGCTGTAAGGGTAATTTGCTTATTTAACTATTGTTAAGGGCAAGAGGAAAAGCCAAGACAAAACAGCCTGTGCTTTTGCATAGCAACATGACAATTAGAATATGGACCTGGCACCTCATTTTAAAAAGTGGGGAAGGAATAAAATGGAGTAAAAACACAAGTAAAGGAAAAGTTGAATTGAGCAGGATCTTTAAGACAATCATCAAGGGGGGAGCAACTATTGATTCAGGAAGATGATATTCATGTAATTGCTTTTCCTTTTAAACAATCTGCTGCTGTGATAAAATAGTATAGTAACTAATTTTTGTATCTCCTTTAATATCTAGCCATCAGGTAATATGGAACATCTTAATAAATGATGATATAAAAATAAATTCTTATATGGCAAGCCACTGATTCCATGTGATGTTCTTTTTTTTTTCATTTATTTTTTCTAGTAACGGATGTTGAATCCATTAATCTGATACCTAGGAATGGCATATCATGAATGTTTGCAAGGGTCTGTGGAGAATCTAATATTTTAATGTAAAGCTCCTTACATATTATATGATTAGCAAGTATTTGTTGTTTCTGTATCCTGGTGGATAAACAAAACATTAATTTTTTTTTTGAGTAGTTACAATACATTCTTTATAATGAATAACTCTGGGCAGTACATTCTTTTTCTAGGCACTGTCAATGTAGCAGCTAACTACAGAATGTGCATTATAATTTTAATTGTAGTGACCTCAACTGAGATGGAACATCTCACAATTTATTTATGTCCCGAATCAAGCAACAGTGTTTAGATTTCTTAACTCTTCATCATTTCAAACAATGCAACCATCTATCAAAGCTAAATGCTGTTAAAATAAAAATTAATGCTTGGAGGAACATAGGGTATAAAAGTGGTAGGTACAAGGCACTCTTTGGCTGTCTCTGGACAAGTTCTTGTATACTTAAGTTTTTTTTAAAGACTTTGAACCTAGTTTATTTCAACTTTTAGGATATTTTAGCTGACAGTAATTTTAAAAAAAGGTTTTCATCTCTACAAAATTTAACTATAGAATAGCTACTTGGAAACCATGTGTAATGGAGTTGCAGTGCGTGCAAATTTCAATCTACAAACTGAGCTGAAAAACTGTAGCATATGTTAATATGTTATTTAATTAAACATGGTTCTGATTCTGGATCCCCACTGCATAGATTTCTTTTCTTGGGGCTTCTTTTTTCAGGACCATCCTAAGCTTCTGGGGCTTAGGAAGGGCTGCAGCTTCAGGGGGCAATCTTGCGGCTCTACTGATTGCTGATGTGACACCCCTACTTACATGCTCTCGTCATTGGCATGTCTAGGAATCTAGCTGCACTGATTCTCAATAGGTGCCCCATAGTCCCACACCACCAAAGTTTGGAGACTCAGCTGGGGCTGGGGGTGGAGAGAAAGCTCAAGCCCAGTCTGCTCCCTGGACTTACAGATTTCTGTTCCCTTTGGAGACTCAGACTTGAATTCCTTTGGAGCCCCTGGAGCATCCCTTTGCTTCTCACAGTGCTTTAGAGGTGCCCTTCTTTTAAAAAAAGGACTTTGCCTTTAAAAAGACTTTTCAGAGGGTTTAGACTTCAAAAAAAAATCTGTGCACTTCAAAATCCTAGAGGCAAGAAATTCAAAACCCAAGCTACCTTGAACTGAGTGGGGACATGAAGGAAAAATAATATTAAATTACCATTTCAATATTAATATTTCAATTAATAAATATGTCAACAAATAATCCTGCCAAGGGATTTTTTTTTTATCTGCATGTTACAAGTGCAGGGCTAATTTGGTGATTTTCAACACTGCTAATGTCTGTCTTCTGGTTTCAGTTTTTTCTTTTCCTAAAAATGGCCTGCTATATGAACCTGAACTGAAGCTAAAACAAGAGAAAATATCTTTTGGTACATCAACCAGATGCTTCTATTCAAATTAAGAATTGAGGGAAAGTGGACACTATAAATGCAAATAAATACACTTGTCATACAGACACCATAAGGTTTACCTGATAAGGAATGTAAAATCCTTGAACTGTAGATACAAGAGAAGAGAAGAGAAAATGTTACAATGGTTGTAATACTGAAAGAGATGAGTTCTGTGATAAAATAACAAATGTAACAGCTTAGCATAGAGGAGGTTTATGATTCCAGACTGTACTTGAATGTTTGATTACTTGACTTGAAATATTCATGTTTCTGTGTCTTGCCTATTTTCCATTCCTTTTATTAATTTAAAACATATTAATAAGTACATCTTTATGTATTTTTCAACCATGTGAGGCACTTTCCATCTATTTTCTTTCACATTTTTGCTTTTAAGGAAGGTAGGAGAGAATAAATATTTAGTAAATGTTTTCTCTGCATTGGGTGCTTGCTAATAACTTCAAATAAGTCATCTTATTTAATCCTCCCAATGGCACCATATGCAGAAGGGATGAATATTCCTATATTATGGAAATGGCAACCAAGCTCAGGTAGGATTAGTAAGTTGTTGAGCTCATACAGATTGGCACTCCGTACTGTATTAATATTCAAAAAGGAATATTATACTTTATTGTGTACTGAAGTTATATGGGTTTTCAATCCTGCTGAGTCAATGTAAAGTGAAAAATTGCTAAGCGTAAGAATGTGTTATGTACTTGAGTTAGATGTTCCATACTTAACTTTAATGTAATTTATTGATCTATGATCCTAGAACTAGACCAATGTTTGTAATATTGGTTGTAAATATCATAAATATCAGTTGTGGCGATTAAAAAAAAAAACCCAGATATTTGTGGAAGACCTCCTGAATCACAATCTCCAAGTGATTCTTATGACTGTTGTGATCAGACTAGTTTGCACATGCTGTCTTGGGCCAGGTCAGACAAGGGCCATGTTTATAAATCCCATCATCTGAGCACTCCTCCTCCCTGTGAAATCACAAGCCTGGAGCCTCTACTGTTTAGCATGAGGAAGATAATACCCAGTGTTTGGTATTTTGCCTTCCTTTTGGTTTTCTTTTAGTTAATTGATCTCTGCCACTCCCTCTGCTCCAAGGGAATCACACATGTCTGAGCAGCAGGTGTTCAGTTGGGAACACTTTCCTTATTTTGCTTTTAAGCTCAAAAATGACAGATTGAAGTTATCAAAAAAGACTATCCTAAATTCTAAGGGAAAACAAAAAGGGAGGCAGATGGAACAAGCGGACGTAGAAATGCAAGGTCCAGTGTATACTGTCACATTTCCATATAACTGCCACCAGATCATTCTCAGGACATGCAGACCTAGTCCATTCCATATGCTACCTACAACTTGAATTTTGAAGGGTATTTACAACTTTCTTGGATTTGTTACTCTCTTAGTCTGCCTTCTGATGCCATTTTATGACCTTGGGTTAGGAATGGGGTCACTACCTTTTGACTTTGTGGTCAGATGAGGAGAGCCCTGGACCCCTAGCCCTCTCTCACTTTGTTGATATCTCTGGACTGAGACACGTGTCTAATCCCCTGGTGACTGCCCTGTCAGGCCTCATTCTCATGGGTGTGCTGGCCTTTTACATTTAAGGGGTGGTCCTCCTCTTACATATTCAGATGTGCAAAATCTTCAGGGGTGGAAATACCATAAATATAGTGCTAATACTCGTACTCTGGGAGAGAGAGGAACGTCCCTTCAGGAGCGCCCTCTCCTCCCCTGTTTTATGTTGCATAGCATCCTGACCACGCTCCATAAATGTGACCATATACTCAATCTTTCCTCCACAGCCTGGCGTCCTTGAGAGAACTTACCCTTGGATTCCTGAGGAATCCGCCCCCTACACCCTCCATGATCTCTAAATAGTGCTACTCCTGAACTCTTCACTGAATGAAGCCATTCTTGCCTTCTCAAGGCTGTGAACCTGTTTGTTTTCAACCGTCTTTCACTCACAAGGTTTCCAAAAAGTTGTCTAGGATCTTCTGCCAAGTCCAGTATTCCTAGATTATTGACAAAAGCCAGTAGCTGTGTGACAACTACTAGCTGCTTCCCTGGCTCTGTGTTGCTTCAGAAGAGAACCATGCCGCCTCCTGTTCCACTACTATTGCTTAATGCCAGGGAAGGCTAACAGGTCCCAGGACCTTCTGGAATGGTATTACCATTGCCACAGCCTCTGCTGCCACCATGAGCCCTACCATGCAGCCTGGTGGCTTCCAGAGTTATAGCCACTAGAACCCAGGGTAGTTTTATCCTTTGAGAAACGACTCCCAAATAAATGGAATCTCTCAGTCAAACATCAGAGAAGCGATGTATATTCTTGTATATTAGGTTACATTCAGTATATTCCTGTATATTAGGTTAAACTCCAATCAGCCTTGTACCTGCATGCTCCTCACTACTCTCTTGGTCTGCTATGGTTTGCCTCTCTGATCACCCACTTGCTTCTACTTTCCAGTTTTGCATTCTGGCTGATTAGCCTTCTCTCATTCTCAACCTCCTGCTTCCCTTGCTTTCTTCTTTCCTGTTATTTCAATAAATGACTAATTCACTTCTTAACTTTCAGTCTTGTTCCTTGAAATCTATATTCCACATTCTGACTGGAGTAATTTTTCTAAAGTTTAAATTTCCAAGAACAACATCCTGCTCACAATATTTACATGACTCCCTTATGCCTACAAGATGAAGCCAAAGCTCTTTTATATGTTATTCCAAGCCCTCATGATCTGGCCCCTCCCAAGTACCTCTTGTCTCTCTTTCACACCAGTGTTGGACCCATCACTTGCTCTTGTGAGTTCTCAACACACACCATGCAATTGCACATGTTCTTATCTCTTACTAGAATGTGCATCTCCTTCCTGTCATCTGTTGATCATTAAGGTCCTTTTCAGGCACTACTTTTTGCATGAAGTGCTCCCTGCCCTGCAGGCTGCCTTAATTGCTTTCTCCATGGTACCACTTATGTACCTCATACAGACTTTGCTTTCTTGTGCATTACACAGCACAGTTTTATTTGTTTACAAATATGTCTTCAGAATAGGTATTTCAGTACTTATTCTGTGCTCAACTACACCTTGAGTACAACACCTGTTTTCTGGCCCTTGCTTTGGGTATTGACAAGATTCTTCCCTTCATTGTGACTTCAAGACCTGATCTCCTCCAGCAGTCAGCTCTGTGAGGTATGGATTGGCATTTCTCCTTTTTCTCTTTTGTCAGCACACACTGGGCAGAAGAAAGGGCTAGATAGCCTTTCCCCAGAATTCTTTGAATGTTGGGTACCAGAGCTATTAGAAAGTGAAATGCTTACTCCCCTTCTATTACTTGTGCCTCCAAATGGCCACCAACACCTCACAGAAGCGACCCCACTGTCTTACCCCTAGCTGTTTTCAAAGGCTATTTATTTTCATGAAGATTCTAGTCCTATGTTTCTTGTACATATGCCTGGGCTTCTCTATAGATTATTATTCTACAGGCAATTTTTGGGCAGAGCATTGCTCTTTATGGGCTTCACAAGGTGGTCTTGTGTTTTAAGTCTATTTATTATACACAAATGGCTAGGGGATGTTGCATCAGGCTAGTCGCTAGACTGTTGTACTGAGAGCTCTCTTTTCCTTGGTCACTTGAGGTAGAGCCCACTTACCCATTAAGTGCAGGATGTAAGACCTAACATGACCTTCTGGTGGCTGTCTGCTTCCTCTCTTATTTCCTATTCTTCTCAGACTGTGTTCTATTCTTTCCTTTTCCTCCAAAATTCCAGTAGCTTGGCTCATGTTGTGCCTTGACCTGCCAGATTACCCTCATGTCCGCTTTGTGCTTTTGGTAGCATCATGGACTCCTATTCTTACCCTTTAGCTGTCATTTTGTTTCCTAGTTTCCCAAAACCTTTATACAGGTTTGTTTGATGTACCCCCCAAACTGATATAACCTCTCCAAATGTAAGCTCTCACAAATAATACATACAACTTTAAAAAGTCTTTACTGCTTATCCCAAGACAGTGCCTAGTGGTGGAAATACCTAGAGGGTTGAGCAGATGTTGGGTAGCAGTTTTTCTTTTTTTTTTTTTTTTGGAGGAAGTGAACTTTTAATTACCTTTATGTTATTTAAAATAAACCATTTTTCTCCAAGTGTGTTTATGTCATGGCACCAACAGAAAATGACATGGTTTGCTCATAACAATGGTATAATCATGAGAAGCTGCTCATGGATAAAAGCAACCAGCCTGGGGCTCTGGCCATGATAGCCCGCCTCAGAGGCATGGTGGGCAAAGAGGAAGATTAATATCTCAGCATACCTGTATCTATAGTGGTTAGAAGGCTCTATATCAACAACTATCCAACCAACTATGTGTCCGGATCGTCATTACCTGGACAGTTATTTTTGCTTATTTTGAAATGGTAAGGGAGAAGCTGCAGTATTTACAACTCCTAGAAAGTCTTTTGTGATCCCAGACTTCCTGAATATGACTTCATGTGTTTTACGGAAGCCATTCTAAGCCTGCAATAAAAGCCCCCTTTACCATTCCCATTGTCTATTATTAGGTGCTTTAGAATATTGGATTTTAACCATTTTAAGTACATTTCACATTTTTCTTAGAAATATAGGAAGTCATGTTATCTCATTTGCGTATTTTCAGGATAAATATTTAGAAACATATCTTATGAGGAATACCTAAATATGGTCAACTTTATAAAGAGAAAAATGGGGGTTGGGGGGTTAGCTCAGTTGGTTAGAGCACAGTGTTATAACACCAAGGTCAAGCGTTCAGATCCCTGTACCAGCCAGTTGCCAAAAAAATAAAAGCAAAAAAAGAAAAAGAAAAAAAGAGAAAAATCTGGAGCAATGTTTTATTATGGAGCAAGATAGTCTCTGAAGAGCTGTAATGTCATTATGGACACAAAATTCTTAGGAGTTGTTTTAGAAAACTGAGTTGGAACCAATAGTTTGAAGTTATAAAGAGAAATAGTTTAGGCTTGATATTAAAAAATAAAGTTGGAAGCGAACTAGGTTATTCTCAGGGTAGGGAGTACCCTTTTGTCTGAAATATTTATGAAGTAGCTGAAAGACTAGCAGAGACTCTGGAGATGACCTTACCCAGAGCGTGTGTCTGGTTGATATACATGGCATGTAAATGATTCTGTAATTTCACCAATTGTCTATTTAGGTTGGTGAATTTAACATATTATATATTAGTTGCTGATTGGTAGTGAGTTGTTTTATGTTCTATTCCTAAAGTATTTCTTTGAAGATATTTAGGAAATTTGTCAGGAGTCCCTAAAATTCAAAGTTCTTAGAATTACAAGATATATTGAGAGGAAAAAGACTAGTTAGCAGTGACCAGAAACTGAATAACACATCTGAGAAAAATGAGTAATAAAAAAATATATTTTAAACCATGAGCTGAGCAAAATCAATTAGTTGTGTTAATTACATATCGGCCAGAGAGAATGATGAGAGGAAAACCATTTTTACTTAAAAATTACAGTTGTATGTTTTCTTTTTTGAATGTCAGAGGTCATCCTCTGCAGAATTCCTGTTATTTGGTCAGAAAATATTGTAATTTATCGAACATAAAACTATTAATCAAATGCCCTAGAGAAGCAACAAACATCTCGGTATACAGGGCAATAGGTTAGCTGCACTGAGTGATCACTAATTACAAGTATGTGTAAAAGAGAGTTTTCCAGAATGCAGGCTCATTGAGGCAGGACCTTGTCTCTCCAATTCATGTATGGTGCTGGGAAAACTGTATGTCCATATGAAGGAGAATGACACTAAACCCATACCTCTACCCATATACCAAAATCAATTCAGAATGGATTAAAGAATTAAATATACAGCCTGAAACAATAAAACTCTTTAAAGAAAACATAGGGACCCACCACCAAAAAATAAAATACTTAGGAATTGAGTTAACCAAGGAGGTGAAAAATCTCTATAATGAGAACTACAAACCACTGCTGAGAGAAATTAGAGAGGACACAAGAAGATGGAAAGATATCCCATGCTCTTGGATTGGAAGAATCAACATAGTGAAAATGTCCATACTACCCAAAGTGATATACAAATTCAATGCAATCCCCATCGAAATTCCAAAGACATTTTTCTCAGAAATGGAAAAAACTATCCAGTCATTTATATGGAACAATAAAAGACCACGCATAGCCAAAGCAAAGCTGAGCAAAAAAAATAAAGCTGGAGGCATAACACTACCTGACTTTCAGCTATACTACAAAGGTATAATAACCAAAACAGTATGGTACTGGCATAAAAACAGACACACTGATCAATGGAATAGAATAGAGAATCCAGAAATCAACCCACATACTTACTGCCATCTGATCTTTGAAAAAGGCACCAAGCCTATTCACTGGGGAAGAGACTGCCTCTTCAGCAAATGGTGCTGGGATAACTGGATATCCATATGCAGGAGAATGAAACTAGATCCATACCTCTCACTGTATACTAAAATCAACTCAAAATGGATTAAGGATTTAAATATACACCCTGAAACAATAAAACTTCTTAAAGAAAACATAGGAGAAACACTTCAGGAAATAGGACTGGACACAGACTTCATGAATACAACCCCAAAAGCACGGGCAACCAAAGGAAAAATAAACAAATGGGATTATATCAAACTAAAA
Organism: Cynocephalus volans; assembly: GCF_027409185.1. Taxonomy (NCBI): domain Eukaryota; kingdom Metazoa; phylum Chordata; class Mammalia; order Dermoptera; family Cynocephalidae; genus Cynocephalus; species Cynocephalus volans. The sequence goes on from NC_084472.1 coordinate 54,905,801, forward strand.
AGCTTCTGCACAGCAAAAGAAACAATTAACAGAGTTAAAAGACAACCAACAGAGTGGGAGAAAATATTTGCAAAATATACATCTGACAAAGGATTAATATCCAGAATATATAAGGAACTCAAACAACTGTACAAGAAGAAAACAAGCAACCCAATTAAAAAATGGGCAAAAGAGCTAAGTAGGCATTTCTCTAAGGAAGATATACAAATGGCCAACAGACACATGAAAAAATGCTCAACATCACTCAGCATCAGGGAAATGCAAATCAAAACTGTACTGAGATACCATCTAACTCCAGTTAGGATGGCTAAAATCCAAAAGACTCTGAACGATAAATGCTGGCGAGGGTGTGGAGAAAAAGGAACTCTTATACATTGTTGGTGGGACTGCAAAGTGGTGCAGCCTCTATGGAAAATGGTATGGAGGTTCCTCAAACTATTGCAGATAGATCTACCATATGACCCAGCTATCCCACTGCTGGGAATATAGCCAGAAGAATGGAAATCATCAAGTCAAAGGTATACCTGTTCCCCAATGTTCATCGCAGCACTCTTTGCAATAGCCAAGAGTTGGAACCAGCCCAAATGTCCATCATCGGATGAGTGGATATGGAAAATGTGGTATACCTACACAATGGAATACTACTCAGCTATAAAAACGAATGAAATACTGCCATTTGCAACAACATGGATGGACCTTGAGAGAATTATATTAAGTGAAACAAGTCAGGCACAGAAAGAAAAATACCACATGTTCTCACTTATTGGTGGGAGCTAAAAATTAATATATAAATTCACACACACACACACACACACACACACACACACACACACACACACACACAAAACCGGGGGGGGAGAAAATATAACAACCACAATTACTTGAAGTTGATACAACAAGCAAACAGAAAGGACATTGTTGGGGGGGAGGGGGGAGGGAGAAGGGAGGGAGGTTTTGGTGATGGGGAGCAATAACCAGCCAAAATGTATATCGACAAAATAAAATTAAAAAAATAAAGAAAGAAAGAAAACATAGGGAAACACTCCAGGAAGTAGGATTGGGCACAGACTTCATGAATACAACCCCCAAAGCACAGGCAACCAAAGGAAAAATAAACAAATGGGATTATATCAAACTAAAAAAGCTTCTGCACAGCAAAAGAAACAATTAACAGAGTTAAAAGACAACCAACAGAGTGGGAGAAAATATTTGCAAAATATACATCTGACAAAGGATTAACATCCAGAATATACAAGGAACTCAAACAACTTTACAGCAAAAAAACAAGTAACCCAATTAAAAAATGGGCAATGGTCTGAATAGGCATTTCTCAAAGGAAGATATACGAATGGCCAACAGACACATGAAAAAATGCTCACCATCACTCAGCATTCGGGAAATGCAAATCAAAACCACACTGAGATACCATCTCACCCCAGTTAGGATGGCTAATTTACAAAAGACTGAGAATGATAAATGCTGGCAAGGTTGTGGAGAAAAAGGAACTCTCATACATTGTTGGTAGGTCTGCAAAATGGTACAGCCTTTATGGAAAATGGTTTGGATGTTCCTCAAACAATTACAGATAGATCTACCATATGACCCAGCTATTCCACTGCTGGGGATATACCCAGAGGAATGGAAATCATCATGTTGAAAGGATACCCTGTACTCCAGTGTTTATTGCAGCACTATTTACAATAGCCAAGAGTTGGAACCAGCCCATATGTCCATCATCGGATGAGTGGATATGGAAAATGTGGTATATCTACACAATGGAATACTACTCTGCTATAAAAAAGAATGAAATACTACCATTTGCAATATCATGGGTGGATTGAGAGAAAATTATATTAAGTGAAATAAGTCAGGCACCGAAAGAGAAATACCACATGGTCTCACTTATTTGTGGGAGCTAAAAATAAATAAATACACAAACAAATGGGGGGTATGGTGGGGAAGAAGACACCACAATCACAATTGCATGAACTTAAGACAAGTGAACAGATATGATGTTGATGGGTGGAAGAGGGGAGAGGCAGGGGGTGGGAGGAAACAGTAAAGGGACATGAAAATCAACTACATTTTATATTGATAAAATAAAAAAGAGTAATTAATTAATTGAAAAACAACAACAATAACAAAAAAACAAAGCCTAGAATAGGGCTTGAGGGAGATAACTGTCCAATATATATTTGTTGAGCAGATAGATAGCAGATGTTGTGACAGTGGGCATCAGATAACTGAAAGGGCCTCTGGTGGTCTTTTCAAAATTTCCACAATTTGCATGGCTTTTCATCTCCAGCATAAATATTCTCCCCAAGTGCCAGCTTGTGCTCTGTCTTTTCCTTGGTATGTTTCCTGCCTGTCCTAATACTCAATGATCTCCTTCTTTGAACTCTTACTAAACTCATGACTTGGATCATGTCATTTAAATTTATCACGTGGTCTTATTTCATTGTCTTTGGTTTGAGTTAGAATTACATCCAGAACTAAATTATCATTGATTTGATGCCAATAATCATGTATTAAATTTTTTCTAGTAACACAGAACAGGGCATTGAGAAAATTCTTGCTGTCTATGTGTTTGTTAACTACCCAAGAACTCAGGAGCATTTGGCAAAAAGATAGACTTGGAGACCCGTCTATTAATTCACAACCACTGTAGGAAACGGCTTCATTACCAGGCTTGCCACAGACATTTGGTGGATCTCTGATGTGGGAAGGGATGATAAAATAGTGGAAACATGTAAAGAAAAATGATGGTGGTCCAGAAATCTCATGTAGCCCAAGGGTGGTCCTGATCTGAAATACAAAGTAACCTTTTCCTGATATTCATAGGTGACATTGTCAAAAATAACTGAAGTAAACCTATCCCAAGAGGCTTGAAATTGACCATACTTAAAGTATCAACTCTCTTACTGTAAGACAACAGGGAATCTTGAAGTTTCTCCCAATCCATAGTCACCAGTCATCCAAGTGGAAGTGGAGCCTCTCAGAAGCTAGGTAGCATGGTGGGTGTTAATGACAGAAGAACGGCCCAAGGCAATGGGCCACATAAGGAAATATGATGCTCATGGCCTACTTTGCCTTTCTTAGGTCTATTTCAGCCACTCCTCTTTCTGAGACCACTCATACCCCCAAAGTAACCCAGAACCACTTTTCTAAAGAAAATATACTTGAGTAATTTAGTACGCTTTCTTTCTAGAGAAAGTTCTATGACTGTGTCTGTTTTATAACTGCTGCTGCACTGTTTCAAGAATATTTAAAATCATACAATGTAGCTTCTAGTGAAATATTGTTAAGTGACAATAAATCAGGTGAAAAAATATTATGCATGGTAAGATTCCAAGCTAAATTTCTCTACAAACACATATATACACATGCTCACACATTTATTTAATCCTGTATATTTTGTCTTAGACAAAAACCAAAGGACATGAATCAAATTTTAGCAGTGGTTATTTCTAATGCTTTTAAGGTTCATAAATTCTTTCCTACATCTTGCCCATTTTATTATGGTTTTATAACCAGAAAAACAACACTGTGTTCAAAAGTGGTTTTGGTCTTCAAGAAAATAGAGCTGGGATTAATCAAAATTTCAATTGTTCTTGCTTTTTGGATGCAGAAACTAGAGATTGAGCCAGGATCATCATTAGAACACAATAGACAACAGGATATGGCTAACTCCGGGGCAATCACTAGTGCAATAAACATGAGCCAATTCTTCATGTTAAATAGTGAAAGCAGGAACTCATAGGACATGAGCTCTCCTGGGGAAGTAGGTTTGAAACCAGGGAAATTGGGGAGATTGAAAGTCTTTGTTTTATAGCTGTTATTTTTCTTATTTTCCACAGAGCTTTAACACTTGAGGTGAGATGGTGGAAACTTTAAAGAATTCAAAGGAGTGAGGGAATCTGAACTAGAGGTCACAAATCTTGGAACAGAGAGTTGGAACAGAGAGTTGGGATAGGACTGATGCCTGGAAGTCGCTGGACAAGCAACTGCCCACACAGATGAACGTCAAGCACAGTGAATAAGGAGGCTTATGCAGACTGTAAAAAGGGGAGCTGGGTATTTTTGCTTTCATTCTAGTTCAATCTTTTCAATCCAGGAATCCCTTGTATGTTCATTTCTCACAAGAAGTCATTCACCTTTCATTTGAATATTTCTAAGATTATCATTCACTAGTGTTTTATACAGCCCATTCTTTTGTTAGCTAGCCCTTAGCTGGCTACTGTTGCTCTTGTGAAAATCTTGCTCATTGGCTCTAATTCCCAGGTAAGTCCTTTCTTCCTCATGATAACCCTTTCTGCACTTGTAGATGACTTTTTTGGCCCATCCAACACTCAGTCTCAATGTCCTTCTCCCTTGCTTGTATCTGTTATTAAGGTCGTAGGAGTTAAACTCTTGTTTTCCAAGCCTCCCTTGCAGTTAGGAGTGGCCTTGGAAAAAGCTTTTGACAAGAAGATACTTGTGAGCGAGAAATTGGTAAAGGGCCACAAAAAATGATTACTTTGTGTAATGTTGGATATACTAATTATCCTGATTTGAGCATCATATATTGCACACAGGTATTGATATTCAACACAGTACCCACAGATATGTACAACCAATTATGTTTCGATTAAAAAAACACATTTTGAAGAATTTTCTATTAAAAAAAATAGAAGAAGAAGATACATATGGAAGTTTATGATATAGCCTCCTCCACTTTCTCCTTCTTTCTGTGAACATATTGGCTGGAACCTGAACAGCATCTATCTGGAAACCACAGGGAAAGGCCAGATACTAAGACCGTGGCCATGATAACCTTGAGCTGCTGAACCAGTGCAGACAACCGCCTACTTCAAGACGTCTGGATATGAGGGGAAATAAACCTCTCTCTGTTTAAACCAGTATGTTAAGGTTTTCTGCTTGTAGGCAAACACAGTGGTAACTGATGGAGCTTCCTGTTTCATGCCTTGACACTTCCTTATGTACGCTGTATACTACTAAATCCTGCCCTCTTCCCTGACAAGCCTTAGTGCTTTCCTGTTTCTCAGAAAATGCATCCTTTCCTCCACTTGACGGCAATTCCCTCCTGGCCAGAGTCTGCTCATCCTTCACATTTTTCTTTGATGCAGATCCCCAGCCAGAAAGCTTTTCTTATTTCTTACACTGAACTCCCTATGGGTTTCTGAAGTGCCTCTCTCATGCTACTTTTACAATTCTGCCATGAAATCCAGTTATTTGTATATTTCCTTTATGTTTTCTTTATTCCCCTGATGAGACTGAAGCAGCTTTAATGCTGACTATAGCACCTTTCTCCATATTCCCCTTTCTCTTAGTATACTATTTGTTTTAATTCAACAAATATTTATTGTCTTATTTTCTTTTTGATTTCTTACATTTTGGTTAAAGTTTATATGAGAATTTTTAACAAAGTTTGAAAGGAAATGCCTTGTTGATGAAATCATATTATTATTGTTATTTTTTTATTTGACCTTATATATATATATATATTTTCTTCCAAATTTTATTTTATTTTGTCAATATACGCTGTGGTTGATTACTGTGGCCTATTACCGAAACCTCACTCCCTCCTGCCTCTCCCCATCCCTCCCAACAATGTCCTTTCTGTTTGCTTGTTGTATCAACCTCAAGGAATTGTAATTGTTATGTCTTCTTCCCTCCCCCCACCCCTGGTTTTATTGTGTATTTATTTATTTTTAGCTCCCAGAAATAAGTGAGAATATGTGATATTTCTTTTTCTCTGCCTGACTCGTTTCACATAATATAATTCTCTCTAGGTCCATCAATGTCATAGCAAATGGCAGTATTTCATTCTTTTTTATAGCTGAGTAGTATTCAATTGTGTAGATATACCACAGTTTCCTTATCCACTCATCTGATGATGGACATTTGGGCTGGTTCCAACTCTTGGCTATTGTAAAGAGTGCTGCGATGAACATTGGGGAACAGGTATACCTTTGACTTGATGATTTCCATTCCTCTGGGTATATTCCCAGCAGTGGGATAGCTGGGTCATATGGTAGATCTATCTGCAATTGTTTGAGGAACCTCCATACCATTTTCCATAGAGACTGCACCATTTTGAAGTCCCACCAACAATGTATGAGAGTTCCTTTTTCTCCGCAAACTCACCAGCATTTATCGTTCAGAGTCTTTTGGATATTAGCCATCCTAACTGGGGTGAGATGGTATCTCAGTGTGGTTTTGATTTGTATTTCCTGAATGCTGAGTGATGTTGAGCATTTTTTCATATGTCTGTTGGCCATTCATATATCTTCCTTTGCAAAAAGCCTTTTTAGCTCTTTTGCCCATATTTTAATTGGATTGCTTGTTTTTTTCTTCTAAAGTTGTTCCTTGTATATTCTGGATATTAATCCTTTGTCAGATGTATATTTTGCAAAATATTTTCTCCCACTCTGTTGGTTGTCTTTTAACTCTGTTAATTGTTTCTTTTGCTGTGCAGAAGCTTTTTTAGTTTGATATAATACCATTTGTTTATTTTTCCTTTAGTCACCTGAACTTTTGGGGTCATATTCATGAAGTCTGTGTCCAGTCCTATTTCCTGAAGTGTTTCTCCTATGTTTTCTTTAAGAAGTTTTATTGTTTCAGGGTGTTTATTTAATTCTTTAATCCATTTTGAGTTGACTTTAGTATATGGTGAAAGGTATGAGTCTAGTTTCATTCTCCTTCATATTGATATCCAGTTATCCCAGCACCATTTGCTGAAGAGGCAGACTCTTCCCCAGTGTATAGGGTTGGTGCCTTTGTCAAAGATCAGATGGCTGTAGGTGTGTGGGTTGATTTCTGGATTCTCTATTCCATTCCATTGATCAGTGTGTCTGTTTTTATGCCAGTACCATGCTGTTTTGGTTATTATAGCTTTGTAGTACAGTTTAATGTCAGGTAGTGTTATGCCTCCAGATTTCTTTTTTTTGGTCAGCATTGCTTTTGCTATGCGTGGTCTTTTATTATTCCACATAAATGTCTGGCTAGTTTTTTCCATTTCTGAGAAAAAATGTCATTGGAATTTTGATGGGGATTGCATTGAATTTGTAGATCACTTTGGGTAGTATGGACATTTTCACAATGTTGCTCCTACCAATCCAAGAGTATAGGATATCTTTCCATCTTCTTGTGTCCTCTCTCATTTCTCTCAGCAGTAGTTTGTACTTCTCATTATAAATATTTTTCACATCCTTGGTTAACTCAATCCCTAAGTATTTTATTTTTGGTGTGGCTATTATAAATGGGCAAGCTTTCTTGATTTCTCTTTCTGCATGTTCACTACTGGAGAATAGAAATGCTACTGATTTTTGTGTGCTGATTTTGTATCCTGCTACTGTGCTGAAATCATTTATCAACTCCATGAGTTTTTTTGTACAGGCTTTAGGCTGTTAGATATACAGGATCATGTCATCTGCAAACAGGGACAGTTTGACTTCATCTTTTCCAATCTGGATGCCCTTTATTTTCTTCTCTTCTCTGATTGCTCTGGCTAGTACTTCCAACACTATGTTGAATAGTAGTGGTGAGAGTGGGCATCCTTGTCTAGTTCCTGTTCTTAAAGGAAAAGCTTTCAGCTTTTCCCCATTCAGGATGATATTGGCAGTGGGTTTGTCATATATGGCTTTAATTATGTTGAGATAATTTCCATCTATACCTAACTTATAGAGACTCTTTGTCATGAATGAATGTTGAATTTTATCAAATGCTTTTTCAGCATCTATAGAGATGATCATATGGTCCTTGTGTTTGACTTTATTAATATGGTGTATCACATTTATTGATTTGCGTATGTTGAACCAACCTTGCATCCCTGGGATGAATCCCGCTTGATCGTGATGTATAATTTTACATATGTGTTGTTGTATTTTGTTAGCTAGTATTTTAGTGAGGATTTTTGCATGTATATTCATCAAGGATATTGGCCTGTAGTTTTCTTTTTCCGTTGTATCTTTACCTGGTTTTGGTATCAGGATGATGTTTGCTTCACAGAATGAGTTTGGGAAATTTGCGTCTCTTTCAATCTTTTGGAATAATTTGTAGAGAATTGGTGTCAGTTTCTCTTTGAATGTTTGGTAAAATTCTGCTGTGAATCCATCTGGTCCTGG